>NW_012130076.1:2078874-2104762 GCF_000143395.1 Atta cephalotes
GTTTTGAAATAAATGCACAAAAAAAACGGATCGAACTAATTTGTACTCCCAATAATACACAAAATATGCAACAAAGTATCTTATCAGTATGTATCACTTATCTTATATATTGTATTTTTTATCTAATATATCATTATTTAGTATGAAATGCAATTGTAATGACTAAATCGATGTTTTCCATGTAGAGAATTTATTCCAATATTTGAAGAAACTACAAAATCTGTAATTTAAATCTCGTTCAATCTTTTTTAATTGCATGTACTACTTTTAATAATGCTTTGAACGAAAATATTGGAAATCGTTTTAGATGTTGCGTACCCTTCCATTTTCATCCATACTTTTGCAAGGGAAGCAACCACGATGAGAGGCACGTTTCGAGGCCGCTGGCTTGTCCCTCATCCCACTGTTTGGTTCTTCATCTTTTCCCTCGGCTACTTCATTTCTAAACTCCTGACACAGTCAAGATGCAATCGATAACCCTTGATATTTTATTCGCAAACATTTTAATTTCCTGAGCTTCTCAGGCGTGCGCCTGAGATGCCCCGCTTTTAAAATGCGTAAATATGAGAAACTAACGGAAAAAGAAAAATTGAGAAATCGTCCATTATTCATTGGTGAAAATTTATTTCTCCCTACAGAAAATTTTCACAGCAACCGGCAATCAAATCTCATGTCGTGAAAAACGTTTCTTTGTACGGAATTTATAGAAAAAAAAAATTGCAAAGTTCTTTGAATTCCTTTCGCTATATTGATAATGAACGTTCGGTACGATGGATGTCATCCTCTTTCCCTATTTTTACAGCATGGTGCAATCTCTTCTTGTTTTTCCCTTTTTCAATGTTATTTTAGCCTTTTTACGCGACGACCGACGAATGATTGTTCACTAAAAGACTGGGAAACGCCATTTTCACAGAGTCAATGCGTGTCACCTGTCATCGCGCGCGGGCAGTCACGCGGAGACACCCACGCGGAATGGCTGCCACTCAAGCAAAGCGATTTACTTTGTCGGTGGCTGGTGTCGCATCGGCTCCTCATTTTCCGCCA
Source organism: Atta cephalotes (assembly GCF_000143395.1). Lineage (NCBI taxonomy): Eukaryota > Metazoa > Arthropoda > Insecta > Hymenoptera > Formicidae > Atta > Atta cephalotes. The sequence continues at coordinate 2,079,919 of NW_012130076.1, forward strand.
GACGTTTCGCCCATCTCCAGCGACGGCCAAGTTCCATACGGTTTACTACTACCAAGGTAATGCCGCGCACGCGTTTTGTGAAATTTTCATTATAAACGGAAATGAAGTGAAATGGATCGTCTAGCGACACGTATTTATTGCGGAGTGGCTGCCTTTGAGCGGGAGCACGCGCTCAACTGCGAGAAAAAGGAATACAAGGTTCCGGTTGGTTTGTACAAACAAAGGAAACGGCGGGCGCAAAGCGATATGCTCGCTACGTCGCATATATGTCGCATCCTTCGACGATCGACATATTGAACTACTTCTTTGTATGATGTCTGTCGAGACATTCAAATTTTCTTTGTGATGTATAACATGTAAATGGGTATTGCGAAATAGAAGAATGATTCCCATCAGTTCGATCGTGCTGAGTTCAAGGGGAAAAAATTATCAAGAGATCATCCAAAAATTATGATGTTATAATAAACAAAAAAGATTTACTCACCGACGATTAAATGACCAAATTATAATAAAGATCTCGTAAAGCATTAAATACGCGACTGTGTAGTATATCACGACTAAGTTTCACAGAGGACACATAAGCTATGCTTCATGCAAGGCAAAGCGTAAATATTTAAATAGATGTAATATCCCGGAGTAGACATGAAGGATATGTAGCGAAACGAGTTTTGATACTAAAGTGACTAAAATACGGTCGCTATATGTCGTTTCTGTGAACTGAGTAAGGTTTTACATTTAGCCATATATGAGTATCAAAGTATATGAAAGTCACAGGAAAGTTCACAATCGCAAATTAATATTTTCTGATGGAATTATTGCCTACTGCCTCACACAAGCTATTTTATACATTAAGATCGCAATTTTTCCCTATTAAAATTAAAATTATGTAAAACGTAATTTTCTTTCACATTAACAACTGATATCATTTGCAGATAATAGTAATACATGCTTCCTGCACGAATTATTAAAAAATATAATACAGATAAAATAATTTTAATAAGACAAAAGATTTTTAATAAGACAAAAGACAAGTTAAAAGCAGTGTTTAAGAATGGTACAACTTCGGCATATACAATATATAATTCTTATGCAATTTCGTGGATAACACAAGCCAGAACACTTGCAAGCCGATTACTTGCAATAAGAGAAATGCTTGCAGTGCCCATTATAGTGAGTGCTGCTAATACCAGCTTTATCAATTGTTACTCGACGAAGAATTGAATGAAAACTTAATCCAAACCGTTTTTATTGAATCATCGGCACGGAGTGCGCGAACGGTTAAATTTATGGACTGTTGTCTGTATGACGGCATATAATTACGTTGCCCGGCAGTCGAGATGGAAGAGACTGAGTTCTTTGTTTCAAAGTACGAAGAAAGTACATTGAGACGCAATGAGCGGCGCGAAATTTAGTGAGCATTTAATGCGACCGTTGGCTAAAATTAAAAAAATGTTTTACATTGTAATGGAACCTTAATATCAATTTATGAGGAGCGAACTAGAATGGCATAATCTCTAGTTATATTACCACACACGGGTCTACCTAAGGGGCTTATAGTTGCCTCACTTTATTACTGATATATGCATGTACACGATCAGGCTATTGTTAGTGCTGTTATAGGCAGGCCGAACAGTTTCCGTAAGCATGTGCTAACTACACTTCATCCATTTTACCTAACCGAACGCGATACCGCGGAAAACCCCTGATATTTATTCCTGCCATCGCCCGTGGTTTTAACGGTGTTACGGTTCGCTGCGAGATGCTAAAGCTTTTTAATGCTTCTTAATGGCGTTCTGTTTTCGTGCCTGTTGTGCGACTACTTGGTAATGTTAGCATTGAATTCCGATGGCGAAATGGAATCGAGCCGGTAATGATACAAAGCTTTTATTCATCGGCGCGAAATCGGTTATATCTTATTTCGCGATGCGAGAAAGAATGAGTGCAATATGTTATCTCGCCGCGTATAAGATAATATTTTTAAAAAACATCTCGCCCCTTTGCATTTATCACGAATGGAAAAGCGTTTGCGCGTACATCAAGCGTTTCATGCCTGGTGATAATCCGGCTAATTCGAAAGCATCGATCGCCTTTTAATATCGCGAATGGTCACGCGAAGATACTAATATGAACATAATCCCGGCTGCTGTGTGACGGCAGCTTCGCACGAAATTAAAAATAAACCACGTTGTGTTTTTCGTGCGGTGACACCCTCATAATATAAAGCCCAGCGCAACGACACGACACGTATTCAAGTTTTAACAGAAGGCACAATTGCGAACAATGGAATTACATATCTCGCCTCTGGTTAGTACTACATTGCACGTATGGGACACATACATTTACATTGTTAATAGATACGCTATATGCGCAGCAGAACGTGTATATATACGCAGTAATTTCTCCTGCTAAATTTGCGATCCCATTTTAGCTATTCTTTCTCTTGCCTGTTAAATATAGGCCACGTTTCGATTCGCGGCGATGTAGACACGAAATTAATAATAGGAGTAATAATTTAAAGGAAGCAATTATCTAAAAGCTTTTATTTTGAAGGCTAATTAATTAATTATTGCATATTAGCAATATTATTAATATATCGTTAATATGTTATATAATAAAACAAATTTCTCTGAGCATAGAAAGAATTCATGTAATAATCTGATAAAAAATGATGTATATTTCACTTATACTTGCTCTATATATTATAAATTGTTTAAATATCTTTTACTTTTGAAGTAAAATAATTCGCATGTACGTATAAATTTTCTCTAAATAAGATATGAAAAATGTTTACACTAAATAATTTATACTATGTACTGTCATTGAGGAATATAATCTCGAAACCTTGCTTTTTTAGATATCGAACAATCTATATTCGTCTTTCACAGATGAAAGACTTAGCGAAGACCCTCATATTGAAACTGGCATCTGTGCATACGACGTAAAACCCGAATTTTATTCGTACTCTGGCGGGTTCAGTCATATATATACATATACTGAATAAACTACACTTGTTTCTTCTATATATATATATATATATATATATATTAGGTGTAGGGAAAAAGTTCGTGGCGTTTTTTTAATGCCATCTAACGGGAAAAACGCCATGAACTTTTTCCCACGCCTAATATATTACATATGTATAGAAATAGCATATACATGTACATACGGATATATCTACATAACTTCTCTTCAAAGAAAGCACTGCTAGAGATCCTGTATTAGAATTTTTCCGTATGCGTATTTTATATGTATATAAGTAGTAATATTATATATACAAAAAAGTCACACTAATTTAACAAGCTGAATGAATGAGACAAGAATTATTAGTAGTTCTCTGTCGATTTCCGTCTTCTCTGTTTTACTATCTTATCAATCACTCAAAAAAGACTGAAAGACGTATAAAAGAGAGCAGGAAAATTCATTCTTACGTACTCGCAATAATTATCAAACCACCGTAAGCGAAACGTAAAAGCGATTCGAGCAATTGAGGATATTCTTATTTGAACTAATTCCAATTTACTCAGCATGCTTTGCTCATTCACTACTTTCTCATGTTCAACTAGAGTAAATGGCGGAAAGAGAACGCGGAGAAACGGTCTAAAACTGCTGGAGGGTTGGCGTGCAGATAAAAATGTCACACTTGTATCTCTGGGGAGTAAGTGAACCCGCGAATAACCAAGTGAGATGTAGATAGAAAATACGTAGGAATAGCAGAGAACTCCGCGTGTTGCTCAAGAAAACTGTACACGTTCTTTGTGTCAGCGTTCACATCAGTGTTAGCTTTTATCCTTCATCCATCTCGGAGCATGGTCTTTCATGACCTTTTGATCCAGCTGTTATTTGTAAAAATGCAAACGGGTTACTTCGTCTGTAGCCTCTGTTATCAGACCATATTCTTTTTCCAGTTAATCAAACTCGTCTGACATTTGATTCTCTTTGACTGGAAAAATTCGTAGTACAGCTTATTTGTTTACAACAAATTGTATAAATTGATCTTATGCGTTTGCGAACTTATCTGGTACTAGAGATTTCCAGAATTATTATTTTATCTCATTAAGAGTTAAAATTAAATTATATTGATGATCCAGGAATATATTTAAAATCGTTTTTTTTTTAATGATATAATAAGTAAATCACGAAATATCCTTTCGCTAGAGATTTCGTTAGCTTCCATCAATAATTGCAACCCGTTTAACGACGTCTCGTTAGCGGTGGACATTTTCTTTCCTATCATTTTACTTTTTTATCTTTCAACCATTAAAATTCCTGTCCATCAAAAAAGCACGTCTCTCCTAAAGATTTATATATCGAGTATTTCAGTGCATCGTTGCATTATAATAATAATTATTGTACGTATTATAACGTGTAATGTAACACCTTTATTAAAATCTAAAGTATATATTCGCAATGGATGAGTTTTAACTAGCAAAGTTAGAATCCACATAGTGCTCGAAGTAGAACTAATTCCAAAATCGAAGTTTAGTAGTTCGTGAGAGAATTCATTAAAATAAACTATCTCAGGATATTAATACAACGTTATTGCGGTTTGCGTACTAATTTTGATATGTATAACTTGAAGCATATATTAATTAAATATATAATGCACTATCTAATAATAATCTTTATGAGAATATGTAATAATCTTATAATAACAAATCCCAAAATAATAAATAACAATTTCATATACTCTACTGTTCTCATTAAATGTAATATTTTTATAAGTACAAGTACTAATACATAATATTTTTGTGTCTATCGATTCTACTTACGACTTAATATATGTGTGATGATATTCTCATATCAGAGCAATTCTCTAACTAAAATAACAATTCCATTCTACCATTTTCATTAAATACTCTTGTGTATAGTAATAATATATAATCTTTACTCAGTATGTATTCATATTTGCGGTCTTAAGACACTTTGAACAACACATAATATTTTCATGTATTTATCGATCATAATTACACTTAATGATAATTTGAAAGAAGGGGACTGGTTATAAAAATCGTGCGAAAGAAAATAAAAGCGGTAAGCGTATGCGAAAGAAACAAGCACGAAAGCTAACGTAGGAGCTTTCATGTCGAACGTTTCCACGCTCGCTTGGCTTTCGAAGAAGCTGAATCGCGTGTCAGAAATGTAACCCCTCGCCTCGCTACTACTTTTCACCTACGTAATCCCGTGTACAGTTATATCACCCACGAGTATGCCTCCTATCAGGTGTATTATTGTTCGTGAAAGGTATAATTATCGATAATACCCGAGAAACTAGATACCATCGTACACGTTAGTCTTAAAGAGCTTTTCAATTTTTACTTGCGTAAAATATAGAGCACGATAATAATATCAGCTTGACGCGAACGCTGAAATCATAAAGAATATCTCTCGGTACTTTCATAGATATTAAAATCTGTAACGATATATATATTTGTCGTTATATATATATATTTTTTTTTAAAAAAGGATTAAATTAAATTATACTGAATTATTTATTATTTCTTGTATTTATACATATTTTATGTACGTACAATCTTTCCCTTTTTCTAGAATAATATTATTAAAATCTTAATAATATTAAAATAATTTTCTACTAATTCAATTTTCGATAGATATTTTTAAGAATGTGTTAATACAGATTTCTAAAATTGTATTATGGTACATCAGTTCCTATAAAAGTATCAAATTAATTTAATAGTTAAAAAATATTAATACTTTTCAAATAATACAATGTAATGTAATAAACATCTAGATTTATATTATATATAAATTATAATTTTAAATAGTACAATAAAATATCGCTTTTTATGATGTACTTTATAGAATACAAATTCTGTTTATAAAATAGAAATTCTAGTCCAGGAAATGTAACAATTGTTTAATTATTTCATAGATAATGTTCTTTCTGGAGATATCATTTGTAAACATAAATTAATTAACTATCGCTCACAAAAGTAAGTCATTTATAATGAGCGCAGTAATATTGCAGGCAATCCAAATCTCGTATTGAATGCGCTGCCTATTACTAGGTACGATCACGTCCCAATATCTCCTTCGGTGTCGTAGCACGTGTGGTTAATTACGCGGAGAGTGGTGTAACATCTTGCATAACGTAGCGAATTTATGCGATCACTTATTTGTCACTGTTACTGAAAGTAACACTCTATCATTTTTTAAATATTGTGACAATTTAATGTACATGCAAGTAACCAGATCAATAGTATATTTATACAGTTTCTAATTTGGAAGCAAACGACCAACATCTATTACGCCGCAAGCATCTTGTTTTATACATAATCGATATTTAAATCCGACACGGATTTCCTCCATATTATAAAAGTTCGACTAAACTCGTTACGCGCGCAAACTCATAATCTCATTACAAATGACGGAAATTTTTCCGCGTTTATTCCTTTCATCGCGATATGAATTTTAAAATTATTTCACTAGTACGTATTACTCACGACCTTGATATCATTATACAGGCTCATTTTCTCGTCGGATTAATTACGTGCGACCGCTCGCGAGCTAGTTTATATGCGGAAACGGCAGATCTGTTGGAGATCAATCGCAAGTTCGCATATCTGCGGTCACTCTGTTCAATTACAGAGAATTCCGTGTGTAAATGGCTCTTATCGGATTATATCGTATCAGACAAGCTCAGCAATTATTTTAATGCAATTTATATTTGACCACATTTGCATTCCGATATGAAGTTTATCACAGTACTTAACTTATTTATAAATCCTTGAGATATTTATCAATATATAAGAACATTGTAAATTTTTCGCGTATATCGGCACCATCGCGTAGATGCTGCCACGAAACTTATGATTCACCGAGTTATTTATAATTTTATTTGCATGGAGCTATTTAGATTGACGTAACCGTTATAACTTCTCACGTAAAACATATTATGTGAATGCTAAAAATGTTATTTTTTTTTAAATAGTTTCAAACGACCTTTGCTATACCGGCCATAGCGTGTTAAGCGATGGTTAACGCATGCCCGTATCTCAATAACGTATCTGACGAGTGCAGGGTTCTATTCTTGGGAGCTTAGCACTCGTAGATAGAGAGCAAAAGAAACTGCGATCGTGCATAAAAAATTACTTTTGGAATCAAATATTCCGCTTTAAATACGGATACCAGTTAAAAGATGATAACGGGAAAAAATGCGGTTGCAAATGCCAGAATGTATGATTAATTTAAAGCTCGATGCTAGAGTGCACATCGAACTACTGAAAGTGAACTGGATTAAAGCTGTATATTCTGCTACCATTGCATGCTAGCGTTGCATGTCATTTGTAACATAGTAAGAAACCGGCAACATTAAAAATAGCTGCTCAATGGAGATTATGTTGGGCTAATCGTTCATCATAATTTCATTTACCTGCACTTCTTAACGATATGGTAGATATACATGTAAGTACTATAATACTTAAATTTATTTTAAGACAATAATTTTTAGAAATTTTACAGTGGAAGGAAATCGTAATTATAAAACAAGTCTCTTCTAAATCTTGATTGTAAAGTTAATATGTACGCCGTGTCGATTCCGTGTCGATTCTGTGGGAAACTAAACCGTCATTCGAACTAAAAAATGCATTAAAGATATTTTTAGCCGATAGTAACGATATTAGTTATACATTCAGAGGCAAGGAATGCCGGGCAGTGCATGCAAGTAGAACAACCCGCAAGATTCTGCTGTTTGGCACTCCATTTGTTTCGTTATAGATCGTTGGATAAGATGTTTCGTTGTATGTTGCGGCTTTATTCACCAGTCAAGCGATATACACTTTTCTAGCTGTCCCACATCGGCGATGGAAGGACTGTCGAAATGCATTGTGTTTCTCCACGTAGCTGTGCATACGAACGTTTTGTCACATTCTAGCACGATGCAAGGACGTGACACAATTCTTGGGTAACATCGTTTTCGCCACGGGCCCAGTATTCTTTCGTCGGGCGTAAAAACATTTCTCTTCCTGTCAATAGATTTTAATGAAAATCTTGCGTAATAACAAAATTACTGTCATCCAATTATTATTTGCGAAATATATAGGATTATAAAAGAACATAGTCTGGCATGAACGAATATAACGAACATATATAAACTTATACATACATGAAATAATTTGCTAGGATTTAATTAAATACCTATGTTATTTGATTATTTCTTGCAACAGCAGTTTGAGTCACCAGCCAATAGAATCTCCATGATTCTTTATTTCACTGTAGGTTTAGGTTATATGAAGATTCGTGAAGAATAAAAAGTTAATTAATACCGTAAAATCTTATTAAAAATGTTTAATCCTTTTAATGTAAATGTTTAATCTGTATAATTTATTATATTATAATAAAATTATAAAGTTCTATTCATATGATTAAACTTAAAAAATTTAATAAAGATAATTAACAACAATTAACAGCATATAAAATAAGTTATACTAAGTTATACTCAAGTCATCAAACAAATATATTATTTATTATGCAGCACTAATTTACGAGTTCCACATGGCTGATTCGGAATCGGTGATAGGCATCTTCCTGCCGGATGTAACATATTTCTCCTACAGTGGCATTAACTCGCAGTAGCGAGGAAGTCACGTTCGGCAGGATGCGACCAAGACAAAACTTGTCTGTCCGACTACCTCGGCAGGTAGTCTCCTCTGGCGTTTCACTATTGATTCCCGTTGAGGCGCGGGGATGAAGTCTAGGGACTCGGTTGCGGGGGAGTGCAGGATAGCGTGGTAAAGTGGATGGTAGTAGTGCCGGGGGTGAGAAGAGAACGGGCCGCGGGAGGAACTCGAAGTAGGGTAGCAAGGGAGACAGGCGGTCGCAGAAGCGCAAGAGAACCTCGGTCGCCCCAGTTGCCGCCACTAATGTCTCCTCATACTAACTACCTTCTTATCCTCTCTCCATTCTGTATCCAGTGCAGGCTAGATGGGAAAGAAAGAGATAAAGTATATATATTATATATATATATATATATATATATATATACATACAAAGGGCAGAAAGACAAGCGCAGAAGAAAGACAAGGAAAACACAACGAGCTGAGCGGAGAAAACCTGCAGCAGTTAAGATAAAATAGCTCAGTAGAGAGTGGACACTTTTGTCTCGGGGCGCGGGTAGATTTTTCTTTTGGCCATAGCATGAGAGGACGCCGCACGTATCACCACCAGCAGTGGGATCCGTGGGCGCTGTTTATGAACGCCGATTGCCAAGGTTGGTTAATTCCCAAGGAAAAATAGCGCGGCCGCTGCGCGAGTCGCCAGGGACTTCTTTCGCGAAAAGGGAGACGGCGCCTGGTAGCGGCGTCTCACAGGATGAGAAAAACAGCTGCATGATGAAGATTGGTTGAGCCCGGATAATCAACCTAGCGATCTCTCTCCTGCTTCTCCATCCCTCCTATTTTTTTCATTCTCGTACAAGGCAGCTTGTATAGCTGCAAGATTCATTCGAGTGGCAAATTGGGCCGTTTTGCCACGTGGATGATTCTGTAATCTCTATCGCCAAGGTGAACGATAAGTGTTGATAATAATCTCCGCGCTCGAATGGTAGGATTTTTATAGCAAGATACGAGAATACTTGTGAAAATACAAGAAAAAAAACGAAAATATGAAATAAATATTGAATAAAAAAAATAATATAAAAAATTATTTTTTCTTACGTCAGAGTGTTATAAGGAGTGTATTATTAACATAAATAATATATTTGGTTCGTGCAAAAGATTTGTCAAAGAAAATTGAAATTTCTTATGGTCAGTAGAATTAAAATAGATTTGCCGTAATAAGTTTTATTATTCATTTCTATATTTCTCTTTTCATTCAAAGAAAAATTTTTCAATCCTCTTTTCTAAAGATTTAGTTTCTCTGACTTCATTTAGCACAGAGCTTATTGAAAAGGCGATTAATTTTTTGCATAAAATATGAGATTAATGTTGAATTAAATGTACTATGAAAATACTAGACAAGTCTCGTGCAAATCAGATTTTTGATGGATAATTTTGCAGATCAGAATTGACTTCGCAATAACAATTGATGAATGCATTGCAGCATACAACCGTTGATATCGTTATCACAATCCGATTGGTGGATTATTAATCCAAGTATTTTTCAGATTTATCTCTCGCGAAATATAAAATAAAATTATCGGACGCAGTTGCAACTGGAATCGTATTCATTTTCAGCATGACGGTAAAATAGCGCTTGCACCGACAAAGCCGATGGGATACGCTTTGCATTGTACGAGAATTTTTCGATATTCGCTTCGAAGTTTCTGTATGGAAATTAGTTATGTTATTCCCACGAGATCACAAATAGCGTGTAAAATATGAAGAAAATATAACCGAAGAACATTCGTGTTGGTAATCCCTCGAAAGTTATAATTACGTTCAACGCCACGCAGAATTTGACTGACATCACGAAATTATTATATAAAATAGAACAAATTGAATAAATTGCTGTTGTATGACTTACGGATTTGTAACCAATCGCGAGATTAATTCTAATATTCGTTTTGTGTCCGTATGGTTTCATCGAATGTAAATCGCTCTACAAATTGGACTTGCGTAATCATTGCGCTGTATAAATTATTTATGACATAATATATTTCAGGGGTGGTATTAACTCGGTATATATCAACGAGACTGTGCACGTCACGTCTGAACTGGCACATTGTTTTGCGCTCGCGATTCTGTTTAAACGCGGTATAATTGATTTGCACATTGACCAAGCTGTTGCACCAAAACAACGACCTATTTTCAGATATAATGCGTACCCTATAGGCATCAACGGATTTCACACAGGTAGCTCTCATGTCTTATGGCTATTTTCGTGTAGTAAACTCTAGCTATTAATCATCCTCGTTTCACTGAACCATAGTCGCGTGATAGTCCGTAAAATCTTAATTAACGTTTAGTGTAGTTAAGAACAATGTTGTATTTAAGTGTGTAGTGCAGATACATTAATCTACATAAATATTACGCGAATTATTTCAATAGCTAAAATCTTAATTAGAATAATTTAATGCAATTAATCAGAACGTTTGCATAATTGACTGGAATGTTTGAATGTTAATTGATAGTTATTTAAACTCCAAGGGCAAGAATTGTTTTTACTTTGTCTCCCTTAATTGAATTATATTCGATTTTATCTTTGCGAAAAATACTTAATAAGAATACATTTATTTATGATCTCTGTAAATACCAAACGCGAAATTTATCATCTAAATTCCATTTATGCAGATCATCAAATTATACACAATAAAATTGGATAATTTTGCCCCAGTTGGAATAACTTTAGCCCACATTTAAAAAATATCTGTATAAATAGCACGTTTAAAATCAGAACATAAAACATTTCAAAACATTATTTAAGATATTTGATATGCGTATTGTCTGAATATCAAAGTTCATCAAGTATCAACAAAGTTTGGACTAAAGTTACCTTGATTTTGGTTCAAAGTTATTATTATATTTTGCAATATTCGCGAATTCTGCGTGTACACATTTTATAAAGGACATATTTATGTGCATACAACATTATGTTTCAACAATTGACCTGTAAAATGTTTCAATGCTGAACTGATTGCATTTGATACACGTTTTGCGCCAGTTATTGTATCATAAATGACCAGGACAAGGACGCGTCCTAGTCTTGGCGAGACATCTAAACTAGAAAACAAGGACGGTACTATAAAAAATGGATGCTCTATTATTTTATCATTGATTCTATCGATCGCTAAAGGTCATTGCCACGAGAAAAAAAAATCGTTTATGAGGAGAATTATCGTTCAATATTCTTTTGAAGTGAGTTTCAATAACCAACGATAACTATGTGTAACTATGTGTAATGTTTTTCATTCTTTACATGTTCCATTGGTGTCGTAATTCATTACGAAGTTATTTTTACATGAAGCAAACAATTATTTGTCGTACGGATTTATGTGTTAAGTATTGCAATTATTTTGCCATTTATAGTGACAGTAATTTTCATCGGAAATAACAATTGCAATGGCCATTACTTATCGTATTGATCAGTAATCTATTTATACTTAGGCTCATCATATTTTAAATGAGACAAAAACGATTATCTTAGCGCGACGTTACATAATGTGGTAATTAACTCGGTACTATCCAATATCCGACACGATATACATGGGTGACGTGACGGCAAATCGAAAACTGTTACCAAAACTGTGTGTTATAGAACGTAGAGCAGGCGACAACATATTGTATCGACCGACACTGAGAATTACGCTTGATTTGACGCAGCGAGAGCGTCCCGATGGATCGATAGCGGGGTAATCTACCAGGACACACAAGGATCGGGACCTTTACAGGTCCAATTAACAAACAAACCAATTTAATTAGCATTATCAATGCAATTTCCCTACTGGCATCGGAACTAATATTGGAGGCGGCGGAGTCCGCCGATGTACGTACGTAATGTACACGGTATTGGTTCGAGCGAGAGGCGACGACGAACGGACGGAGCCATGTAGTAATTCTGTAATATTGTGGGTGACGGTGGTTAGCCTTAGGGGATGGGCAAACAATGACATCCGACCAACGCGGCTCGATGTTACGCCGCCGTCGCCGCGTCGGTGTTGTAAATGATGATAATGTAAATATATTATAGAATTATTTACTTGGCATTTTGCAAATTATACGCATGCTTCAGAGATTTGTGTGAGAAAGAAAGAATAATACGATTAACATGCCATTAATCGTAATTATATGTCTTTGAACGTATAAATGAGAAACATGGATTTAAATGTTACGTATATATATATAATATATAAACCAATATATATATATATATATATATAAACCACGTTCGATTAATTTTTGATCGATTTATATAGCTGATAATAATATAATCATGCAATTTTATTTTGAATTTTTTTTATTTTCACAAGAGGTTTATTGTGGAACATTTTATATTCATTGCATATACATATTATATTTGCAATTATTACAAAGAATATTAAATCGATATTATATTATAAAATCTATTAAACAATATGTATATGTGATACAAAATTAGACTAATGAGATCTAAATCTAAATAAATGAGAGAGAAATCTTATATTCGAAGCGGATCTTATTGTTTTAATATTTCTTATGTGAATTTATATACATTCTAATTGTACATATCACATGTCGAAATCTTCAAGTTTCTTAAATTGTGTCACTACAAGGTAAAACTGATAATTGACAATAATAAAATTAATAATTGATATGAATATAAATGTCAAATATAAATGTGAATATAAATGTAAAAATAAATTTAATAAGTACCTATTTATTAATTAAATGCTTGATCATTCTTTTCGATAAATTATTAAAGTTTGGTGTCAGTTATTTATTTTAATGTTACAATGATTCCTTTTTTAAATTTCATATTTTTAAATATTCTTATTTATAAATTTGATACTTTCAAGGGAGTTACGACTTAGGCGATCAGTTGTCTAAATTATATCTTTTACAGCATGTTTCAAAAAGACTTATAAACAAATTAATTTGTTATTCATGAAAAGTTAAACATGCCTAATAATAGATGCCTGTAACATCAAACTGCAATTTCCAATGTTTATTTATGCTTGAGTATGGAAACTTAGTATGGAAAATATAATGAAAATGTAATGAAATGAAAAATATAATGGAAAATACAATAGAAAATATCTTAAGTGATACGCATTTGGTAATTCTCCCCTATAAATAATAAACGATTAGAACATGTTGTATATGAGACCGATTTACACGCATTAATATGGAATACAATGTTTACGACAATGCTTATAATATTATATGAATCATATATCATGTCTGCACAACATTATGATATTAGAGATTTATGTAGAATTTTCATAAGCCCTCTCTATTGCAACATCCGTAGGAATTATTCATTGATATAAAATGACTATTAATTTCTACCGAATATGTGACCAGCCTTACTGCGTGAATAATTTAAATATATGAACACATTTATGACAAACAAGCGGTCACGCAGTCATTTGAAAAAGCGTGCGTCACGAAGATGAAAATACGTATGCAACGAATCGTAAATCTCATGCGTTCAAAGCCAAGCTACTCATAATTATAGGAAATCGTTAAGCCGCTATTATTTATTGATCAAGGGATTAATCAATAGCATTTTATTTTTCCTAGTTTACCACACTGGTGGCAATACCTGAACTGTCAGCATTAAAACGAGCATGTCGCTTGCATGCATATTACCGGAAATAGGAGTGGTAGCAGCGCTACTATAATACAGTACAAACATTTGCGTTGTTTCATATTGTCCCTCACATTTGTCAGGAACTGTCGTTAAGCGACAATGTCTAATTTACTGCACATTAACCCCCCACAGTCTCTCTATAATAATAATCCATTAATTGTAAGAGGATCTATTATTTTCAAAGTATTTATTTTGGCACATTTTTATTAAAGACGAAATATATGTTACGCATCATCAATACTACACCATTAATTAAAAAGCAATGAAAATTTTTATTGTTACGCATCTCTCACGATTTTAATTTTGCTAAAATTAAAAATGTCAAAGTTATTGAAAAAAATCTTTTTGAAGAAGCTAATATAAAAGCATATCACTGTATTATATTTATTTCATTTCTTTATTGCTATATTATTTTTTTTACTGAGGAAAAACAATACGATAGTCGAATAAAATAAATTTGCTCAACCATTTTAAGTATTCATTGAACATATTCAAAGGCTCAACCGAATTTTTTTACAAAAGAAAAGGGCTGAGTGCTATTTTAATTTCCTTTCGTTCTGCAGATTTGTTACGGATTCCCTTTGTTCGCCAGCTACCCCTGATATTTCAGTATTATTCTATGTCCTCATTTCTATGTAGAATCATCATATGACTATATAATCATTAGATATTGCAAATTGGATTATCATGCTATGTTATACCTATACATATACTATGAAGTTTATATATACAAAAATAACGTATAGTTGAATAAATTATATTTCCACTTCAGTTGCGAATCATCTAATTCGAGCAGCCACGTTATCTCCACAGATTATGCATTCTCCTATGATATTGGATGAGGCCAAGAGCTGACGTTTAAATTGGGTCGACACGATCCAGGGATTTCAATATTCACATTGCGGTTAAAGATCGGAGACTAATCCAAATGCGATCGGATGCATTACGGAGGAGAAATCATCGTGCAGGCTAGGAACGTAAATGTTTGTTTGGGATTCCACACCGCGCATACAGGAGGATGCACACGTCTTAAGCATCGAAAAGGGTGAATGTCTGAGAGCGTGGTAACTAATACATAATCCCAACATCGCCTGATCACACAAGGGGGATACTTGTAACCTCGATTAAATCCCGTTAAGTCGCCCGCGATAAAACTGACACGCCCGATTGAATAGCAGAAAGTTGCATGACTAAAACGTGGCAAATTACTGTCGTTTGAGTATCATTAAATATATAATTGTCGCCGTAATGCTAATAATCCTTTTCGGCGATTTCGCTATCGAGGTCGCTCAGTTCTAAAGTTCACTCTTGCCGAGGCTGGCAGTTCAACAACTTCGCGTTTCCAAATTGCAAACCATCGTAAATAAGCACGCTTATCTCGTCAAGTGTCGTCGCCAAACTCAGTACGCTTCGCATTTCTGTGCGAATTATGGCATCATCAAACCGAGTTTGTCCGCTTGTTAAGACGGGCATAACAGGTTTGGATGGCGTTATATCGGGCGAATACCAAGCCCGAGTATCAAGGATAATAGGTTTGCGGGAACTTTGTGTGTCGCTAAATGGAGTAAATTAAGATATTGACAAGCGTTGCGGCAATATATTATATTGTTTTGTTTTGTATTATCAATGCGCTCTTTACATTTATACCACGTCGCTTCATTTCTACGAACGTCAAGACGTGTTAGCAGGAAAACACGAGTGAAATTTCCTCTAAGACGAGAGCAAATACGTTTTTTCGCCGTCGTATTGAGATATTAAGTTGTTGAGACGAAAGTTGAGGACTTTATAGAACCCATAAGACTCATCAATTTCCCAGTATTTCCGATCGGTCAATCCTGCAGAGACAGCAACATCATTGCGCTGCAATCCCATTGACGGTGAAGAATGAAAACTCCGTTTAACAATATCGCTTATTCAGGCGCGTCGGCACCGGTGCAGACTTTCTTCGCCCATGGTGAGATGATCGATTGCATTCGCGCGCACAGGGTCCCGCAGTCAAAACTGCACCCGCGCTGCCGATCAATATACCCGTGGCCCCGTGTGTCTCGCGTTTCGCGTGACTTCCCATGTACTTGAAAATAGCATCGCGTTAAAGTTCGTGATACCACCTCCACGGTCGCGCTTTTCATTACGTCATAAAACACGTCGACCTGGTCGTATCAAGGTTTGCAGTTTCAGCGACGTACGTTGAGAACATATTTCGCGAGAATTGACGTACTGCCTCTTTTGTGGCTGTATGTTCTCCATTCATTTCGTCGCGTTGCGTCGCCCCAGTCCGGTCGTACTTCGTGAGCAAAAGTTCTCGCTTATTCGTTCGCCGAAACAAGCGCGTAATTTCGTTAGAGAACTCGCAGTGTTGGCGGTTTCACTTCGTTATACGAAAACTTTTCGCGGTCCTGTATGAAAAAGGATATAGGCGGGTGCGGAACAGTCGAGCAACAGCTGCAACGACGCCGCCCGCTCGCCCGCAATAATTTTCATTTCGTGTGATTATTCGCGAATTGTTCACGGTATACCGCGACCGTGCGCGCACGATAACGACAAAAGAGTTTCTTGCCGGCGGCGGCTGTGGCCCTATTTGTTACCATTTGGCTCGTAACGCTCTGACAAGGCATAAATTTTCCTTTCATCCGATACGTCAGTTAGCGGATCTCTGTGCGCATACAGTAACGCGTGCGAGATCGTGCGTGACTAAACGCCACCAGATATATCTCGACCGCCGCGAGGAAAGATACGAGCGTGTGGTATAAGAAAGAGAAAGAACAGAGAGAGAGGAGAGGGGGAGAGAGAGAGAGAGAGATAAAGAGACAGAGAGGCAGCAGGTTACAACAAATTGCCAATCTCAACCACAGTAACCAACTGCTAAGAGTTTACCCGAGTTGCATCAACATTCCTTCCCGCAACAATTTCGCTGTTTCAGATATGGACTCGATGTTTCTCTTTCAACGGTTTCGCACTTACCACAAAACATAGCTACGGCAAGTACGTAAATGCGTAATATAAAATAGAAGAACGTGAGTCGAAACTTTATTGATATAACCAGCTATACGTATCAACGGTAATTGATATTAGTTAGAAAATGTAATTGCCAACTCTAATTGGATGTTTTATAATTCAACACAAACTTTATCGATCACCTTGCTTTTCTCCTCCCTCTTCTCGAAATAAAGCATCAAGGCTCTTATTAATACCTTCAGTGCTAAACTTTATTTTTATACACACATTTGCAATCTTTATATAATATAATGTATTATTGTACATATTGTTCGTCAGGTCACTTTAGAATAAATATATGTTTATTACTATAAGATTCCAAGTGACCAGTATATTTATATCGCATTCTCGTAACATTCCATGTATTCTTTTTGTTAGCCAAGAACAAATTTGTATAAGTCCTTCCAGAAATCAATTCTATCATGTAGTAAGCCTTTCTCCATTTTTAACTCTTGATTAATATTCATATAGTTATCTTCTGTACCTCTAGGCTCCCAATTTACATTCACATATTCATTCATATTTGATGTAGGATTTCTAAAAACGTTACAATTGCTTTCCCGTTTCGTACTTGCTATTAATTTAGTAATGAACATGTTAAGAATGATTTTGCTAAAAATTTAACTATACATACAGATCTGAAAATCATTTGAAGTTGAATCATCAAGTAATTGTATAGGAAACTCAAACATGATGAGCAATGCTGCTAAAAATTTTAATACTTTAGTAACTAGTTCGAGCGGTCTCCATGATTATTTTGGCAGTTCAATAAAATTATTTTCAGATCTGTATTTAATCAAATGTGTAAATATTTCAGCAAAACCGTTCTTTCTGTGAAGAATTATGAACATACCCATCTTTTGCAAAGTTCGCTAACAATGTGGTATAAATGCGCACCATCTTCTGCGCGGGGGAATCTGGTTGTGGTACATTTTTCAATGCATCCGAATAGAATTCATAAGTCAAATCGTCACCATGGGCAGCGCCTAGTTGAACGAGATAAAAATTGTATACATAAATGCAGTTTATTAAAATATCACATCGCTTTTTCTCTATTTTGTTATACAATGATTGAATTTGTTATACATAATACATTTCCTACAGTAATTCATAACTCATAACTCACCGTCCTCCACTTGAACTAAAGATTTTATCATACCGAACGGAGCTTCGTAAGAGAATATGTACTGGTAAATTGGAGACGAAATTCGGGAACTTAATACCTCTAAACTGAGTGCGATCCCTGCGTCAAACATGACGTCATCTAACATCTAAAATGCACAAACAACTTTAATATGCACATCGTTAAACTTATGCGCTGCTTACACAAAGTTTCGCGATAGCGGGACGATATTAACGTTAAGTACTCACCATCATGAACTCTTTCGTGGTTTCCGTGGAGATCAATTTATCCCCAAAGTAGTAGCTTTTCAAGCTTTCACCTAGTTGGTTCTTCTGCCCAGCATCGGTTATATTCAAGTCGTTCGGCAGGAAGTTTTCGAAGTGCTCATTTATCTGGTCGATATTGCCGAGCATCACTGGAAACAAATGTTTTCATATCGTTTACATGACGCCGAGGATGTAACTTCCGCGTAATATCGTATCGATGATTACTCTGCACATAGAAGGAAGACTCGTCGGCTGTAAATCCGGCCATAACGGGCACGTCGGCAATTTTTCCGGATTTCAAAAGCGTCCAGGGATCGGCCGACAGAAATATCTCTTGTCCTATGTCAGCTTCCACCGATGGAATAAACGCTTCGATGCGACCGTTCATGGCGCTCTGTAATCGAAATGATTATTCCCGCTCAATACTCATTAACGTAACTTCGGATAAGTATACCGTAAACTTCACTTAGCGTAATTTGTAATGCTATCTCTCGTGCGTGCAACAAGAAAATAATACATTCAATTAACGCAATACTTGTTTAAGGAATGGTAAATCATCACTGGCCGCAATTAATTCTTTCGGAGAAAATTCTGCGAGTCTAACAACTAGCTCAGCAGAATCAGTAGTCTCAATGTCGAGCTTCTCGCCCAATTTGAAGGCTACATCTCTGGCATCGTAAGATATCGCCCATGTATTTACCGCGCTTCCACTTTGCAAGATAGCTTTATTGAATAAACCTGTGGTACGATAAATCATCTTGTATATATTTCACACTG
Source organism: Atta cephalotes (assembly GCF_000143395.1). NCBI lineage: Eukaryota > Metazoa > Arthropoda > Insecta > Hymenoptera > Formicidae > Atta > Atta cephalotes. The sequence goes on from NW_012130076.1 coordinate 2,099,323, forward strand.
ACGTGAAAGCGACAAAAGTTTATTTCAGTCAAGTAATCAAATAATCGCATATCTCACCGTCGGACATAGGAGACATCATGTGAAACTGGACGGAACTTGCGCCTGCATCTTCGCCAAAGATCGTAACTCGGTTGGGACAGCCACCGAAGTAATGTATGTTGTCCTTGACCCATTTCAGCGCCATTACTTGGTCTTTTAGACCAGCATTACCGGGCGCATTCTCATCGCCAGTATTTAAAAATCCTATGATCCGATAATAGTATAATAATTATATACAAAAAAAATTTTGGAGAATTACCTAAAAATTTAGCTAGTTCTAAAAATAATTTGGTTGGACCATCAAAATTATATTGGAAACTCAATCGTGATGCAAAAAGTTTGTACTTTTTAGCAAATAGTTTGAGCGTCTTGCATAATTATTTTGATGGTCCAACAAAATTATTTTTAAATCTGTACTTTTAGATATCAAGCAATGACAGTTTGAATTAAATAACATTTTATTATTTTCGACTTCTATATGTGTGTCAAAATAAGTCAATCCATGTTTAATTGATTTCACAGTAAACAACATTCATATATGTACTTGATAAATAAATTAACTCCAACTATAATTTAATACTATGAATTTAAGAGTATAACTAAATTTTTAAATACTTCAGTAAATTTTTTCTTTCCATGTAAATATATTCCATAAGTTTTAATGATTTTAGGAATTATTTAAACAGAGTCCTTTTTCTCAATGAAAAACATGATTGAAGAAAGAATAGAGATATATTATTTACTTACCAATTACACCTAATCTATAATTAAGCGTCACAAGAACAACATCTTGCTCGATTAAAAAGTCAGGACCATAGAATATATCATCGCCCATGCCATGATTGAAATTACCACCATGGAACCATATCATAACAGCTTTACAAGCATCTTTATCCAATATCGGAGTGTAAACGTTAAGAAAAAGACAGTCTTCCTCGCCAACTATATCTTGTTGTATTGTACAAAAGAAAGGACAAGACGAACGATGATAGGTCCCATCGTACGTGCCTTCCCAAGATTCTGCTGGCTCCGGCATCTCAAAGATAAGAATTGAAGTTTGAAATATTAATTCATTACTCTTAATTTTACGATTTAAATTTGCATTTTAAATGTAGAAATAGTTTATTAAAAAAAATATATATATATATATGCGTGCAAATATATTATATACATATATCTGGCAATCAACTTACCTGAAATTTATTAAGACCAACATTGGGCTTTGCATAGGGTATCCCTTTAAAGCTATAGTATGCCCTGTTCTGCATTACAGTACTAGTCTTTAGGCCCTTTAGAAATCCCTGAGGAATTTCTAATTGAACATCTTGTTCGGCTTTGGCCCATGCGACCACAAACGCACACAACACGAACTTGTTAAACCACATTTTAACACTGCGGAAAGATCATGTCATTGTCCATCTTTTATAGCTTTGGAAAACACGTTGACGATCAAAAGAGCAGGTTATAATGGACTATATTTACGCAATTACTACTCAGGGAATATAATAGCGTGAACAGGTTACCCGTAGAGCAATTTACGAGATGCCTCCATAATCTCGCGTGTCAACTATAACCGTGCAACATCGGGTTTTCAGGTAGAATTGTTAGGTCGGATTTCCTCAGTTTATCTTTAGCCTCGATACATAACCTTCATTAGAGGTTCATAATATACTTCCTGAAATTTATTGTAATCCGCAATAAAGTACATCATACAGACTACATGGCTTTTCAAGAACCATAAATAAAAGAGATAAATTGCTCTTTATTGTTATCTCCTGCAATATGCGCAGATGCGGTACAGATTGTATAGTATTAAAATCGAAACTTTTCATGAGATTTCTGCCTCTGCTTATTAGATCCGAAAACAAATATAAAAGCAAAGTTCATATAAAATTTTTATTCAAGAACTCTTTACAGAAAAGATCTGATAAATTAACATAGAATATTCTTAGAAAATGACTTTACAATAAAAGCACTTTACAATAAAACAAAATTTTTAATAATACAATGGAATAATAATAAGAAAATAAGATAATTTAATTAAGGTAACCGGACTCTATATGTTTTATTCTCTAAATTTTGCGATTTTTTAATTTTTTTGCTGAGTTCAAAATTGAGAATTAGTTCACATTCAAAAAGAGGCTCCAATGTTTTATAAAATTATAAGTTTATTAATATATTGTGTTTATGACATGTTTATTGACACAGAGAAATATACAAAGAATTATTTTTTAAATATTGGACTTGTCTACTCATCTACTTATTTCTACAAATTGGGTGAATTAAACTCCATGATTTGGAATTTTAAAAATATCAAAAAAATCATTGTATATACATTCCATATGATGATTGGTAAGTATCCTGATTGGTTCTGCAAAGAATGTCCTTTTTTTAATTATAGACGAAACGTGTCAAAAATATAAACTAAATATATAGTGTTGTAAACTATGAATACAGACTTCAATACCATAAATTACTGAAATTAATAATCATAAATATAGGAAATAATTACTTATCTACGAAATATTATATCTGCGTTTTGCTTTACTGGCGATAATAGAATGAACAAATTGAACAATAAACTGATGAAATCGAGTCAAACGAATAATCTGCACGAGCTATTATTGAATTAATTGTAATTACCTACAAACATATTATATATATAGTAGGACGTTTTTGAACACACACCCATATTGTGTCTGGTTACCTCATTTTAAACAGTTAATTCGATTTTTTATTGATTAGCATCACGTAATCATTATGCGCGAATATATTAAAAAATCGCAACTTATTGTTTTAAAAAAATTTCAAATAGAATTTTGAGGTAAAACGCATAAAATGCACTCGGAATAAATTTTTATACTTTTAGATCGCGCAAATAGAAAAACAGATGTAAAGAGAAGAAATGAGGTGAGCACAGCTGCACAAACTAAGTAGAATGAATTTGAATGGTATGCCTTAATGATTAAGACATGTACTTGATGCAAACTTCACGAGTTGTGCGGTAATTACGATTGAATTAAAAGAAAATTTCTTTGAATTCGTTCAATATTTACAATATAAAATTTTATTTTTGTGCAAATTTATGACAATTAAAATTCGTCGCGATATATCAATCAAGAATTAAAAAATATTGCCTTATTTTTGTCAGTGATCTGAAAATAGAAAAAGCGCTTCTTTATCTCTCAAAAATTCAGTAAAATAAATATTTATTTTCTGATGTTTAGTTATGAGTAGCAAAGTTTATTTCGCGATAAATCAACATTTGGAAATGGCGCCGACGATGCAATAGAAAAAATATGAAATCGAAGTAAATCTCGTACACGTGATTTTTCGCTTTAACGAACGATCCGACGGTTTCTGACAATCTGTTCGCCGTGCTCGGGAGAAGGAAGATACGTTCCGTGAGCAATTGCAGCCGTCCACCCAGCGTTCCCCCGAGTGAGCTTCAGTCTGTTTCGAGCGTGCCATCGAATTTTTCAAACTTCAACGTGATTTTCCATGAGGAGTTTTTTCACCAGCGGCAATGATTCTGTTGAAAACGATGTTGCCCTCGTCTCATAAATGCAGCGTCGCAGTCAGACCGAATTTATGCAAAGCAGCCAATAGGTACACACTCGATTCACGTTGCAAACAATCCGCCATCCCCTTTAGCGATTTCGGTGCACTTCTTCCGCTAAATAAAGTACTAAACTTTACAAGATCGTATTTATATATTGCCTGATCCGAGAAAAGAGGGTATAGAAATAAATTAGTTTGCATATTCAAACGAAGTGGATCTATGCAGTAAAGGAGTACAAGCCGGTCGATAAGCAGTTTTATACAACGGCAAGGAACAAGCGCGCTTCCAACTTTTTTTTCTAAATAGAATATCCGCTTACAGCAAGCTGCTTTCAACGGTTGCCGCTAGGGAAAAGACAAAAGGGTAGACATGGGACACTTGTGCGAAATATGACCACTTTGTCCACGCCCCGGCATCGACGGCTTTCGCTCCTACGCGTTTTCTACCCGAGAAACTTACAGCCCAGTTTCGTGTTTCAAAGTGACTTTCAAGTCGAATTTTAATCAACATGCTAATTTTCAAGAAACAAACGATGTGTGAAAATGCGGCAATTTGAAGCGAACGTTAACAGCAGCATCCACCTCGAGTCATCCAAACTTAAAGTCTGCAAATGTAACAAAAACTTAAGATATACTTCTACTTTATTTTTTTATGTATAACAAGATAAAAACTTATGTAACAACAGTAAATCCTCTTTCTTACTGTTGGCGCCATTTCAAAAAGTGCGTTGTTGGTTCTTAATAAATTCCACGAGAGATATATATACAATGCAAAAAGGATTTCGTCGTAATACTTTTGTAACTTCATTTAAAGCATTCCACACGCAAGTAATCGAACAAACAACTTGTGGAACTTGTGGAAAACACAATAAAATTTCTCACCACAGTACGTGAAATGCAGGCGGCCGAATGCTCAATCGTGCGTTACACAGTAGCGCAGTTTGCGAAACGTATCCCGACAGTGATAAAAGAGACCCGCACGAATTTATGAACAGACCACAGTCGTGAGCCGTTTAGTTGTTATTTGCTCGAATTACGGGCCATTGACACCGGAAGAATTTCGGATAATATGAAAACAACACGGTTGGGCGACCAGGCAGTAAACGCTCGGTGCACGAACGAAATGAAACGCGAATATTTTTTTTTGTCGTTACCCCGTACCCTTTGTCGCACCATCATCACCGATCCTCCCCGATGCAACGCGACGCGATGGCTCCGTCGAGCTCGAACGTGCACGGCAGACGGAGCACGCGCGAATTTGACACATTTCCGTTGTACGAAAAGCGTGCCGAGAGCATATTTTCACGTTTTTTTTTCCACCCGCAACCGAATCAACGGCTCGCCGTCACTCAGACGCGCCACCCACATCCCTCCTGAGCTTTTCACTTCATTTTAACAATCCTGTACCTTCATAGCTCTTTCGTCGCCCTATTTCCTTCCACATTCCTTCTATCTCTATATTCCTTCTGTGTTTGCTTTTCTATTCGCCTCTGTCTATTTCACTCTATCCATCCACTACTTTAACTGTGTCCTCTCTTTCTCTGTGTTCATTTGTCCTTTCTAGTCACCTCCAACCCTCCATTCACTTGCTCTCTCACACTATCACCCGACTCTGTGCATTTCGTTCGCTCGCAAACAATGCTGTGGCCGCCCTCGCGCCTACACGCTGTTTTCACTGAATAAATTTAATTTAAATTTTCCTGCCGTTCGGAACGTTTATTAAGTAAATATATCACGTGAAACGGGGAGGGAGAGAGAGAGAGAGAGAGAGAGAGAGAGAGAGAGAGAGAGAGAGAGAGAGAGAGAGAGAGAGAGAGAGAGAGAGAGAGAGAGAGAGAGA
>NW_012130076.1:2104782-2112840 GCF_000143395.1 Atta cephalotes
AGAGAGAGAGAGAGGACAGAACGCTGTACACACTGATATTTTCCGCGGGACTTGCATCGCCAAAGCCGCGAGCACGTATTGCATCCTGCCATCGCATCGCCGCAGATGCGTGCACGTGTTCATGATGCACGCATGGAATAGCCGACGCAATGCGATTCTCCATGTTTATGGGATTAATTTATTAAGTTTCACGCGCGAACCTACGCTTTACCTACGCTTTTACCTACCATTCCTAGTAGAGACTCACATGGTATGCGAATTGGAAAATGTAGTTTTGTCGCGCAGGAATCCTATTAAAGCATAAACTGCTCGCAACAAAATGCAACGCGATATACAGCGTATAAATTTTAAAAGTCAGAAGTCGCGGACTAACTGGAATTAAAATCTTTTTGCATATTGATGCCGCATATCGTATTGCTCGTGAGTATAGAATAATTATTAAAACAAAATATAAGACTGTAAGAGATTCTTGCTTATGCAGATTGTTGAATTATACGACAAGCGTGATATAAAAGCAATTTTCCATAGCATGCGATGTAAATACATATTGGATTATGCAATATAATATCATCATTAAATCGTCGGATTAATGTCAAACAACTTGTAATATCGAAGCGAAGATCGAGACAGATAGGGAATGTAAGGGAAAGAAGAGATATCATATTCGCGGCTGTTAGGAAGCAATTATCTGAGTACAAGTTATTCTTTTATCCATCTCGATTGTAGCAAAGAAGAAAATATGCATTGAGAGAAATTTGTTGACTTTGTTATAGGAACAAATCAAGCAACAACAAATGTGATAATTTGATAAAAAAACTATCGAGTTATTATTGCAAATCATTTCTCATTATTTGTCAATGTAACGAATAATCAAAATAGTCAGTATTGTTAGCACATAAAGTCTATTCAAAAGATAAGTTAGATTAGATTCTATATAATTTGCTTCTATTATTAATAATATAATTGGTATAACAGACTAGCAGCAATCACAACAAATCAATTTATTGTCACATTCATAAATCATTTGTTAAAAGTACTGGTGGCTTGTTAATAAAATACCTTTCTCTCAGTGTGTGTGTGTGTGTGTGTGTGTGTGTGTGTGTAAAAATGTTCTTTGATCATAGCAATAACAAGTTCAACGTCTCGCATAATATCTTTTCAAGCTAAATATTAAAATTTATATTTTTTTTTACTAGTTATTCAGCATACAAAGAATTTAAAATAAATCTTTATCCTAGTTTTATCAAAGTCATCGAATAAATACCCGTTTTTCGCTCAAAAAATATAGAAAATTTGTCAATCTACCGATTAAAACACAGTTATGGATCTGTCCAACAGATATTTACATTTTTTAGAAATCGTCTTTTAGTAAAATATGATATTTATTTGTGTGCTTTTATATCATATGTCCCATTATCATTCGAACATTTTTCGCTAGCTCTTTGATACAAAGACTTTAGCATCAAGGGCGATACGTTGTGTGCATCGCTCTGTTGCTTTAACTAAAACTGACCAATCGCATTTGCAATTCTGCTTGCAATAGCAGCGGATTCTACGATAAAATTGATCGATATGTGCAATTTTGTCTAATTACTTTATAAAGAAAGATAGAATAAGTGATACAATTTTGAACATGGTATAATTCTGAATGAAGAAAATATGATGAATCCAATCAATGAATCTTTTTGAAGTTCAAGCTTGATTTTTTTTGTTTGGAAAATCTTTTAGTATCCTCCACATAATGAAAAGATTACCAAATCTGAATTTTATAAATTGGATTTAAATTTTATTTTGTTCTGAATTTTACCACACTCGAAATTGTATTACCTTATCCTATATTCAGTTAAAAAAAAATACTGTCGTTACATCGGGCAAAATGTGAAAAACAAATTTATGCTATTGCCCATAGGACCTACTAAAAATAACAGCAACATAGAGTAACTGTCTCTATTAATGCGCCTTTTAGTCAATTTGTTTATTATTGAATTAATTATTAAATATTGTGGTTTTATCTGCTTGCAATGAATATCGATTTTTCAATTACTTCTTTTTCTTATAATATTTCTTTAATCTAAAAAATGGTAATACCTTATGTAATGCTTTTGACAAAAATAGAAAACATGTTTTTATTATTCCTATTAGTGAGTCCTCTAAGCGGCGATGACCCTATTAATGTGTCCCCAATTTGTGTGCTTATCCACAGTTGATTCATTTTAACATATAGTTATTAAAACAGATAATAAATTTAAACTAATTGTTTATATTAATATTACATAAATTATTATTTCAATTATATTTATTTCAAAGTACACTCATAACACACTCATAACATTCTCGGCTCCAATACAGAGCATTAATAGGGACAAGCTTAAAATCTTGCGGTATATATTATTGGATTCACATAAATTCCTCATATCTTTCGAAAAATACTTAAAATACTTTAATACTCAAAAAATAAAATATTATTTTCGGTATCATATGCATTAATAATTTACAAAAACAAATATTTTTTCTTATTTATTTGTGCTAGTTTTCTTTATGACTTATCGAAATACAAAAACACACTTATAGGGACAGGCACAATAATTAGGGACATTTACCCTAATAATGAAGTAGCAACAAGATCTGTTATTATAAATGGATCGTTAAATGGAAATAGAACATAGCAAAACTTTAATCGCGCGATGAGAGTAAAACATTTCTACCGGCACGACTAGGTCTTTTGATTTGAATGTAAGAGCGATTTTCCGTGCGAGAGACTTGAAAATGTAAAAGCCAACTGTTCATGACTGCAGAAGTGACAGATAGAGGAACAGACAGAAAAAAAAAGAAGAGTGACGAATAGGAAACAGAGCGAAAAGGAAAAGATACCAGAAGAGTTAGATACCACTACTCTCCGGATAGTGAAAAGAGGACGAGGGAAGAGGAATAAAACATAATTGCTTTTGCAAAGGAGGTCACAAATTCGTCATTCAGTCGGTCAGTGCGGCTGAAAGCGTCCTTTCGAGCGTAAGGTTTTTAATACAAAGCAGAGTGCCGCTTCTGGTTTTGAAGGCGTCAAAGATTTCGTCTCTCGCGCTCAGTCTCGCATGTTCCATTTCCCTTTCGGTTTTTCTTTCTCTTGCGCTCTTGCGGTGCCCCTTGCTGGCGTTGCGCGGGCCCAAACCAAATCGCCTCTGGTGGAATATCGATTATCGATATTTATTGCCGTGCGGTCAGCATGCGTCGTCTATATATCTGACATTAGCCGATCAAACGGCACAATGTATGATTTTCGGAGCCAGTTAGATATCATCGAGTGCATCACCAACTAATCGGAAGATGATTTTCTGCACAGATATCCAAATTAATGGCTTAAGGTCAACTTACGAACAATACATATAGCAAGATCGTATCGTTTATTGACGTTTGGCTTTCTCAGCAACGTGGTATCTTTGCTTTGTATTTGGAAGTAATAACATCGCAACAGGATTTCATATATGCAGAGAACATTAGAACAGAACACTGCATTCGAATTTGTATCGACGGTATGAAAGATACGGCTTTCACAGAGATAGGATGTCTACCATTATGAAAAAACTGGAGATACTCAGAGAACCTGATACCTGATAGTGTAAACGCGTATAGAGAGGTGTCATAATCTTTAACATTGCCGTCGGCTGATTACGGAACTTTTGATGTCGCTCGAGGCGACGTTGCGTCTCTTTACGGAAAGAGCTGGCCGAGATCGACAAAGGAAGAAGCTTATACACAAAATTTCATAGTAATGGGGCACATTTTTTTATCGAGATATTGTAACCCCTTCAGTTGTTTGCGCTCCCGCCCTATATCCGATGTCAAACAACGAGATATGAATATTTACGACATAGCCTGTCGTAAGAACCGTAATTTAGTGGTTGCATTTTGTAAGACGTCATACTCCGTGGCTGAAAACCGTCTAAAACCGTATGTCTTATGCGCCGTATTCTTCTTGCTCGTAAATGCAAACCGTCCCAGTGGTATCGCCCTTCCCTTCCCTCGGGCTGTCACAGGAAACGTTTTGTCTAGCTATCGAATAATACGCGCGAAATGTGCCGAACATAATACCCGTGTAACGCAAATGTTCGTGCAATAGAGAAGAGAGATGCGAAAAAGGTGATCGGCGCTGCATTCAATTTCAAGTTGTCTGTTCGCTCAAATAGTCCGCTTTATCATCGTACGACATGATTTTTACTCGTATATTCGAGAAAGAGAAAGAATTCGCGAGGGAGCTTCGTGCTTGTTACTTGTAAACTTTTAACTTGATTTTCTCGGCAGTTTCTTGATGTCTAATAGGGGAGTTTCAAACTCAGTAGTCACAATTGCATTACTTAATCGATCATATAAATCGATTCCCACTCCGACATGTCATTTTCGAAAGAACTGACGCGGGAGTGAGAAGGAAAAAGTAAAGAATAGAAACTTGAAGTAAGTTTAAAACAGTGTGAAGTTTGTAAACCGTGTAATAAAAGACGATATAAGTTTATGGAAGCAATATTGCACGTGCGCTAAACGTTCGCAAAACATTCGCGTAGCAAATTTCATATATACTTTGGAGATTTAGATAATATATTGTTGCCTTGAGAAAAGTCACACATCTGAAAATTAACAACTTTTGCTTTTACAATATTGCTTTTTTAAAATTCTTTCTAAATCGGAAGAAATTTTATTAGGCTAGTGAATATGCATAATTTAACTTTCTTTCCATGTAATACTTTCAATTATAATGTATTCTTTAAAACTGTGTCATAAGTTTTCAAATTTCGAACACTGCAATCCCAAGTATAGGGTTGTGTAAAAATTTCATCCTTTCACAGAGTTATAACACTTTCTCTATAAGTCGACAAATGTATATTGTTTTTCAACATAACTATATTAGGGCTGATTTTCTTTTCTATCTTAAAAATGCTAATTTTTAAGTTGTGTCACTTTTCAATGATGTGATACTTTGTAATTAATGTTATTTTACATAACTATCTTACAAAATATTATTTCAAGACAGTTAAATATTTTTTATAATAACAAAAAATTATGATAATAAGAGAGAAAGAAAGAAGCAGTTTTATCTTTCTCAATAGATATGCAAACAAGTGATGCAGTCCAGAACCTCAGAAATATTACAGGAAATGAAAAGGAGTTTATATAAGACTCAATGAGGAATGAAAGAATAAGTACATATTAAACATTAATCTGAATATACTATTTATTTTGCAATAATAATATATAAATAATTAATTATTATTTTTCGCATAAAGAATAAAAATGTAAAATACGCTTTGTTGAAGTGTATTTTCAGTTTATACGTATAAACATTGTTAAACAAAACTATTAAAATATATGCATAGTATAATATATTAATATTATTACATCTCTATAACCAATATTATGATACTAATAAATACATATAATATATTTTTGTTACAATATAATATATACGGTGTACTTTCCATAATATTACTTGCACTGGCAATATTACATCTCAAATTTTATTGTATAATTTTCATTCATAGCGAATAATAAAACATGTCATATATTTATACTTACAATTTATATTTATAATTTATTTCATACATGACAGTTTTTGCAAACGTAAAATCGAAAAAAATTTTAGGCGAAGAAAGAAAAATAAAAAAAGTATATTACTTCGTGCACGGACAGCAATTTCATACGAAAAGCATTGCTGTCCAATATGAGGATATGATACAAACGGATCAGACAAAATCCGTATCTTGAAATATTTTTCTCTGGCAAGAGATTCGTAAATGAGGAATAGTACGCGCCAAAAATATACGCAGTACCACGTAGGGGAAATAAATTAAGTTCCTTGGAAACGAATTCGAGGACTGAAGACAGAGTCAATTATCGAGAACCTCAGCATTCTCAAGAGACTATATCTTCACAGAATATCCTCAAATCTCGATATGGAGATCTCAACTTTCAAACAAACAGGACAATTTAAACTGTGTCATTTTGAGAAAATTATATTTGAAGTGGATTAATAATTTATTTCATAAGTGTTAATTACTGTTATTCTAAAAGCAGAAATAGGAATATAATATTCTATACAATTAGGACAATTTAATTTTATATCTTTTAAGAACTGTCAATTACTATTTTGAACGTTTCGCTTAAAATTTTGCAAGAAATATTCAACTGATCAAAGAATAATTTCGAGAACCACATTTCTAGGAAGGTTGAAATCTAGGTCGCGTCTATCTGCTTGCATCCGATATGCTATGTTTGATTGTGGAGTCCTGTACAATAGTAACCAGAGACAATTGTGATGCGGTGTCAAAGTGACACAAGTACAAAAGGACAAGCGAGGTTGAGCTTCTGTCTGTAGCAGGATTCTTGTACATGATATCGTATTGCAATCGTCTATTGATCTGCACAATGGTACGGATTACTCGTAGGATTAAGATACATAAAAAAATATTTATTTTATACAAACTTACTTTGATGATTTATTAATTTTATTGCTAAATTTAATACGTAAATACAGTCGTAATTTTGTAAAATTAGATACGCGTGATAAAATAAATGAATAAAAAAAGAAACTAAATATTTACAATCAAAGTGTATGAAACATTTTAGAAAATCTCTCAAAAGATTTTAACAAATAAGAACAAGTCTCATATTATCATTTTCTTGTAAGTTATGTGCTTTTATCAGATAGACATCTCGTTTGCACGAGCTCGACGAGTGGAAAGTAGCGATAGTAAGCGACTAGAAACGCGCCGAGATGAAATCCTGTCAGAGCACGTGGACTTGACAGCGTCTTGTTCGTCTCGTCGTTATAAATTTAAGATGCATCCGCATCTGTGTGAGAAAGTGGCGTGAGGAAGTAGGGCAGCAGTCGCCATACCTATCCCTTATCTGATTTTTGCGGGGATAACGTCCATTTTATATCCTCGTATTTTCCACCTCGACGTCGTAATCAGAAAGATCTATAGTTACATCGCCGCTGAAGTTCTATCTAACGTTATGTACGCGCCCGACGGTAAATAGACGACCGAGGGCGATTGCACAGTTACATCGAAATGAATTATCATCGTGTCGACATCTATGCTGCGTCTGCGATTTGTATATGTATCGTGATCGAATTGAAAAACAAATCACACAACGACCTTTAACACCACAAGCTTAAGCGAAAACACAAAGTAGCTACATGAGCTGAATCGATCAGGAGTTCAGCCTCATCTTATGGATAAAAACATGTTTGTATTAAATCTCTTAGAATCTCTTAGAATCCGTAGGCGGTTCTAAAATTAAAACTTTAAGCCGAGCTTACGTTTCTGACCAATCAATCACGTACGGCGAAGCGTAGCTGAAATTTTGAGCCGCTTCGTCGTCGGGGAAGATTAAGCACTCGTTCAGGAGAAGCGCACACCCTCCTTTCGAGATCTCGTTCCGTCAGGTCAAGGAGAAATCTAATAAAAATCTACTCGTGAGCGCCTTTAGTCACTGAAATCGATCGCCAGCCATTTAATCTCATCGCTCTTGTTACACCGTACGAAAGAGATATCGTTGGAAGACATATGCAAACCATATATAGTGGTCAAGATTGCTTTGCTTGATGAATGAATCTTGCCCCTGCTGTCGTGTGTGAATAAATGCTCTGAGGATCATCCTCTTCACATTGTTATCAACTATCATATCACCCATTTTCAACCGCGATGAATCCCACAAGCAGATATCGGAGAAAGAACATGGAGAGCCTCGCGCGTAAGTAATTACGAGATGTACGGAATCCTTTCTCAGATTCGTACAACTCTCGGGACGTTAGAGGTGCACTTTTCGCAGAGATCGATCCCGTATCCTTACTCGTCTGCAACACGGAAACGCTTCTTCGCTGATAAATTTAATTTACATCAGGTTAACTTTGGAACAGACAGCGTACTCTAACTTTCCTCCGAGCGCAATTGACGATTATATCTAGTCGACGGAGGATTTTCAGTTTTTCTCTAACCAAGTTCGGAATTAAATAAAAAAGTAATATATATATATATATATATATATATATATATATATAAATATATA
>NW_012130076.1:2112860-2139736 GCF_000143395.1 Atta cephalotes
TACGTACGACGGATTCTAGTTTCTACTACTAAGTACGTAATAAAATAAAAATAAATAATATATATATATATATATATATATATATATATATTAAAAATATATATTTAATTAAGAACTAACTCTATATAATGTCGATAGAAATAATTTTATATTATATTTCGTACCAACGACGCGCATTTTTTAAGATATTATCACTTTAAAGTCATTTATTCACAGAAAAAATAGTTTTGCTGACGTATCTAAAAATTTAGTTAGAACCGAAAATAATTTTGTCGTATCATTAAAATAATTATGTATTATGTTATTCGAATTGATTCTTATATAATCAAAATTTTTTTATCATCAACATTTGTCATCATATTTGAGCGATTTATATATAATTATTTTGATGGCTTAATAAAATATTTTTTCAATCAAATATTTTTTCAATAAAATTATTTTTTAATCTACATCTAGCTTAATTTTTAAATACTTTGGCAAAACCGTTCTTTCCGTGTATGTATGAAATTCATTATTTTATAAAATCCGAACTAATTGCATTAATTATATTCTTGTAAATATTTATAGTGTACCGTAATAAGCGATATAATCCGCGAATGCGGCCCAGCACGCAATGGCGCGTGTACAAAATTTTTTGATCAATCACGTGAAGCTCATTAAGTTTCACCCTTAACGAGGCGAAAAGTACGTAGAAGCGCGCGTTAATTCGCGGTAACGTCCTATTCTTGCTGGATTTCGCTTCCTGTCTCCTCGTTCGGGCGACAATTTTTCCGTTCGCATTAGCCTGCCGGAAAAAGCAATAACGTCTCTTTATCTCGACACCGCGAGAGCCGTGAACCATTTTCTCTGCCGCGCGAATATTTTATTCCTCCTATTCTCGAGAGTCTCCGCAGTTTCCGTTTTCTTTACACTGTTCACCCCGAATATTCTTTTCTCTTATTTTGTTTGCCACGTACGTCTTTCACACTGATGGTTCTCTCGTGTGCGTACTTTTCATGTACACGTGTGTACGCTATCAGGCTTGTACGTGACAGCGTTTACCATCGGGTCCGGGTTTAAATCAATAATCCTGAAGACGGTGACATGAGACAGTTTGCTGGTGTAGTTAGCGAGGCAATGCAAGTTGAAAACGTCCACATCTAACCAAGGTAATTGCAACATTAAATTCAATTTGCCTACCGGCGTCCGTAAGATATGCTCTACGGAATTACACAAGTTCTTGATAAAATTGATTCTATCCGTAAGAAGAGAAACAAGGAATAGCTATAGATTTATTTTTAATATTAAAATTATTATATATACAAGTTTAAGCCGTAACTTTCAGTTACGATAACATCGTAACGTTAATTGTTATTGTCTCGTGGTATAACATTTTTAAAACAATTCCGTGCATTAATGATAATACGATAACTGTTCTGCTTATAATAAATTTGAAACAGTATTAGTTATTTACACGGAATACACATAGTATATATAGATCGAAATATTATTTTTAGGATGCTTTAAAATATATTATGGCATTTGGCTGCTCAATTTCCTGTTTAAACGACACTGTTGTACAATTACCGTTGGTCCCTATTGAACGTATACATATCATAGTGCTTATGGCTTTTACCGGTCTCGAAAACAGGAAGCGTAAAGTTTTCATAATAACGCATCCTCTCCGTTAGATAGGGAGACCCAATTGCCACAGGATGCACACAGGGTCCGTCGGCGCACAAAGGTCCGCCTTTTTTCCTGCTTCAGCCGCATCTACACGGAACAGCGAACGCTTATGTGAACCCTTACCCGCAGGGGAATAATTTTAGAAAAGATTTCCTCATTCAAAGGATGGGATAAACCGTTTTAAACACTTTCCGTGAAACAAGAGAACAGAGAATGTTTCAGCTTTGCGGCGAACGAGGGCCCGCCGGGCCTGAGATTAATCGAAACAGTAGTGAAACTGTATTCATTATGCAAAACTAAACGCAATATATTACGTTTAAGCGCCACCGAATTCTTACCTCATGTATCCTCCCCGAGCGTTACATTTCAAAGAAAGATCGTGTGTCTATATGTGTATTTCTATAGCCAAAATTAAAATAAATTACTAGGAATCAGTCCAATCTTAGCGGAACATCTTCTTCAGAGAACTGTAAAGCTTCTTTTTCGTGGCTAAGTAGGACGGTGGAAAGTTTTACAGAAAATCAGTATTCCTTCGAAAAAGCGGAGAGCGTGTAAAACGTCAAATGCTAAATTATAATTTTATTTTGTATTTAAGTACATTGTAAAGTTTGTTTTTAATTACATGCATTGTTGTT
Organism: Atta cephalotes; assembly: GCF_000143395.1. NCBI lineage: Eukaryota > Metazoa > Arthropoda > Insecta > Hymenoptera > Formicidae > Atta > Atta cephalotes. Next base: position 2,115,161 of record NW_012130076.1, read on the forward strand.
CGTAGCGAATGCAGTGCTAAACAATACTCTCTTGTATACAATGCTGAATAATGAGTATAATGAAAAGCTGTATGCAAGATATTAATACATTTTAAAGCTATACAGTATCGTAAATATTAGTCAAACCTAAGTTATCAAGAATTCTAATTATTTTTACATTTTTATTAAATTTACATAAAAATAAAATTCTACATTCCAGCATAATAAAATAATTTATTTGTTTGATAAAGAAACATACAAAATATTCATGAAAAGAGGAAGCCCTGTTAATAAAATGTTTCTCGGAAAATGTGTCCAGGCCGGTTATTTTTGTGCAGGCATGCGTAAAATATTGCATTCACTTTTCAAAGCAGATTCTATATTGTTCTATATAGCAACGTATAAATGGATAGCAATGGTTACATAAAAATCGTTTGGTATGGTGTATACCTAGCTAATATACTCCACATGTGGATTATTACTTTTATTTTCAGCGTTCGAGCACCCTCCCCCCTCTCGTCAATACTGATCCAGATGAACGAATTTTGCCAATATTAAATTTACGAGCTCTTTATTAAAACTTTTGGTGACATATAAATTTAATGTAATGAAATTGAATTTCACAAGTGAAGCATTATTGCTCCTGTGGATTTTGATATATACACATCATATGAAAAGCCATTCATTAAAGCATACTCGTTAAACATATAAAGTCTGATAATACCTTTTCTCATATTCGTAGGTAATTTTAATAATACAACGAATTGTCATATAAAGTGAATAAATTGTTCGTGATAAGTGAAATATATGATAAAAAAAAATATGGATCAATACGTTACATGAGTAATACATTACATTGCTTATAAAAATTTTGAATATTTTCTAAAATAGTTCCGAAAACTGATATATTTTTATGATTTTAATAATGAAAGAAATGAATAAATCATACACAACTGCCTTATATGACAGAAAAATATCATCTTGTGTCGAGTTAGCGTGCGAAACTGTTTTTCGGATTCATCCGGTGTCATTTCCCGGCAATCTGCCTGGCCGTGCAAATACATATTTTTTCGTCCTGGTTGAGCTAACTTTGCCAGAACGGAGAGCGAAGCCATCGACGATGCAATTTATATCGCGTGAACTACGACCATTTTGAAAAGCAACGTGCGCAATAAGCCTGTGATGCAATAAAAACTTTAACGTGGGATATTACATACGCGTTTTGAATCAATTTTTCTCGCAAACTTGGAACGTCCTCTTCTTGTTTCAAACATTTTTGCGTCTTCTGAAGCTTCGACTTTATTCGCATAATATGCTAATATCTCAAGAGGATGCAGATATTATCGAGCTGGGACGTGCTCGTATTCATCGAACGCGGAAACATGAGCATATCACCGTTCTCAGGAATTGCCTGACCGATCAGAACTTGCACTTTGAATGTCCTTCGGGGTCGAATGATGATTACGACTGTAAGATCGCTTCACTATGGTAGAACGTCAATTAAGCAAATGTAAAATTTATCACAAATCTATTGGGAATTCATCGAAATATTGATTTGATGCGTAATTACGTAGCTACTCATAATAAAATATATCAACGTTTTCATAATTTTTTTAACACATTATATATAATAAAATATTTAATCTTTAAATGAATAGGTGGAATCACAATATCTCAATATCCCAATTCTGTAACTCTTAACAATAGTGTCGGTATTGTTATGTTATTATGCAATTTTTTTTGTACTATGTATAATGTGTATCGATAATATCACGATATTGACACTATCATTAAGAGTTATAAAATCAAGATACAAACACAATTTTCTTTAAAACCTTGTTCTGGAAAAAAAATGGAAAGTATTGCTCAAAAGTTTTGAAGTCATTATTTTTACATTTCTCTATCTCATAACTAAAAACGATAATACATATTACTAAAAAATATAATTACAAAGTAAAATTTTTTAAGTGTTCTGAGTATCCTGCCATCTTATCTTTAGATCACCTATCTACTTAAAGATTAACATATACGTATATTGCTAAAGATCCAATTGAAAATTATGTATCTATTTATATACTGTAAAATTCATAATATCAAATTTGAAATTATTATTATTTCTATAGGCTATCATTGCTCCTATTCAATATACTGTGTATTTTTTAATCTGCTGTTCAACGATGGAGTTAAATTTAACAAGAAAACATTTCATATTGAAATTAATATTGAATTTGAATTCAAATTTAGTCTATTTATTATTTACTGATTATAAGTGCATGTGGATATTGTTTATTTTTGTATCTAATCACAGGAATGGATTGATTTACATTTCGACATAAACATTAAAAATAATAAAATGTTATTTTTAACTCAAGGAATTGGATTACCAACTTTTGATATCTATTAGTGTAGTCAATTTGATTTTTTTGTGCTACACTATATATTTTTTTAAATTCTCCACAACGGAATAAGTCTGCGCGGACACTGCTGTGCAGGGCAATGAGTGCATCACTCGACACGCGGTATCAAAACGAAGACTCAAACGCTGTGAAAGGAGCAGCAGTGCTTTCATCGAAGTTTGCTAGCTGATCGATGGTTGTAACATCGTCGAGTAGCATTGGAGGGCTTGTGGACGACGCGGCGCGTCATCTTTGTGAAAACGTTCATATTTCTCGTTTGGGGATATCATGGTCTCATTGAACTCAGTGCGGTGATAAGTCCGATGAAGAAACGAGGACATCGAGCGTAGGCGGGAGATAAGTATACGAGAGGAGATCATGCTAGGACCAACCCTGAGGTTGGTCAGGTCCGAGCAACGCCGCGCCATGGCGATGACAGTGCGATATGTCAAACCATTGTCTCCTTTCGTTTCTCGTTACGACCCTCTTGTCGTCACCGTTCTTCTTCATATCACATAAGAACTAACTATGCACGCTGCTGTTTGAGACAATATGATTACGTTTCAATTTCCAATAAGATATCACTTACTCAATAATAACGCAATTCGAGCCGAAATTAATAAAATTGTCACCGATATAAATTAATCTATGCCTTCCTAGAAATTCTTTTTTATCATTAGCATTGCATATAGTATGTACAACTATATAATAACAAATAATAAATATTTTAGACAATGTTTTTGAATGTCTTAATTTATTTATGCAGACGAATATAGAATTAATATAATTTTGTAATATATATAAAATTTATAGTTTTGTGAATATACGTTTAGATTTATTTAACATTATATATTATTTAACATTATATATTAAGAAGACCACATTCTTTTCCTCAGACGAATTTCAACGTGTATAAAAATATGCAAAAAGTATATGTATACTTCCAATTTAGAAGTCAGCTTTCTTACGGATTCTCGGTAAGAAACGAATAAATTCGAACTTCTATTTGTGTTTTATTTCTTTTTATGAATAGCATTTACAAGGTTTTTCATTCTTGATGTTTTCACAACAAATGTTCGTTTTTAAAGCAGAGTAATTTAGGAAATATTACTTCCGCGATATATAAATTTTTTTTTAAGTAATACAAGCTTCGTGAAAAGTCGTCCAGGCATTAAGACCAATACTTTTTAAGCAATAAATAAGGGACAGCTAGTTGCTTAGAAATACGTGGCGATGTCTGAAAAGTTTCGACGAGCGGCGAAATGGCCCGTGGTAGAAGCATCGCATTGATTTCAAACTGAATAAATGTATACATGCATACGTTAGAGCATCTATATATGGTTTCCGCAAAAACCGAACGAAATACAGAAAATAAGTTTCAGCGACTAACCATTTTTATGGTTATCAACAAATTATTTTCTCTAAATTTTATATGTTTAAATTTATTAGATTATAAAACTGAGATCTCACGAGAAAGAAAGAAAGAGATAATTTCTGTCTGTATATATAAATTATAACTTATTGCTTTGTGGCTTTCAAGTATTTTACTCTAATCTGTCGTAGAAACTAAATCAATTAAAACACACTAAGTGATTTTATTTGGCTTTTAATAAATTTTGTGTGAAAGAAAATTGACAATAATAATCCATTAGATAGTATAATCGGAAACGCATTTATAGCGCATGAAAGTGTAAAAGCCAGTCTAGCTCTTCTGTTGGCAGGAAACGAAAGTTAGATCGAACAAAGCAATTATAGTCTTGAAGTCGCTTCGTGCACTACCTGAAAGTTCTAACCGCATCTGGTATTCATCCGAGGGGACGTAATAAAGGAGAGAGAAAGACGGGCAACATGCTCCAAGAAGTTGCAGAAGTTTCAGTTCTCTCGTCGCATCGGCTTAAAAAGTCACCGATTGTCGATCGCTGAACGTCGCGTAATATTTGCTAACTTTGAGGAAGCATATCTTTGTTACATATTTACCGAAATAAGGCGACTTGTACACGCCAAGACACACGTTCGTGAGTATGGCATCGCGATGCTGTCTACGAAATTGCGGCAGAAGGTGCGGTGTTTGTTCTACCGTAAAACTTCCCTAGTCCTCGAAGCGTTATTAATTTTACGTAAAGTAATATTATAGTGCTGTAGAGTTTTTAGTCACAATATTACAATACAATATTTCATTTAGCGAACTTAATAAGTATAGACTTGAAGTCTTAAAGTCTGTCTTTATGAAAATTTATTGGCGATGACAATCGAAATTGTGCATAGTAAATTCAGAGGTTTATTAAACAATGCTATTTTTTGTGATTAAATAACGTAATATATTTAAGCGTCTCGACAAAAGAGCACGTTAATTTTGGAAACTACTAAGGCCACACGAGAGTCCCTCTGCTTTAAAATATTATAATTATATTTTCCACAAGGAACCTCGAGGTAAATGAAAGTTAAATCAAAGTCTTGGCTCGAGGCACAGTGGTCGAGGAAAACGTCGAGAGAGCTGATGTTGAAAGTCTTCGTTGTAAGCTTTGTATCGGTCTTGCTTATAACGTAAGTTACGAAATAATCCAGATATATACGAGAGATAAAATAGAGAGTACACACGTTGATCACGTTGGTGCAATATTATTAATACAAAATACGGATTTGAATCTCTATAAAGATACACATTATGCGAAAAAAATATGACATGCGGTACTTAAAATGTCATTTTAGAATAAATTTACAGTGCTTCAAAACGTCATTCCGTGTTTATTTTAAAATGCTGAGCATGTTTATTTTATGATCCGAAATAAAATATTCCGTTGCAAAAAGCAGAAACATTTGCAGCAACGCGATTTATTTCACGATGACTCCACGCATTCCAGTAATGCGTATGAGTATACTCATTAATAAGAATTACATTAAAGCTAATATTTAAAGATTTTTCGGGTTTTATCCATTAATTATGGGATTTGGAAAACAACGTTGAGTGATAGAACTAAAGGAGATACTAAACCGTAGTGTCGTAGCGAAAGTTCGTGATGCAGCAGCCGCAGATAAAGGTATTATTTGTTACAATTAGGTTCTCTTCCGCGGGCTGCAGACGGTGTGTCCCTAGGTTGCACTTGCTCACTTCACCTCTGGCACTTCTTGTCACCGTTCCTTGCACCCTACGCCCGTATGCATTCAAGCGTCTCCGTCACCTCGAGCATCTCAAATGGAATTACGTGAAATGGCGGTCGCGTTTTCCTAATATTCGGTGGCGTCCTCATTCCCTTCATGCCCCCATTGTACGTTACCAATGTCGAATACGTGCATATAATTGCTAAGTGTCGAGAGCAACTCCTCCAATACAGGCACGATTTATTCTTCGAATAAATTAATTCTTAGCACAAAAGACAACTGAGAGACAGAGAATTTCTCTGTTCACATTAATCTTATAATGATATCTATATTGAGGAGAAGATATTAAAATAAGCTTCGTTATTATTTGCAAATAAAATGCTTCTTGAATCGGAAATTGTAAGATTTATGCAAAAATATTAATAAGCATTAATATCTATTTTAATTGACTATACTTTTTCATTTATTTGGATTAAAATGCTTCTTTCAATTTTCTGAGATTCTATAAATCGCATTGCATGATGTGCCTATGCACAATGCAATAAGTTAATTGTTATCATTAAGAGAATTTATGGTGATGACAGCAGATAATAATGAAAGATTCCTTTATTCGAGAATTTAGGTAGATAAAAAATATAACATATTAATTAGTATTAATTTTTAACAGTTGTATTAAATACAAAATATGACATCTCTTTAAAAAAATATGCTAAAATAAGATAAGATAAATGTTTTTTTTATATTTTCAAAGCGCTCGTTATAATAATCTTTTCAATTCGTCTCTTTGCTAACCCAAGCTTCTCTGCTAGCCATTGGACATATCGGCTTTCAGCTCAAAAGGCTCAATTGGCTTCGGCCACGAGCTTTCTCATACCACAGCATTCAAACATAGGATCATATCTGTCTATATTCATGAGCAATACCAATACGGAACGGAGGAAGATGCAAATGTCGTGCGTTTCCGCCCCAAGATCCGAGTACAATTTTCGCGGAGCCCAAGGGAGGACATACGTTTCCTTTCCTACGTCCGAATATATATATTATAATGGAGCGTAAAGAAGAATTTCTTTCCTTTGCGGATTCGATTCTGCTCTCAAATGCAAAATTTCCTATCCGGCACTTCCACGATTTGTATTTAGAATCATTAAGTGACTTTATTTCGTCAATTTTGATCGCATATTTTTTATCTCAATATATTCTATGTCAATAAATTCTTGAATACTAATTAATCTCTCACTATTATTATAAAAGTAAACGTTGAGAATAAAAGTCACATTTGTCATGGATACATTTCAAGTTATATAAAATTATTTTTGTTGATATATAATTATCACACACAATTTAAATAGCGAATTATAATTAAATAAAATTCAGAAGATTTTTCGGACATATTTGACTCTTTCACACTAAAGACTTCAAACACTGTCACTCATCTTATCAAATATACTAAAAATACAGTTCCATTGATATAGCACTGAATGCTCTATATAGAAATTCTCTATAGAACTCCGAATAAAAATGTTCGTATATAATTTCTATCATACAGTAAATCGTCGAAAGAATGAATTGCCTTTTATAAGTTTTTTTATTTCGTTACTTTAAACTTGTAATCCAAAAATATTGAATTCTGCATACACTTTAAAAAAAAAATGACGAAATATATTGCTATAATATTGCGTGTAAATCAATTTGCTTTTGCCTAATACCTGAGTAACTAAATCGATGGTTTTTCAACTATCTTCAATAAATTTATTTTTCCTTGATGTAAATTCAACATATATTGCATTTTATTATTTGACAAATGATACAGAATTGACAAGAGATTGTATGACGTGTAGAAATATAAATCACGATAAAAGATACTTCAAAAATAGGTAACTGCATTTCCCAGTCGCTATCGCAAAGCTCTGAAACGGGTGAGATAACGTTACCTATAATAACAGGAAAACTGGAAACTGGTATTGGAGTAATCTCCTGTTCAGGAAATTTATCCGCCATCTCGGCAGCTTCCGCCCCTACATCGCTCTTTCCAACTCCCTGTTCGGCTTCGCCATTTTGCCAGGATTAATACTTACGTCCTATCGTACAGCTTGTTGAAATTTACTACAAGATAAGACCGGCAAAATAGAGTTGTACGTATAGTTTAGATTACATTATACCGATATGGCACCACGTCAAGATTAAATCATATTTAGATCATTCCTATACGTATGTTTTTAGAAAAGGCTTAACAGAAATTTATCTTGCGCTATATTCAATTCGACTGCACACGCATAATATGACAAGAAGTATCACTCGAATATCTCGAAACACAAGGAGATTACTAGATAGTGCATCATGAATGTATAATAAATGCTAACAATTTTACGAAATTGTTCGTACAGAGAATAATGATCTCTCGAAAGGGGAACGAGAGAGCGATTAATTTCCAGCCAAGTGGCTTAATAAACCGTGTCATCCAGTCGGAGAAATTATCGGGCATGCTAGGAATTTAATTGAATCTCAACCGTGCAATTTCTGCCTTCGGATCTGCAGAAGACGTGACAGATCCGTCATCTAACTGTGGCTTAAGGGAAGATGTAAAAGGGTATGCCGGATTATAAACCGTAGTGAGGCGCTTCTCCTTCTGCTATAACCGCACGGTATTCTTGCCTATGACTCTATATACCGAGCAAGTAAAAGCACATTTTACAGAAAAAGGTATTACGAACGTATTTCGTGGATTTATGTCATATACTATTTCGTTTTTGTTACTTGTCGCTAAATATTGTAGGTCTTGGAAAAAACATAGAGACTATTTCTCAACGTCTATTCCTGTAGTGTTAAGTATTCTCCTTATTTTTCGAAGACTGATACTTAGAATTGTTATTACGAAAAGACGAAAAGATGTAGAACATCAATAGAAAATATCACTATAACCACTTGGATTGTTCAAGTATCATAGTGTTATCGGATCATCGATGAATAGAAAAAGAGAAAAAGAAGGAAAGGGAAATAAAAGAGAAAGAGAGAAAGAGAGGGAAAGAAAGAAGATTTCTACAGAAACCGTCGGCGGTTGAACGGTAATATTTGCCATCGACATATCGACGTTATACTACGCCCAAGTATAGAATTATAAAGCTTATACACCCGCTTCTACTCAATATTATCTTTCGAAATTACTTACAAAATATAAACTCGGTGAAAGAACGATTGAGCTATAATCTTGAGAGAATAAGAGTAGTTTATTAAGATAACATATGCTACGCGAAGATCTTAGTTTTGAATCAAATGTTTTATGTATCATGTATCTCATTATTATAAAAAACATGAGAAAAGTATGTATTATAAAAATAACAATGAAGATAGACTTACTAAAGTTACATATATAAACCATTAAAAATTTTGAAATAATTTTTTAAATTTATACATAATAAATTTAAATCACGAAAGATACGAAATTAACTCAAAAGGATCAAAAGGTAAGAGTAAACAAAATATATTAATACATGGGTCCTGTGTATGGGTGACTACGTGGCTATCCCACGTAAAAGTACCCTCCAGCTTGAAGTAGCACGTTCAGAAAAGCCAAACAACGCAGAAGTGTGTGATAGAGTGATATCGTAAATGTATACACAGGCTATGAAACCCGTGTAACCAACGATCTCATTGGGTAACATAGGATGAATGGCGGTAGCTTTTATGTGTATCTTATACGGGGATATCTATCCTACTTTGAAATTTCTATATTAGTACAGATGATAGTATAAATAATCTAACTATACACGTATACCATTCTCAGAGAAAGATGTTTGGACTGCACGGTATTTTATTCCTCGTATACGGTATTTTATTCCGTTTTGCAGATTTCTACAATTCTTTGCATTTCCACGAAATTGTTATTCAAATAGTTTATTTCTCCGATCCCGATGCAATTACTTATCCATTAATCTTACGCTGAACCTACGGTGGTACCGTATCGATTTGTTGACTCTGTTGCAACACTAGGGCGAGACATTTTTGCATATGCCTTGAATCTGCGGTAGCCGATATTGGAAAATCTACGGGGAAAATCTCGTGTTCGCATTCGTTTTTGTCGTGGAATTATTCGCCGCGCCCTCATCTTGGTCGTTGCACTTCGCGAAGCGCAACTCGCGCGAAAAGCAGCAAGAATGTGATAGCGGAATGTGACAGTCGTTCACATCAACGCGATTCAAGCTTCAAATTGCAATTTGAACGCATGAATAGTTACGCATGTAAAAGACGGATTGAAGACGCGGCGTCGTGTTGACGCATTTTGAAGAAGCCGCGCGCAGGTCATTAACTCTCGGATCGTAATATTTGCGAATTGTACGAGCTCGTACGGAAGGAACACATTTGACTAAGGATACCGAGGAAAAAGCTTCAAGAGAGATGATGGCCAATGAAAAAAAAATCAGGATTCATTGAGTTTTGATAGCTGCATTCGTTGCAATCATTCGTTATGATATGTATACTACATTAAATTCTCTTATATGTTCCTACCTAGTCGGTCTTGATGAGAAGCTTGACAAATTGACGGGAAGAGAACCTCAGAATCGGCAATTTCAACTGGTATGGCCTATAGAAGGAGGTTCGCGGTGCTGATGGCGGGTGGGTAGATTGGTACGGGAATGATGGGAGAATGGGGAGAACAGAGGAACGGCAGGGAAATGGGCTCGGCTGTCACATACACGTACTCCCCGGAGCTGCAAACTGATAGTGGACAGATACTGCGCATTCGTGGCGCACGGTTAGAATTAATTGCCAATGTTTGGCCCGGTACGTGGATATTGGGATGAATGTTCGTTAGCGGGCACGGTTCCCTCGGCATTATCCCGACAGAACGAGTTATCCCGTCAGAGCGGTACTTATGTTGGCCCTGATGCCCGAAAACGAGCATCGTGTTTGCTGATAATAGGACCATACAGTCATTAATCATGGAACATAGTGGAAAAAACGGTGAATCGGATTTCGAATGGTGGAAAACGTCCGCTGATAAGTTCTACATTCGATAGATATGTACCATGTACGGTGGCCTAATGGCTACAACACGTGACTTTACCGTTTGGAAATAACGTATCGAGTAGGCCATGTAAATGGCGCTATTGTTTGAACAGGTGTACAGCTTGTTTCGGTACATATGCGTCTATCGCGTCGAATAGAATAACATTTACACACACGCATTTCGTATCGATTTCTATATAACAATTAATAATTCGATAACTTATCAACAGCCAGATGAAGTTAGTACTTCAATATTATTATAACTAATTACTTCGTTGTCATTTTCGTTGGTTATTGTATTGTATTTTTGATCAATAACGGTATTCGACAATTTATTTTCAAAATGAGGACTCTCCTCGTACGCGCGATGGGAATTTGCAGCAACGTAATGAGCTTCTGCAGTTGACGTAATCACGCGTGATGATGATACGAGGATTTCTAAATACGTCGCTAATCGTAACACGTTGGACCACAATGTAGGCAGATTCTCAAAGCGATTAGACTCGGGCGTATCACCTTTTTCCTCGACGATGCTGCAAAATTTCAGCCAGATAACACGTGGCTGGATCTAATGACCAGCCAATTTAGAAGTTAACGACATTACCTTGTACGCGAAGATTATGTTAATGTGACATTTCAGCTATGGATGCTCTTCTCGAGCCAAACGGTAGCGAGCGGACATTCGACCCTACGTGCGTGCAGACACGAGCAGACGCGTGGGCGTGCTTTCTCGCACGTATAGAGAAAGTGAGTACCTTGGAGAGAGAAAGATATCCCCGCGCATAGAGCGTGGAAACGATTATTGTCCCGGGTATAAAACGTAACTACTTCCTTCCGCGGTGCAGCAAAGTGCGACAGTTTTGCAGTTATCCTCGACCCCCAACGGCTCGGTGTAATGGTAAGTGAATGAAGTCCACACCCAAGCGCGCTACGGTTGGTTTTAAATAAAGAAACCGTACGAGCTAACGTGATTTCTCGTCGCCACGAACTACGAACGAACAAAAAAAAAGGAATCCACTTTTACTTCCTACCTTCGAAAACTCGTCGGTCGACAATGATGGTACCGTAATTGCGCCGTGATCCACGCTAACATGCAATAATTGGCGAACGTGCGCGATGTCTTTCCAGTTGAACGCGAGCTTCGAATTTTCTGTCGTGCGTGGAACGCGATCCGCTCCCTCCAAGCTCGGAATTCTCAAAGAAATTCCGTAGACGGAGACGAGTCGAGCTTTTATTTTCGAATGCGTCGTTGGCACGGGATACCCGATCGACGTAAGTATCCAATAATACGGACGTGATTTACGGAATGCAGGTAGCGTACATACCACTTATATACTATATACTACGATATTTAATCCAGAGAAGAATATAAACTACATAAAACTGGAAAAAAGCGAAATTTTTTCTTCTTCCCTCTTTTTTTGTCTAAATTAAAATTTCCGTTTTATGTACGCGAAATAAAGTTTATATCTAAATCGCTACTTAAGCTTTAAGTAAATTGCTACGTAACCTAAACTTACGGTGTCGAATAGAGATATAACAGAAAGGATTCCCGCGAAGTATTCTCGCCGTCGACGGCATTCTTATCTTTCGCATTTATCCTTTATCATTTCGAAACTTCTAAACTTCATCCACCATGCAACTCTGTTGCCGATGTAAATGGCATCATTTACGCGGATTATATCTGGAACTTACCTGAAATTGAAGAAAAATATTATTTTATATTTTTTTCTTATAATAAATGCGAAATAACTTGAAAGTATTATTTATTATCAGAGAGATTTTATGGTAAAAAAATACAAATGTAACTAGCGTGCGATTCTTATGTAAACAGAAAATTCAACTGTAACAAACTAATGTTTTTGTAAAAGTTTTTCTTAAAATAGAATTACAATGCGATGATTTTATCAACGCAGATTCTGTTAAGTAGCTTATGTTACTTTAAATATTCAACAAGAAACGATTGTAACACATCGCCAGGAAAGAAATGATAAAAGTAAATCGACTTTCTTTATAAAGGAGTTTCATTCAATTTTCTTTTCCTTCCGATGTATCAGCTAACAGGCATTGTGCGTGGAGATTGTATAATGCCGTGATACAAAACGGAAAAGTCCTTAGAATGTTTCCTCCGATAATAGGGAGACGTATTTCGCATTTCCTGTTTAAAGCACTTTATGTATTAGAGTAAAGATTGGAAACAAGAATGCACGCCTTGTTTATGAGCTGGCATCTTTTTTAGAAACTATCAAGCTAATGAATGTCGAAGAGCAAGTAAATTATTTTTAGAATGGCATACACTTCTCTTTTTTCTCATCCCTCTCTTTCTTTTTTCCCTCTCCCTTTATTCATCTGCCTTCTATCTCCTTATACATTCATCTCTTCCTCTGTTTTTCGACTTTAGTGAAATTCATTTAAGTCAATACTATTCAAATCATACTATTTAATCATAAAATTTGACTATATTCTGAATTGTATAATTAACAAGTGCATCTAAAGTTGACTCTAACTAAACTGATTATATATTAGAGTTAATACTTTTCAATATAAACAGAAGTATTATTTTTGCGTAAATATTAATTAATGTAAGCATAAAACTTCTAAATAAACTTCTTTGTTGTCAGAGCATCTAATTGTATATATATATATATATATATATATATATATATATATATATACACATGCATAGTGCACTGGTACGATTTCACTAACTACACAAGAAATTACACAAGCCACGTGCAACCGTTGCAGCCGACTGTGTTTCGTCTTCCTGCGTGTAGACGTACAAAGTTTCGTCTCTACGTCGTAACAGTACGTATCGTACCAACTGTAGGTTATGCCAGGACACATAATTAATCTGTCAGTTACGAGGGGGTAACAGAATGAAAAGACAGGAAGAAGGGACTGGTGTATAATGGCTGAAGTGTCGGAAAAGAAGCACCATCGGTCGTTGGCAAGCTACTTACAACTTCACCTGCTACTTTCTAACATAAATACACAACATAATAAACGGTAATCGTGAGACCCGCATTAGAGGGAACTTGGTGCTGGTCCTGTAGACTTTATTTCACCACAAATGAATATCGCGCATTTTATGAAGCGTTGCACCATCTCTGTTCTTCTATTTACTTTCGCTCTCCGCTTTTATTTCCATGGGTTATGGAATGGTCTTCGTAAGTCTATCAGTAAACTCTCGCCGAGCTAATTTGAAATGAATAAGATTCTGATTCTGAAATTCTTTTAATTCAAATAAAACAATGAAGGAATGTTTGTTGTTTCAAAGACAAAAAACTGTATTTGAAAATTCATTTACGATGGATTTGTAAGTTATTGCGTTAGGAAATTGATTCGGATATTCCGATATCAATAGAAATTAATATTTTTGTAAATTATCTATTTTCCCGAAAACTAAACTTTAAATCATTAATTGCTTTAAAGAAATTGTGTCATATTAAATTAATATTTTCACAATGTTGTATTATACGTATAAAATATAAATCAAGAAATAGCAGCTTATTGGCGTAGTTCGTTATTATAAACATATTCTCTTATGTATTAATATGATAAATTATATCGAATTTTAGTGTAACTTTGTTTCTTGCGGTAAATTAATCAAGCATCCATGATTCACTGTTTTGGGCATTCTCATAACGCAATAGAATCTCCGTTAGACAGCTTTAACCTACATTTTCAGGCAAATGCATGCCACCCCATCTCTGAAATATGCAGAAGAGAGGCCGTTAGTCGGTCAACAGTTTTTTATCGGTCATTTCAGGCAATCTAGTCATCACCGCGCTCTAAAATGTCGCGCATGCAGGAACGAATTAAGGATCGTTTAATTTAATAAAAGCAAAAAATGTATATTTTGTTCCGATGACGCGTCACTTGTATTCATTCTATGTAAAGGAAAATTTAAAATATCTATAAATGTCGGCGAAATAAAATTCGAATACTGCGGAAAAACAGAATAAATTGAAGTAAATTAACTCTTACAATACACAAATTTAAGTACGAAATATTGTATCATAGACATAAATCTGAGCGGAGTGCATTTTCGCGTAATTGACGTATCCCCTTTTAGTAACGAACGCTGTACTGTAACTTGTTAGCGTCACGCCTGAAAATCTCAGGTCATACACAAAGGTGTTATAAAAAATCTTCAACCTGTCCTATAAGCGAGTTTGCGTCGCAGTAATTTCCACTTGGCTTCTTTCCACCCTCTGACCACCCCATTGACCCAAGGGTATTCCCTCCAGTGTTACCTCATGCTGACCAACTCGTGTTTTTTCTCACCCTTAACCTGAGGTGAGCGTGAGGTTAACCGTAAGGGCAGAGATAGGAGTAAGGGAAGTCGTCTAACTGAAGCAAGAATAAAAGCGTGGATTTGGAGAAGAATTGATGGAATCGACAAAGGAATACCCTCGGAGGACAGCTTCGAAGAAGACACGGTCTGCACATTCTGCAAATGTACTGATCTCCTGGAATTACCCAACAATATTATTTAAAATATCCGCGATAGAGGCGCGTTGAATCGCTATAGAGGTCATATTCCACAGCAATTAATCAAGTAGCGCACTGATAACTTGCGCGAAACGGGTGCGCGTATAAATAATGTAAGAAAGTAGAACAAAGTTGGATGATGTATACTTTTCAGAGAGGAGAAATGTTCTATGGTTTATGACTGGGTTTACGGCTGCAGAACGTCCTATCGATTCTCTTCTGCAGTGCTGTCGACGGAGACGACAACGTAACATTTCATTCTAGTTATAACATCTAGCACTTTATTACACTTGCTGAATATCGAGGCTAATGCAACTCCTTCACTAATAATCTTGTCCATCAGTATAATGAAGTTATTCTAATCGTCAGTGAAAATATATTCACAATGACATACCTTGATAAAATGATAGATGGTAATCGAATCTATTAGAATATTGCATAATGATCCAGCAATTATAATAGACATGCATATTTATGACAATATAATTTTTAGCAGTTTTTTTTTTGCAATTTAAGTAATTCGATATATTTATTTATAACGATTATGTGCCAACTTTAGAATTTCGCAATATCGAAAAAAGAAAGAAGGAATACTTTAGTGACATCTTCCAAATGGACCACCCTGAATATTGAAGAAAATACGCGCTTGTGAGATGTTAGAACAGTTGACGGGTTTGATCTCATACTTCGTGGCCACTTAGAAAATGTCGGGCTTTTACTTACTCAGGAGCTATTAGTACCAAGCGCTCACGAAAGACAAGCTCAAGCAAACATCTCGTTAAATTACATTAATGCATGAATAGCCATGGATATAATATCCTTAATTAAAAATATTGTTATCGCTTTTTTGAATACTTTAATAGCAAGACTATTATTTTCATGTCATATAATCATTATAATGAGACATAACCCGTGTTTCTCCTTGAAGGGACTATGCACATGTATGTATACGTTTTTTTAAATTTCTTTTTAGAATTTTTTTTATTTTTAATATTTTTATAAATTATCTGTTTTAAAAAGGTAAATATTTACTCCTAACAGTGAATAATTATTATAACAAGACATAGATCATGTTTCGTTCAGAGAACATGAACGTGAATACATTTTTTATGAGTTACTTTTTAAATTTAGAATTTTTTATTTTTTATTTTTAATTCTTATTTTTTTAATAAATAGAATATTAATATATTTATAGTAAAATTGTCATATAATATCTACCTTTATATAAAACAAATTCTGTAAGTTTTGATGCAAAAATATTCAAATTTATATTGTTATATGCACATAGTCTCTATAAAGATTGATATAACTTGCTCATGCAATAAAAGCTATTTCTATATTCAACAAAAAAATGACTTGGTTCAATGGGTCAAGGTAAATCGATAACTACAGAATATCGAAATGCAGACAGAAATAACAGAACTGTAACGACTTTCACTCTTTGCACTTATTGTCAAATCCTCAGGAGTCTCTTGTGTCTGTTAATTAGATTCTCGATAATTATAGGTATGGACACCCTCAAACATTTTCTCCTGTGTTCCGACTCTGCCATCTCTCTTTTTTCGTCTGTAATTTTTCACCAACATCCTTTACGTCAAGCGTAAGATCACGGCACACGCCATAACGATATCGCGGCGGCCTTTTTTGTGGGTGAAATTTATGGCGAGGTAATAGAGGGCAAATTAGAACCACATGACTGGCTACGCCATCAATCTCCGCGTTTCCCTCTCAGCCAGCGGGTCTCGTGGCGCCGAATAAACTAAACCTGCTACTGCGTGCTTATAGCTTTGTCGAATTCCTTGCGATTCTCACGAAGAGCTTAAAATCGTTAAACTTGCTAAGTGTGCGGCAAAAACACGAATCTGGGTTCTGTGATTCCTTAATTGGGTATCTACCAAGCGGGCGCGAAAAGGGAAAACTCTAACTTAAGAAACGATGAGTTAAGTTTGGTTTGGTAATGGGCTTTATGCAATTAGGAAAATTCTTTAGCTTAATAATTATTAATTTATTATATATAGTAACTTTATATATTTATTGCATACAGTACTTTTTTTTTAGAAATATTAACAACAATAAAGCCATTATTTCTTTAATTAGACGTTGATCAATTTTAATTGATGTAATTATAATAACGTAAAAAGGATAAAATTTTCTGATATTTCGATGCTTTAATTACGTTAATTTGATCATTAATGAATCCCGTTTAATAACAAACTCAATTATATTACTCTCTTGAGAATTATTATGAAAAGGCCTTGCATTCTATTTTCCTCTTTCTCATTGTACATTCTATAGCTCTTCACTGTAAGCATATAAAGTAAGATGAATTTTCCGCTTTGTTACGTATGCATGAAAGCCATGGTCCTTCATGGACGCATTAGTCGTAAGTAATAATTAATTTTTCCCCATCGTGCCATATAAAGAAAAAAAATAACCCAAGTTAACGAGCCGCATGGTAGCTAAACGTTATCTTCATAAAGTGTTGTACGTATTTTATAGCTCGAATATGATACAGGAACAATTGTCTCAGGACAAGAATATAAAAGAAAAATGTTCTCACAATCAGCACAAGCAATAACCGATTTAATCACTTCGATTTATTTTTCCTGTAAACTATTTTACTAGCAATTTCAAGAATTGCAAATGAAAGAAACTGAATTCAAGCATGAATCAGAAATACAACACTGGAATCATAGTTTGATTATAAAAATTATGAGTTGACATTTATTTAGATCGATGCAAATACCTTGCAAATATGAAATCATGAAATTTTTAAATGTTTAAACGCTCCTTTGCAGTCTGTTCAAATAATTATAGGAACTTTCATCAAGACAAAACATCATATCATTTAAAATTCGATATTGTGTTTTACTAGCGTTGCAGTCTGTGACTGCGAAAATCTAAATTGGGAAATAGCTATGTTATATGCATAGTTTAGAAAAACTATCGCTCCGGATATAACAAACTTGCGCTGTGAATGAGCTCAATATATTCACAACTGTGCTCGATGGAAATCTTCAAATAGGCATTGCGATATCTGAAAGTTTCACCATAGCTTCCAGGAGGATGAGAGCTTTATCGACCAGGCAATCTGAACGCCGGTACCATCATGGATAAATTTCAACTTTCTTCGAAAGCAGAAATGAAAATTACGCGCAGTAAACGTAATCCTTCCACAGATGCAAAGGACCGATAAGACCCACGCGCAATTTAACTCGTTAGTCTGAAACAATCACTGCCGAATTGACAGTTCTATATTTTTACCGTAGCAACTTGTGCAGTTCGGTTCTCCAATTAAATACCCCGCAATTAAGCTCGCTTGGTTCATTGTCGGAGCCTTCTCTTTCTCTCCTCGCCAAACCCGATAAATATATACCTTCTCGCACTTTATAGATAGCGATTCGTAGAAGATGCTCTAGAGAGGATTATGATAAGAGATAAGCAAAAACTTTATACTTGGAACGTTCTCGATTTGCATCGACAATAAGAAGCAATTATCTTTGGAACAATGAGATACTATTCTGTAACAAAATCTCCTTCGTGAGGTTTGTGTAGTGCACTCTGCACTTATTAATAGCGCCGTAACGGGAACTGCTGGGCGCATGAATGCAACTATACACGCAGCCGCGAATCATTCCGGGATGATGAGCACAGAGGATTTCCTTCCTCTTTCTTTTCTAAGGCATTCTCCACATCATGTCTGGTATTCCGGCCTAACAAACTCCGATATATCGGTACGACGCGGGTAAGCGCAAATATAACTGTACACATATATTCACACACATATATTTATATATATATATATATATATATATATATATATATATATACTACTATATATTATCTATATATACTATATATATATATATATATATATATATATATATATATATATACGTATATACGTGCTTCTTTGCAGAGCTACGATGCATTCGCGACTTGGATACAGCTCTATGTACACTAACGGCTTTTCTTTGTTCGAATCTTCGTTGGCGTAAAATTTGTGACATCTCGCGCAAGGAACAATGAAATCTCATAATACTCGTGGACAAGGCGGACATACCGGGATAATATATTATTCGATGCCAAATGAGACATTCACAAACAAGAAATTTACCATAATGAATCGTTCTTCCGATCGTTCTCGAATAATGCTGAAGTAACGAATTGTACGAAGGCTGCAATTTGCATGATATTTGACGACACGTGAATTATGGAACCGTACAGCTCTTTTGTGCGAAGTAGTTACTTCCACGTGGCAGCGTTACGCTTAAGCGATCGCCTGGAAATTTCATTCGTATATACGCGTGCCTACGGCGCGATGTAATGAAATATGCTTTCCCGATATTCCAATATTGCCGAAGAATAATTTATTTCCTTACGAGTGCCCGGCGCGCGTAATACGGATAATGACAAAAATCCGCTATAAGGCACCGAATAATTCTTTTTGCCTGTCTAAAGAAAGAAAACATAAACACATAAATTATGTTAAAGAAACGCAATTCTGATCAAAATATTTTATATTTCGATCTATATAAGAAAGATTCTTTCAATGAATTCTGAGAAAGGTCCGCATATATGGCTACAATACCCGTAGTAACATCTGTATCGTCGATATCAATCAAAAACTATCCGACAGAGATCCACTACGGATCTCGTGTCCGAATGAAAAAGGATTTCGTGACCATAGCTCACTTCAGCCTAGAACTTGGAAAGCACCTCGTTCCATTAGACGTAAAAATTCCCAGAAAATGTTTCGATTTCAGATAGTCTCCTTCGAAATATCGGTATCGCTCCACCTGATGTTTCGTCTATGTATACAGACGTGCTAGGCCAAGAAGACTGCGTAGAATGCACGGGAGACACGAAGGGTAAATAGGACATTTGGGAACGGGGGTAACATTGTGAAGGCATCCACGAAGGAACAGACGAGCGCACTCAGCAAGGGATAGGTACCAAGCTGTCTCTGATCTGACACGACGAGATTACCGTCGAAAGAGGAAAAACGCGTACGCCCTTCCAGAAAAGAATGAATGGCAAAAATAGACTCCGCGGAGCTCCTACCGTCGGATGAGCTGAAATGTGGAGGGTAAATTATGAGGTATGTACATACACGAGTGCACGTACCTGCACGATAGATTACGCGTGGACACATTATTCGTTGCGGAATATGCGCATAAATATGCATGAACGAACGTGCGGAGGATTTAATCCGAACTACCAAAAGAAAAGTGACGTGTGCGAGTAAAGTAATCGCTGTGTAGAACGTCGTTTGAATTTCAAGAAACAATTCGTCTCTTCATGTATTTTATGTCATTTTTTTAATAGTGTTAACATCGTGCATGCAATCGATAAATTATTCACATAAAAGAACAAAATTATATATATAAGGTATGTAAAATAATATAACAGGAGGGAGATATTGCTGTATTTCAAATAAGTACGACATTTGCGTAGGAAATCGTTTACATTATACAATGAGTTTGATTAAATCTGGTTAAATCTATGACTGGGCCCATTACTGTTACTAATTAATTTCTCATTATGTTATTTTCATCAATTTTCCGCTGTGAGGCGAAGCTATTAGTCCCGCTGCGAATTGTAGTGACATACCTTAAACAGATTGAAACAATAGAACGGTATATAATTCGCGCGTATATAATTCGAGAGAGATACTTCTTTATCGATTTCAAATTGGAATATAATCATACTGATGAGAATGAAATGTAACGTAGAATGTGGAAAGAACATGGATATCCGAAAATATATAAAACAAGTTCCTCTAACTTATATAAAATATATAAAAGCGTTAAATTGTTAAATTAAAAATGATAATGTTAATTTGTTCAAAACTGTCTTGATTAAATTCAGTAAATTGTGTGATATTAAGTTTTTTTACCTCACGCATGTATAAGAATACGCGCGCAGCAATTATGTCGCGTCGAATTTTACTTCTTTCTATTAACGTGCAATAACGAGCGGCAAAAAGAATGCTTTGACCGTTACAATAGCGCGAGTATATTCATACCGGTGCACGTGTCTCTAACAGAGGCTACGTATATGTAGAGGATTACTTTTTATTGAAACCGTACTGGACGAGCTCACCGCGTGCACGCGGCATAGCGTGCAATGCGATATTTTACGCGAAGTCTCGGGCACGGAATTTTATTTTCCCGTTATTATAGCTAATACATAAACTCGTTTCCCCAGCTGTATATTAAATTAATGTTTAATATCATACAGCGCGATGTATTGCATTATCCCGGCTATACTTGCAACGCAAACAACAGAGTTCCATATTATCCTATATTACAAATCTTCAATTTTCATTACTCTGTTAGCTCTTCGATTAAACAAAAAACAAAATAACGTCCGTATATAGAAGATAATATAGGATTTGCGTGATATCAAGTTATTATGTCATCGCAACGTTAGGTTCGATTATCCGGAACGGTATGGAAACAAATAGTCTTATATAAATTTTTAATTAGATAAAATACTACCCTCGCTACACGTCACTTTGCCTCTAAACCGCATCATCACTTTGCCGAATCATCCGGCACCTTTCGCTATCGGAAACTATTCTCTTTCTGCGGTTCCGCTCGCCGCAACAAGCTTTAATCTGCTTAGCCGCATTCAGACTACGTGGGAAACTGCACTCGTGTAACTAGATTGTGAAATCTAGTGTGTCCCTAAAATCGAGGCCGTGTTCCTGTCCCGGTGAGCTATAGCACCCTGTCCGCCCACGACGTGTCTACAATCCTGCGCTACAGATTTAAATAGTTTGCGCGCCACGTAAATCGTCGTATTTTACGTTTTTCCTTTCTTCGAAACTCTTGTAACATCACGCCGAAACGAAGCCTGTTTACTCGCTCGAAATCTTCATTAAAACACGTTTAATCAACGCAATGCAATCAAAATCGCTATTGATTATTGTGTTTGTATTTAATTTTGGTTGTACAAACCAATGTTTTGACACGATATATGATCAGATGATGTAATCAGTACATGATGTAATCTCTGTTTTTTTTTAATTTCTGTAAGTTTAATAATTTTTATATATAAAAAATTACAGTTGGACAAAATGGAAAATTTTCTTCTCTCTTCCCTGGATTCCTCACGTGTCCAAATAAAACTAGCAAAAAATTTCTAATGTAAAAGCTTAAAGTTTTCTCTACAAAATCGTTTTTTAAAAATGTTTCTAAGATTTTTTATTACT
This sequence comes from Atta cephalotes, assembly GCF_000143395.1. Lineage (NCBI taxonomy): Eukaryota > Metazoa > Arthropoda > Insecta > Hymenoptera > Formicidae > Atta > Atta cephalotes. The sequence continues at coordinate 2,137,355 of NW_012130076.1, forward strand.
GAGTTATTGTGAGTTAAATAAAAGGAGCAGTTTGACTTTTATTGCTCACGACTCCGTAAAAATCATCATACCAAAATTCAAAAAACAAATTCTTAAACTAAAACTTTGTTCAATCGAATGATATAATTGCTCAATTTTTTTTTAAACATGTAGACATAATACAAATAAAATGCTACGAATTTTTGTTCCGATCCAATACAAAATCATGTTAGTGACAAAATAAAAGAAATTCATTGTTATTTATCAAACTACTTTCTCGTAATAATTCTCAATAATGTGAGAAAATAAAGACATGATCAATAACAATAAATGTTTCCTGCATATAAAACTTTGTATTTATCATTTGTTATACATATTCGTTTACTTTTGAAAGAAAGAGATCATCTTGATGTGATATCAAAGATGTTCCAGTAAATGTTCACATATCATCACATAAATGCGATTCTATTCCGCTGGAGATCAGTTACAGAAACTTCCTCATTCATGTGTGTCGAAAGCAAATGTGATACGCTTCGAAACACACATGCTCCATTATTGGATGCATTAAGAATATATAGAGAAAGAGAGGGAGAGAGAGAGAGAGAGAGAGAGAGAGAATACATAAATTGAAAAACTGTAGAAAACAAAAATGATTCAAACAAGTATATTTCTATGACGTTAAAAATAATTTCAACTTTGCAAAAATAAATAAAAAGGATTATTAAATAACAGTTCTTGAATAGCAACCTCGTATTCTGATTTTTCTTCTGTGACAATTTTCGAGAAATCTTCATCATCACGAAAATATAATGCAATATCCGAGAATATTGTCAGTTCTCAATATATTAGGAAATGATATTACGTCATCTTTATCGATGATGAAATATCAATTTTCAACGACTCGTTGATTGTGAATCTTGCCAGAATGTTGAACTGGTAAAAGTGGTGCAAACGATTCATGGATGAAATCTACCAGTACACACACGTGGGATCCCGACAAGCTTTAAAACTCGACTCAGCCCGGTTCAATCACCGATCGTTATTTCCTCTAGAGTTCGACACAGTAGATACATTCTCAACGACTAATCCAACGTCAATCACGTATCGATTTCTCGACGTGGAAGCATGCCCAGTAATTCGATTGACGAAAATGTTTGAGACGTATTAAACAGTGCGATATGCGATATCATTAATTTACATATCGCACAGTTATTTGGAAATTTCGATTACTAATTTAAATTTAAAACATAAAGTTTTTAGAGCACATGCAAATAATTCTATAAATAAAATAGCAATAAATAGCTATTTTGCTTCTTCAAAATTTGGAAATTCTAGCTAATTCTGGATTCATATATAATAATCTTTACACGGAATAATTTTGTTAAAATATTAAAATAGTACCGATCTGAAAATAACTTTGGAACCATCAAAATTATTATATAAGAATTATAAATATAATGAGCAGTACTGCAAGAAATTTTGATATTCTAGCAATCAGCTTGAGCGTCCTACATAATTATTTTGATGGCTCAATAAAATTATTTTCAGATCTAACTAAATTTTTAGATACTATTATTTTTAGATACTCAGCGAAACCTTTTCATGTAGAATTTATACGTCATATATTGCTATCTCCAGTATACAAAAATATACGATTTGTATTTGAATTTTTATGATATTGTGTTTGTAGAATTAGACAGAAAATGTTATTATAATATTTTTATTTAACCTTATAATATTGTTCTCCGTTATGATCTCTACTTTGCGAGCACATCGGCCTTTCGGTCGAGTACAATTTTATAAAAATGCGAGCACATTGTTGGCAACCTAAGAAGGACATAATACCGAACGCGACTTATCCGAATACTGATAGAGCCCGGAAAGGAATCCTTCCTAAGCGTGGCCATACATAGGCTTACCGCGGCTTACAGTGATGCCTCTCTCTTTTACAGTCTGGCGTCCCGTTTCGCGAATTTCGCAAAACTTAAGAGGCTATCATACCAAGACGGAAAAATATTTTGCTAGGTCATACTGAGGAGAACGTACGATTCTATAAATTACGCAAGATAATGGTGATATAATGTCGGTAGGTAAATATTCCACATTAAATGAATAAACAAAATAAAGTACAACTCAATAAATTAACGCTTCGAGTTCTACACAATTAATAATATTCATTTTTGCCAGAGTCTTGCACACAATTTTTCAGCTAACAAAGGTAACTTGGAGGCACTCGATATATCTCGTTTAACTTATGAAGGCTGCAGTGCTGCGAAACTTATGGAAGAACAGCAAACATTCGTAGACTCGACAACTTTTTACGTCATATATTTATATTTCTCTCGATCTTTTAATCTGGTTATATATATTGAATTCTGTACTTTCTCTCTCCCTCTCTCTCTC
>NW_012130076.1:2141897-2143107 GCF_000143395.1 Atta cephalotes
CTCTCTCTCTCTCTCTCTCTCTCTCTATTACTTGTAACTCAAACACGTTATATGCTTAAGTAAAAAATAAATTCCAATGGAAAGCAGAACGAAGATTTAAAAGTTAATTCTATAATTCATATAAGTTGATTAACTTGTGTAGCTTGTAATATTCACATGTTGCAGAACTTGAATACAGTATTTTATAAGCATAGAACATTTATAAGCATAGAATCAGAAATAAAGGAGTATGATGTATACATATGTATACATTATTTCAATATGTAGTAATCTTGACGTGAGTGTTAATCGCCTTATACTCATTTTAAATGAATCTCGCGACATCCCAAGTTAACAGTCCATTAGTAGAGGTCACGCTGCATCGCGCATGCTTCAGGGGCTGCACAACGCGGAAACCGTGCAAGACTGCGTTATATTTCGGCGATTTGTTACATACAATTTTCGCAGAAAAGCACGCTACAATCCGCACGTACCTACATTATTTATTTCTACAACAGATTATATCGTTTATTTCTACAATAGAATTTATTACATATGATTTCTCAATAACAAAGAGGATTAAGATAATAACATAAAAATTATTTTTATTCGAAACAAAACCGAATTTCTCTTGTACGAAAGTTCAATTCAGGGTAGCGATCATGTAACTCTTTCCCTAGGGCGGAAATGTGAAAAGTGAAAATTTTTTTATATGTATATGTATATATGTGCATATATCGTACATGAAAATTTTCACTTTTCACATTTTCGATGGAAAGAAAAAGTTACATGATCGCTACATAGAATAGTATCTATATATATTAATGCTTGTTACATGTACTATTACACTTCTCTTTGAAACAAGAGAGAAGCAGAAATCTCTTCGTCAAACCGCTATAGTTCATTACAGTTAATATGTTCATGCTGGTATCGTGTGAGACGCTGGTAGCGAAGTGAGACGTGTAGCAGATATGAACTTCGGTACAACGATGACACGACGACATCGAGGCATACGTCTTCTCGCGAATTCATCGTGCCACGCGCGACAAGATTAATGACCGGAAAGAGTGTGGGTCGTGCGAATTCACACTCGATAAAATTTGCAACACCCCATCGTCCCATTTGTACGACGTTCACACACTCTCTCTCCCTTCCCTCCCTCCCTCTCTCTCTCTCTCTCTCTCTCTCTCTCTCTCTCTCTCTCTCTCTCTCTCTCTCTCTCTCTCTCTCT
>NW_012130076.1:2143127-2152334 GCF_000143395.1 Atta cephalotes
CTCTCTCTCTCTCTCTCTCGCTTTTCCTCTGAAAATATAACACGCTCCGAGTTCTCTTGTAAATATGCGTATTGGAAATGTCCTCCCACACATTCAGCGTCCATCCGTTCCATTTCAACCAAAGAATCGACGCGAGCGCGTCAGGACGCCTCATGCAAATCGCAAATTTGAAAGCACTTTTCCGACGACACGTAGATACGGTTGCGTATGCATTTCCGCCCCCATCCCCCATTTACGTGCGACTACTACGACACGATGCTTCTCGAGATTTGCGACAAACGGCGAGAAGATGAACTCAGCTTTGTACGGCGATATATCAATAAGTTTCTGCGCTGATTATAAATAATCATGATCTAAATATGATTAAAATTTTAACGCTTAATACAATCAGGAGAAAACACGTGTGAAATTCTGTATTGATTATCAGTTTTTCCATCTATGCCACAGGCGTTTAGAGCATATATTATCATAATAACAGGAACTGAAATTAATTGCAAAATTTGCCGTCGTCACGCTTGTTGTGTGCTTATTGCTTTTATGTCAGATAAATAATTTATTTCTTTAATCTTTTGCAATTATAAGCTAAAATATATGTTTAACTCGAATTATAAGAAAATGCTGAGAAAATAAAACAGTTTATTCTTCAAATATCATATCATGTTTGTACTATAATTATCCTAGAAAGAACGCAGGTATAGAGTGTATATCAAATACACTAAAAAATTTTAAGAGGTGATTCTTCATAAAAATTTAAAATGGCTTCTTATGTCCGAAATGCCTTAGTTTTTAAAGATACAGAATGCCAAAATTGAAGGAAAAATTTTGGTTTTCCCAAAAATTTCAAAAATCATTCGAATTATTTTAATAAAATTACAAAATTTCAAAATAATTCGAGTATATATCCTGTATATTTCTAGAACTATTTCTAAGACACGGAATGTACATGCTAGCGGTAAATTACTTGTGGCCATCGTGCAGAGGATAATTGCTAGAGACGTTGCGTGCATGGCGATCCATATAAGATTTGAAAACTTACTTTCAAAGTGTTATATGCAACGTATTCGGTATGCTGCCATATAATCCGGGAAGTTATGAAAGTTTGTGCAAGATCGGGCTATCATTCGATGATTCAACCATACCCTTATGTGAATACCAACGCATTTCAAGTTAAATGGCGCTACTAACAAAATAGTTTGCACCTTATTCGGCATGAGTCTCGATGCCTGCACAATCCTCTCAAGTTATGCTCATCCATATTGTCGAGGAAACTTTTTAACGGCTCATGGAACTCTGCTTCGAGCTTTCATGAGAAATCTAATAGCGCTAGCGTAGTTCTAGACGCGTGCAGAAGACAATATCCAAGCTTGAGTTCCAACTGATTATTACTACCATTAAGTGGATGGAATATTACGGTTATTACGGGTTTGTTCATCATTTTAAAAAAATTTAATTATTTCTAAAAAAGATAAGAACAATTCTTAAATCGAGACATAGAATGTTTTATTATTCAAGATTTCAGTTCAAAAAATTGAGTTAAACTTAAAATTAAGTTTGTCAAATTAGTGATCAAATTAATCTCGTTTCTTTTTAATGTTCATAATATATATATAGTTGTCAGAATCAGTACGCCGGTAGCAATCATTCTATTAGAGAATAATAATACACGCATATATTCCTATAGATAGACCTGCCGGCAGTTCTCCGTCAATTCGTTTGTGAATGCTTCCAACATCGAACAAAGGACATCGTTTTGCGAAAGCACTCGATAACGGACAAAGGATCCCACGAATAGCGTAGATATCGAATGAATGGATACACTGCGAATTGTTGTGCGCTATATGCCGTGATTGAAGTGTAATCGTACATAAATTAAGATAATCGACGGACATGCGACTTATACATGAATCGTTTTCCCGTCACGTAATTATACAAGTAGCAAGACAAAATAATAATTTACATCCACGTCTTTTCAAATAAATCAAATCAAATAAACAAAGTATCGAATTAAACGTAATATGATTCACTGCGATAAAATTATGTATGGATCAATATCGTCACATCATGGTATATAAATAGAAAGAAATCATTGAACACGAAGATAGAACTTCCATTAAAGAAAATTACCATATGATAGGTACCATCAATATATATCCTCAAATCAATATCTAGCATTCAATCGTCATTCATTTCATCTTATCTTATTTCCAATAGAGGACTCTTTCTACTTTTCTCACCGCGCGTGTCACCCCGAGATTAAATGTAAAAGAGGGAGGATACTCGCGCGTATACTCTTTATTTGCGCTCTGCGTATTACTCCAGGTTGCAGAGCGGCGAATTCATACGATCAAATATGGGATATTTGTGCCTTCGAGTGCGGATATTCGCTTTGATTTCGCGTTATCGATGTCAGTTCATCGATCCGTGAATTCATTTGCTCGTAAAGATTTTACTATTCCGTCGAGCCGCGCGAGAAACGATAAAAAGGTTTTTTCCTTTATGGGATTTAGTGGCATCTCTTTTCTGTCTCTAACGACATATATTATACAACTTCGATAAAGAATTAAAAATGAAAATTACAACAATATCAAACTTAAATATTATAATTGTTTTTGAAACATACGTGTGTCTTAATCTTGCATTGATCAACTACTTAATGAACATAATTTTACATAATCAATAATCACTTAAATATAATCTGTCAAACAATTCGCGAATTCATGTTAAAAAATATAGAATTGAGTTTCTAAAGAAACGCTAAATAAATGTATATGCAATTGTATTTTTATTTTATAAAATGGAATGTTCGCACATTGATTTACATAAATTTTTTTTATTATATAATTTTTTATGTGTATTTAATATAAAAAGACAATTGTTATATCTTTGATATTCTGAACAGAATAACAATCCATCACCATTCGGTATACTTTTATACAAACGAGATTCTTGATAACATTTCGAACGTGTCTCTATATACACTACGTTGACTACACAAATCGCACTTTTGTACGCGCTTTTCGTACGGAAAACAAAATTTACATATAACGCTGGCTTCATATAATAAATTAAAATGCGCTTATATGCGAGAATGATATTAATTAAAACTGTGAGATTTGCATTGATTATAATGTGCCACTAATTGAAAGCGACTTATCCGCACGTTGCATTAAAATGTAAATCAAATCTCCAGCGTCATGGGCATTCATGTTCGTGCCAATAAAGCAAGAATGCTGCAAAGGCACAATAGAAAACACATTTGCCAAATTGCCTCTATACATATTTTTCTTTGTTTTTAATTGAAATGTATTATTATATGAGGCAATATTTATCGGAAATTTTATTGGATATACACAGTGTGCAAATGCCATATATTAACTATATTACAGAAATAATAAATATGTATGTCCTACTATCATAATTAATTTTTACTTTACTGATATTCGCTATATTTAAAATTCGCGCCGTATTTGAAACAAAGAAACAAAAATGTAAATGTAAAAATATAATTTAATTTATCCTAACGATATAACTGGTTTTTGCTAATCTAATCAATAGTATATCGACTTCATCTATACATATAAATAAATTTTATTTGCAATATATATATATATATATAAAACACAATTTTTCGTATTCGTATATATAAGTGTATATATCTTATTAATTCATATCTTATTAATTATTATTCTTATACGTAAATGTTTCATCAGCAATTAGATTATGATCGTTATGATGATATTCTTTTATTTAATCGATAACTTTCTTTATAGCCTATTCTTAACGTTCGCTTCAACTATTCTCCAGTGGGCTGTCATAATATGAAATCGCGCAGAACTCAATGAATCATAACTTTCATAAGTTCACGATAATCATATCAACATTCATAATATCTAGAGCAGCAGATCTGACATTAAACCGAAAGTTTCATCGTGCACCCAGACGACCCTCAAGCTGTTACGAAAGAGGGAATTCGCGCAACCAACCGAGAAGATATAATCCTTCTGTCGCAGGGAAAGTCAAGTCGGACAAAGTCAAATCCCGCGCCAGTACCTATACGCCTCGAAGGTTCCCGACCAGCTGAAGGAAAAGCAAAGATTGGTCCTATATACTATATGGAACTTCGGACACCACGCACGAATATCATCGTCCGACAACCGCACCGGCTACCGATATTGTACGCTCTCACGGGTTTTACTTAAATGCCAACGCAAATACGGAGAGTACACGTGCATTCGATGTGCTTCAGTGACATTTCTCCGAGGAGAGAACGTTCGTTCGTGGACTTTAAGGTGGCATGGCAATGCACCCAAGTTCGGACATAAAAGATATTCTCACCAGCTTCCACTAAGTTCAATGAAGCGGCAACAAGCATACGATTCTTCAATATAAATAGATATTTTGTTATTACGTTTTCAATTTAAAAATTGTTGGTTGCGACAATCTGTAAATATATTTGTTATAGATATTAAATTTTGTAGTCATTTCTCCAATTTTTATTTTATATTCTTTATTAATTAATTTTACTGCCACATTTTTCTTAATTACCCGCTATTTTTATTAAATATTATTTCCAAATATAACTAATATAATTTAAATATCTACTATTTATAATGAAAAAAAATATAATTGATTTTGTTTTTTTATATATTTAATTTAAGCATTTTAATAAGTTTGTTAATCATATTTCTTTATATTTTATTCCTTCGCTTTTCGTTATACAAGTGTCATAATATGAACACTTGTATTCAATAGATGTATTTGTAAAACGTGAAATGCAGAAAACCAGTTTTTATTGCATGTCGCTGCGTTCGTGAAGTTATAGCATTTTAAAAATTCGACACGCGCGTACGCCATTCATGAAGAAAAACTGCTGTATTTTTTTGCACATAATTCGACAGATGCGCAGAAAAAAAACAACTGTAAAAAAACGTATAATAAATGTGATTAAAATATGATTCGTCGCTGAGAAATGATCGCGCGCGCTAATCGATTCTTCCATTCGATCGAATTTATAAGAAGATTATATAATTATCAATATGTTCGTAAAAAGTCATCAGTAAGATAATTTTTACTTGAAAACTAGCTCTTTCAACGTGTGCGAAAATTGCTCATCTCGATCAATTTTGTGTGTGTGTGTGTGTGTGCGCGTGTGTGTGTGTGCGCGCGTGTTTGTGTGTTTTAACAAAATATCGGTGATTAATTACAAAAATAAAATTAATTTCGTGTAAAGATCTTTGTCTTGACAGACATTTCAATCGATATCGTAAGTTAATATAATATCTTTGCATAAAAAATTCGCAGCAAGATAAACTCTTTCGCAAGTTAAGAGTAAGTTACTCTATATAACTCTTCCAAAGAATATAAAATTATTTATCTTATCTTATCTGGGACCGATTATTTTGAGAAACAAGTATTATAAAATATCATGAAAATAAAATTAATTCACACGTAAAATAAAAATCATGATGTACATTGAGATCTCCATTTCTTGTTATTATTTTGTGCTAAATTGTTATTGTTTTGTGCTAAATTGAGGCTTGTGATATCTTAAAATCTAATTATCGAAAATTCTTTATCATTTTGTTATATATTTATCTCAAGATCTAAAGATTATGACGTTTTAAAGTTAGTGTGTGTAACAATAAAAGATATCTTAAAATTTTAAAGACATCTTATAGAAAACAAATTGGATGTTTGTTATTAATTATGGAAAATTTTTAATAATTTTAATATAATTATTTTTAATAAACAAAATGTGTGTGCATGCGTGCGCGCGCGCGCGCGCGCGCGCGTGTGTGTGTGTGTGTGTGTGTGTGTGTATTTGTGTGTACTAGTTTTATTTTTTTAATATTAGTAAAATAGATATTATTGATGATTAATTTACCTATATAAATATAATAATATTACTACACACACACACACACACACACACACACACATATATATAATTATTAAATATACATATATGTATAATTAATAAATGTTTTTTTTATTTAAATTTGTATGAATAAAGTATATTTATTATATTAAAATATTTTATTTATTCATTCCTCTGGCTGTTAATTTTAATTAATTTTTGCCTAATTAGATGATTAGATAAGATAAAAAATTGTCATGTACAGGAATAGATTTTAGTCCCGATTTCTATATTTTCTCAAATGCTTTGTAGAAATATACGATGATATTCACTACGAAAAAACTCAAAATGAAAAAATGAGTAAAGAAAACTTCTTCATGCATATTTATTTTCTCCCATTAAACAGAGAAAAACTCTCATATATCCGAAAAAGTTGGCGCACGATGTACTGCCATCATCGCCAGGCAGTCAAGTGCTGTTTTAACTAATGCGCTCTCTTGAACTCCTTGCACTATAAAATAATCTAAGTGACTATTACAGCTTATATATTTAGCATATTCATTTGATATATTTTATTGGCATGATTGATTAAAGCTTATTTATAATCACAAATCACACAATGTCGACAAACGAATTTGACACTCCAAGCGTCAGAAATTATTATTCATATTATAAGGACGCGTCTAAATTAATCGTGAAAATTCATCTCGGATAAATGTAGTTTTTCATTCGATATGATAGACAAACAGCAGTCATGTTCTTTATTTTGCAATCGATAGGAATTGAGATTACGGGAAGAGTGAAAACAAACGTTCAGTATAGCTAGCTAGATTTTATTCCGTCAACAAAGTAAGTTGTTTTTTCTTACGACCGGCTGCCTGTGAAAAGTTCTATCAGAAATCGATCGATAGGGCATCTCAACCAGTCGCCGTTTTGTAATTATGTAAATCGGCTTTCCTATCGTTACCTCACATATATTTTTTCACTCCTGAATAGCAATATGCTTTCATAGCCAGTGACCGATAAATCGACATGTTTAAAACCTATAATGTTTAATATCGTGAAAATATGCATCAATATTTTAATAACTATTCAATTATTTACGTAATGGAATTATTTACGTAATTTTATTGTAAATATATATATAAATTAATAATTCATTATAAACATGTATAACTTTAAATTCTTATTATTTGTAATGTAAAAAAGAAAAACACTTGAAATATTAAACACATATTACATTATTGATGAGGAACTACAAAATATATATTATTTATAATCTATCATTTTGTAAATATCTGTTATTTACCTATCCATTGATTATATTCAATAAGTTAAGGAATCATTTATTTGTAAGAAGTTTGTGATCACTGAACGCTTTGTAGAATGTTTGATAATGAGAATCAGGATATTTTCAAGAACACAATGCAAATACGTTTGTATGTCGATACATAATAGAATATTACAATATATGGTAGCAACTTACAGTAAGGATGATACACGCGCCACAACTCGAAACTTCGTTTATTCGAAGGCGTCCATGGGGACATGATACGATGGTAATGTCAGCGATGGGAACCTAACATTTAACTAGATATGGTCGCAACTCAATTTACAGACACAACAAGCTTTGCTTAATCCAAGCATTAGGCAATACCAGTTCAATGTACTTGCAGAGAGTCAATTCTGAATCGTGCATCGATGGTTAGTTTAATAAATGATTGAAAGTATTTGCATACATGGCTCTTTAATACAATCGCTACCAATCGTTAACACTGTAGTATCAACGCCATTCGACTATGTTTGACGATGGAATATAAACGATTGTTACCATAAAGAGATCACGCCTTGGTAATCCGCAATCGCTACAATTACTCGTAAATTCGACTCTATTTGCACACCGGCTTGGTACGCTCATTGGCAGGTTCGATCGCGAGAGAAACAGTTGTAATCGATTGATCTATGGGACATGTATTCTAATGCTAACGGCACGAGACGCGGAAAATTTTCGGCGGAATAGCTATGACCTAATGCATCTCGCGAACCGGTTCACGCGTATCTCCCGATCATGCTGGCATAAACGTCGCAGGGCGTAATGCATGCGCCATGCATGGTTCAATATAAAGGATTGTTATTTACGGCACGGTTTATATTTCATCGGAATATAATGGAAAATGGACCCAGCGTTAGGGGTAACGCATAGCTTACCATACATATATCTTTTGCCTCTATCGCTTTGGCGCGCGCCCAACGCGAGTGCGTTTTGACATTTGTTTGTAGTTGAAATACGCATCTGCACACATTTCTGTAATTATTGGAACGTTATATTCACATACTCGTTGTCAGTATTATTCAAAATTGTTAATCCATCCCATATGAGTGCATAACAATAGACGCTGTTATTTATTTGTCAAATTAACGCCGAAGAGAAAAGTTATCGTATACTTAAATATATAGCAGCAGTAGTTTTTGAGTTTGTTACTGTTTATATACATAGAAAGTATAGTCTTGCTAAAGTAAAGTAAAAAATTTACAATTTGGCTATATAGAATACTTACCGAAAAAAATGTGAAAATAGTTTTATTTGAAACATTAAAAATAATTATGTAGAACACTAGAATGCAAGTTGTTAGAATGTTAAAATTTTTGCAATATATTTGTCATTAATGTTTAAGCATTCCACATACAGCAATTTGCATTAATATTCGGACATTATAATATTGTGAAATTATTTTTTTAATATAGATTTAAATTGGATTAAGGAATTTATGGTTTTTTTAGTCTGATTTGTTATAATTGATCAGAAATGTTAATTTTATCTATTTAATATAGTTTTCAATATAAAAAAAGTATTAAATAAGTCAATGTTTAATCAGAATTTCAAAATATCGCAAAAATATTTGAACACTCAATATATTTTATAATTTAGTGATTCTAGGAAATCAAGTTAGTTCATTCTTTTATTTGTTTACTGTGAAATCAAAATGCATGACTTATCTCACGATAGATTAAGCTAAATTAATTCTAATTTTCTTAAATCACATGAATTAATAGTGAAAATGCAACGCAAACATAAAAATAGTTTATTTGATAAATGCCAGCCTAATATTTATCATTATGAAAAAAAATTTAAATTTAAATTATATCGATAAATTAATAACTTTAAGGGATTACACTGGTGTAAAATTTAAAAAAAATCGAAAAAATTTGTTTTGCTTTAAAAAATATTTTGAAACCTGTAGAATATGGAACAAAAGGTCTTAAGTATAAATTCGAGTTAGTTTCTGAGTTACAAAGTCTACAAAATTTGCACTCTATATATATATATATATATATATATATATATATAA
>NW_012130076.1:2152354-2155865 GCF_000143395.1 Atta cephalotes
TATATATATATATATAAAGATTGTTGTAACTTTAAATGCGTTTTTCTTGAAATAGTGTCGAAGGTTTCTCAGAATGTACTCTTGAATTTTGGTTTTTTATTATCTTTATAGTTCTCTAAGCATTGACCAAGAATTTTTATAATATCATTATTATTTTGAAAGATACTAATAAATTAATTAATTAACAATATTTGTGCCAAAAGTCAAATCAAAAGTTAAAAAAATTTTTTTTCAGTCAAATTTTAATAAATTTTGCATAAGCTCGGCCAATGCTTAGGGAGTACAATACACTTCAGTAATATTTTTTTGTTTTTGTTTCATACGATCCAAACTGATACGAAAAAAAATTGATCTTTCATAACATTTTAATAAATGGTTATTTATAACATTTTCATAACATTTTAATAATGATTATTTAATAAATGGTGATTAGATTATTTTTCCTTTCATTTTGCATATTTTATACCTTTAATATGTATTTTAATAAGATACCAAAACACAAGTCTGCAGCTTTTTTATTTCTTCGGTAATCCACACTTAAAAATTACCTATTTTCACACCGGTTTAATCCCTTAAGTAAAAGTCGGTAATAAATATGATAAAAAGATATGTGAAAATCGTATTGAATCAATAGAATCTCAGAAAGAATTCAAGATTATCAAACTTGCAAGATAAATATAAAATTATTAAAAAAATAAAAATAAAGTCTAGATTAAGTGTTCTAAAATTGACTTCAGAATCGTATGAAAAGATTAGCAAGAAAGTGCATCCTGACTATTCGAGCATTAAAAGAAAATGACTGCGGTCGTAAAATTATTCATAAATGGAACGAAGAATATACATAAAGAGTCTGAAACCATAATATGTATATGTAGTTTTAAAAAAATCATTAATTCCGTACTCCAAAAATTATATTTAGAAAGTAACATAATTTCTAAAATATCACGTGATGTTTGAATATTAATGCGAGTTACTATAAATATTGTAATAAAATTAAGTCTAATAAAATTATTTTCAGATCTAGCTAAATTTTTAAATATTTTAGCAAAACCGTTCTCTCTGTGTATAAAGTTGATTTAATAACAACTGCTATAAAGAACGCTTCATACATATAAAGCATACAAATTGTCTAATTTAATTAGCATTTTCCAAATGTTGTTTTTTTTTAACAGCGTAAGTTACTACATGACAAATATTTGCACGTTATCAGTAGAAGTGTGACCCGAACATGAATAATCATATAGTTAGAGTAAAAAACAAGATTCATTCATTCTTAATTTCAGCCTTACTCCGTTCCTATGCATCATAACTTTCCAAACTACTAGTCCGGAAACGGACAAATATATCTTCCAGCAACAACTAAATGGTCGTAACTTTCTTTCCAAACTTTCCTTTACGCGCAGCGTTTACGACCGAAACTCAGAAGCTAGGCAAGCTACGTATCAATTAATTTGACTTGATCGCGTTTACACGCTGGCAAACACGATTGCGAGAAGCTGTTCCCGTTAAACGCTATACGCTTTTCCGCGAGGTAACACGGTGGAACAGCCAATAATCTTAACCACGTGAGAGATACTGGAACGAAATATCCGCAGGATAACCGCGCTAGATGTATCTCGCATAGTGGAATTTCACCCACGCCGTTCTCAGGTCAACGGAAAGTCGCGTCGTTGCATCGTAAATGAGCACGTCGGACGGAACCTTCGCAGTCAGCTTTCCTCGTACCAGGAGATTTTTCAGACGGACGTTGCCGGCAACTTCAAAGATCGTCCTGTCCAGACGGACAGGTCGTATACGCGAAACTTTCGTCGACGCAGTTTCCCATCGCTCTTACGTACCCTCATCTCGAGGGAGAGTAATCCTACGTGCGTGGATTTTTACATATCACTCTTCTTATATCGCGCACAGAAATTTGTAAAAATGCACACGCAATCTCATCGGTCTTTTACATGAGAAAATATGCCATATGAAATTTACGCGAGATGTTGACGCAGGAGAACTTCACAAATGGACACGGAAGGTAAAAATTTTTCGGTTCGCAAGAGGACACGCTTTTCATGCGCGACTTTGGACGAGGACAGAATTCGCGGGTGTCGCAGAATGCAACGGAAGGGAAACTGAAGAAGAAAGAGAAGAGACAGGAAGAGAGTACGAAAGTGGGTAGGAATTGTTACGGCAGCGGGTTTACGAGGTCCCGGTGGACAGGATGCCAAGCGAAGAGGGGGGAAGGATACACGTCGCTCGTTTTCGAAAGGAGAAAAGCGTTATCTTGCCGTGTGTGACTCGAATAACGAGAGTAAGCCTTCGTAAAGTCCGGTCTGTCAGATGTTCCATCGTGGCAACGTTAATGTGATTCCTGTTTGCGCGATTTCGCGTCGTCGCTCGATCTTCCGTCGCATTACGGCTGCACCAATGACATTGAATCCATACCGATCTGTGTAAAATGATGTCTTCGATTCATCTCTATCGGCTTCTACGCGAAGAATTTTATGTCATAATGGAAAGATAGATAAATCTCTAGAAAAATGAAACTGTCGTCAAATATATAATAACGTCTCTCGTTTAATTCACATTGTCATACATCATGAAACAAGCGGTAATGGAATGTGAATAATGATAGACGTCAAATGACTTTGTGCTCGAGGCAGCGACGGTTAATTCCGGAATGTTGAGAATATCTTCCGTATTGTGACTAAATAGACAATTCAGACAGTGTGGTAGATTTCGCTACGAATACTGTTCCATTACATAAACGTTTGCAAATGGTGTAACGTTGACTATGTGCTATATCACTATTTGAAATATCGAAATTTCCTACTAATAAAAATTTATAACTCGTTAATTTATAATTCGATATTACGGAGTGTTAGCAAAAATATATCTTTTCACTAAAAATAATAATGAGTTTATTTTTCTTTTTATTATTATTCAAGCGGCACATTAAAAAGGAAAAGATTTAATTAACATTACTCAACTGAATATAGCGAGAACTAAAATGGTCTATTTCGGCTTCGATAGAAAAAAAAATTGCTAGATTTGCAATGCAGAAGTACAAAAAGTAAGCTAAAGAGCTTTTAGTAATATTCAATATTACAGGTTCCATGGCAACTCCACAAAATGTGCCTGACGCATTTACATTTAATCTCCGGTAAAACCGATGGTTGGTCGGGTAATTACCAAGAATGATTGCCCGTTGTCAATACGTACACAACTCGTTATACCCATTTCCAAAACAAGTTCGAAATCGTTCAAAACTGTGAATATTTATTTGAAAGCTCGGGCTGGCGACAGACACTTCTTGCTGATTTGTTATTATACAGTATTTTTAAAATTTTACTCTGAATTAGATTCAAATAGAAAATATATTAAGCTTAAAAAAACCATTAAGATTTAATATATTCAACTGAATTAATTTGTATTCGATACATCAATCAATCTTTTGTGTCCAATTAATACACATAAAGATTTTTGTTTTACATATATATATATATATATATATATATATATATTG
>NW_012130076.1:2156553-2167316 GCF_000143395.1 Atta cephalotes
GTTTTACTATATATATATATATATATATATATATATATATTGATATATCTGATTTATAATTGCAATACTAATTAAATAAACGACTTGTTAACAACTGTCACATAATTAAAAATATTGTTTTCTGCTTCGAAATACTGTTAAAAGCGAATTGCATTGATTCCCTTCGTAACAGTTGCGTTACGAAAAATCATCGTACCAGTTAGGGACTAATGTCGTTATCTGTCGAACAGCATTTGCTAGAGAGTCAAGCGGCAAACATTTCGCAAACTCATTTTCCTGTTCTCGCACACTTTTAATGACACACGCGAACGTAATATAATTATTGTGACAGTTTCACTCGTTATCCTTGATTGTCCTGTACGGCAAATAATAACTCTTGAAATTGCTATATATGTCAATAGCTTTGGTGCACAAATTTCAATGAAATTTTGATGATTGACACTTTCACGCTCGTTTAATTAGCCCTTATATTTCTTCGCACGAATAACGAATATGGATTTTAAATCGATGACTGCTATAGCATCAGGCTTTTGTTTGTATCATAAGTGAGAAAAAAACGACTTTTCAGTATAAAACAGCGATAACAGAAAGTTCGTTGTTACTGACTTTTGATATTTGCAAATGTTACAAATGCGAATAATAGCGCGTTATTTTCACACTCTGTGGGAGCGCCATTACGCTTGACGAATAATGGATCGCTGAAGCGAAGGTTGAAAAAAATGGACCGAGGTCGCAGAAAATAAGCCCAAAACTTTTACGGCGGATGCAAAGCAGCGCAGCTTATCGCGTGAATGTTTGTATGGTGATCTATCCTCCACGAAGTCAGAACCTCCACTCCGTTTGGCCTACATACGAGAGTTATGGCTGCAGCCGTGTCATACAACCGCACGAAGACTCCGTGAGACATATAAGGAAATAGGAGCATCGCCTTCGCCAAGCACTGCAACGAGCGCGCGGCTGTGCTTGAAGGTACGAAACAAGCATCGTTTTCGCGCCGAAGCGAAAATATTCATGGCATGTAACGCTCGATTCCGTTTGTCTGCAATGCAGTATTGAGATCAGAAATCAAATACAATATTAATAACGGTGCTGTCATTGCCCACCAGAAATATCACAGTAGTTTTTTTTATAGGATATATCGGAGAATATCAGAGAGCGCAAACATTTTTGGTTCTAGTCAAGTGATTTTAACGTGCGCTTTTATTACGGCTATAGTAGCGACAGTAGCGTGGTTGGTGAGGAAATAAATACTCGTTTTGAGCTCTAGTACATACATGTTTAATACTTGTTAGCAGTGCTCGGCTTAAAATGCTGTAGTGTGCTGAATATCTATAGCCGTCTCTCATGAGACAGTATGCGACAGCTTTAATCCATACACGCTTACTATGTACGTACAATCTTAACGATGAGATATTTTAGTTTGATGGCGGAAATGTGTCCTACATTCAACAGTTTGCGTTCTTGCATGACAGCTATAATAATTTAACGGTCAAAAGGTGAGCTCGACAAATGTTACATCATGAAAAATGAGATTTGCATTAAGAGAAGTGTCATACAAAAATCTTCATATACAATCTTGGCAAAAAGTATTAGGCACTTGTCATTTTTTTATTTATCTAGAATTCTTCTACCTATATTGTTTCGTGATTTATTATACGGCATTATACATAAATTTAAAGAATTCTTGAAACGCAGGATAATTCACAGCAATTACATACCATTTTTTAAACTGTTAAATAATAGTTAATAAAGTAATAGTTAATAAAGTTTTTGGTCAAGGTTGTATATTTATACACATACATATTTGAAGAAAATCTAAACTAAATAGCTGATTTAAAAGACCCCCCCCCCCCGCACTACATGGACAAAGTAATTTTAATCAAATCAAATTGGCTGAAATTGTGACATTTTATAATTTATTAGATGCTAAAAAAAGTTTCTATAAATCCAACAATAAAAATGTACAGATTTTGCTGTAGCTATTTGAAAATTGCTATTTTGTGTTTATCAAATTGAAAAGTATTTTTATACTTCAGTACGGTTTATTTATTTAACTATGCCTAACGTGTAATGATGTCCACGTAATAATGTCAGACTAATGGAATAACTGTTGACAGAGATACATACATATATATATCTCTCTCCTCTCGTGTTCACACACTATGCCATATAAAAGAAATTTTGTGTTATATTATTTATTTAACACATTTGAACGCATTCCGAATAGTTTACTTTAATTTTTGTGTTATTTTAACACTAAATGAATATGTTAGAAAGTAACACAAATATTAT
Source organism: Atta cephalotes (assembly GCF_000143395.1). Classification (NCBI taxonomy): domain Eukaryota; kingdom Metazoa; phylum Arthropoda; class Insecta; order Hymenoptera; family Formicidae; genus Atta; species Atta cephalotes. The sequence goes on from NW_012130076.1 coordinate 2,158,846, forward strand.
GTAAAAGAATTAATACAAGAAAGATAATACCGATACAAATACTTATAACTATGGAAACATATTTTTTCATTAAAATTAATATTTATAATACGTTAAATTAATACGTTTATTCATTTATTTTAAAATTTACGTTTTAGAACACATTATTTTCTTGTTACATTTAGTACTCATAAATTGTGTTATTCTGACACTAAGAAATATTGAATATCAATTTAACTATTATTACGAACTATTTAATATAATCACATTATATTACAAATAACATAATTATATTATCTTAAAATAATATTCAAATATATTAAAAATTCTATACAACATTTTAACAAGAATTTGAATCATTTTCAATACAAATCTCAAATGTTTATATTCTGAGTATATAAACTTTTCGATAATGGATGTATGATTATATTATGTGTGTTTAATTTAACTATATAAATGCAATTAACTATGTTTTGTAGATAAAGATTTTTTACAATTCCATCTAAAATAGCAGATAACTTCAAAATGTAAAATCTATCCATCTTTTATGTTTGTACCTATAAAACTTTTGATTAACATTTCATAAACTACAAAATATCACAGTTTCAGTCAATTTGATATTACTTTTTCTGTATGACTAGTGCGAGATTATTTAAAAATTATTGCTGAATTTATTAAATAAGAATTATTCTATAAGTCTAATAAGCGGTAATAATATTAAGAATCGAATAATTAAAGACACACAAAAAATAGATTTAGCGCAAAGATTTTTTTTTTTAATTATTATTTGATTAAAACTCTTCAGACATCTATAATCCATATCTTATATAAATCTATTATATATAGCTAGAATACTAATATAGATATAATACTAATATCAATAACCAGTAATTAAGTTTTTAATCGGTGTAAAAATAAAATTATATTATAATGACTTCCGTATGCGAGGTATGTAATTTTAAGGAAAGGTAGAAAGGAAGACATGCATTTATATTCAGTAGTAAGCGATGAGCGAGCGAATAAGATAACGAGACTCATCGTCTCATTAACAATCTTACTTGTTTTGAAAGAAAATTTTCATCCGAGTTTTCTCATTCTATATCTTTTGCTACGTCAGAAATATCTAAAGGAGATAAATGAATCTCCTTTGTACATGACAGATGACACTTGTAATTTTAGTTAGTCGTCGACAATTAATGTAATCTTAGTATTTAAAAGACACATTATTTTTTCGCAGCACATTCCGTCTTATCGCGTGTTCCTCTGTTGTAGGAAATGCTGCTATTGTGTACGAGCACAATTACCCTAATCAATAAGTCGGGTTATTAGCGATATTAGCACATCTCTCCTTTTTTCCTTCGCAGAAGGGCCACCAATCTTTCTCTTTTTTTCTGCGGCAGTCCTATAAAATTTATGATAATTTCTGATTACATGGTACCCTTTCATTCTCATTTTCAGTAGGCCACAGCTACATAATTTCTCGTTGTGTCGCTAATGCGTAATAATTTTTCGATTTTACTGACAGGCGAACAATATTGTAGCTCTGGGAGAAATTGGCGTTCGCAATATGTATTTATAATTTTAAATAAATTTTAAATCGATAAATATATGAAAGTTTATTTTAGATATAAATAACAGATATACATATATATATATATATAAAATATATATATGTATCTTTTAAAAAAAATACAAATATATATTTTAAATGATTATATATAATATTATATATAATATTATTATTAAAAAATCATATAAAAAATTGAAAATGTTGCAAAAGAAATTCTTTGAATACCGAAAAAATATATTAAAGTTGTAAAGGAATAAATAAGTACGCAGAAAATAAATTATATACAAAAGTCATTATTCATTTTAAAAAAGAATAAAAACAAATAATTCAACCATCCCAATCGCATTTAAGAATGATATCATGTTCTTTAACTACTCGTTGTATCACATATACGAGAATACACCTACATATACCCGGAGGGTGAGGATAAGCCAGATAGGCAGGGTGTACCAAATAACGTACGTACTTATCTGAACCATGCACTTTTCAGTGTGTGACAAGAGGATATGATTTATTGCCTACAAGCTTGCTACAATGACTGCGGTACGTGTTAAACTGACCACGTTCATCATTAAAATTAATGGGTATTGGATACTACCCACGGTAAGCGGAAGGAGAGGTAGAAATGACCGAAAGCGTCGGAAAGCTCGGTGGCCAAGGAAGATGTTGTTAATATCGCAGATCGATATTTTGCAGCGTTTTGCGATAACAGTCGTCAGAAAAACAATATGAAATATTGATTTCGTTTATATTTGTACTTTTAAACCATATAATATTAATCGTACGAAAGAGTTTTCGATATAATATTTAAATTTTTGTAACTTATGTACAGGATTTTCTATTACATGAAAAATTCGCGCTTGGAAACTTCATTAGAAATTTATGTAATCAGCGCGATGCTCCTCAGAGTGACAATGTCGACGCGTGTAGTGAAAGCAGTTATACGTATTACGTATTTTCATGTGTTCTGTAATTGCTTCTGGTGTCTATTGTGCGGATGAGTGTTAAGTCTGCGGCACGGCATCCATTAAAATTAATGGGGATTGGGATAGCGGAGATAGTCAGGCGTGATACTAAACGCGAAGTGAAATGATGCATCATTCACAAAGAAACAATGCGCACAATTCAGTGATCGCATTATAATAATTTGTACATTACAATGCACGCATTATTATTAAAACGATCAATATAACATTCCGATTAAAGTGCTCGAGTTAATGGATGACAGGTATTCAAAATATTCCAATACTAAAAATCAATCATTTTTATCGACATATGCCTCGTTATCATTGCGTTGTTAAATCAATCATCTATGATATTTATACATTTAGTGCTGCATGATTAAAGTAATTATATTTAGAATCTCTGTACTTTTTGCAATATATTTCGAAGCATATTAACGGCTAAATATATATTGGTCGAGTATGCGATACTCGTTTTTGCGATTAACTATCTTATGGAAATAAATCGTATTACAGTATAATCGACCCAGTTTACAAAAGCAAGTTAAAAATAAGATTAGGCCGCGGCGTTACTATCTACCAATTTCCCTGTTTATACGCCCTGCTTATGACACCCTTATCGCAGTACACGTGACTCAGAATCGCATTACCCAGCAGCGGCAAAATAACCGTATAAAAATTTCCGTCTTCCTTTTTCCAGGGTCGACGCGACGAGAGGAAAATGCGCTCGGCGAACGAACGAACAAGACCGCGAATACGCTGGGCGATCGCTAAACCTTCAATCGTCGTTTATCGATCTATCCTTGCGGGCGCGATAGATCGCGTTATCGTAATGACATTTCGTGGCCAGTTTTCGTGGCCGCTGATGGCGGGAATATGAGGGTCGCGCGGTGGCGAGACAAGAAGGTAGGCTAAGCAAATCGATCTGTTGGTGCACGTAATGCACAGCTAAGTAGCACGTTAAAACCCCGCGAGCATCCTGGCTATGCTTTCAGCATATTTGCATAGGATTCTGCTCGGTAGCGCGTACGCGCGGCAGCCACCCATGGTACGCGAGCACCTGCCGAACGTTTACGTTGTTACGCAAAATGACAGCGCTACCATTACGCATACCCGGGGGCATAGCCGAGATACTTAACAATCTGGTATTCCGATTACGATAGTACGCCTATGCACGTAGGAGCGCATCTTCGAATGCGCCCGAGCAAGATGCGCTCGCAGCGGATCGCAGCATGTAGGACAGGCTTGGCGATCCCTGAAGCGACGAAGATCAGACCTCTCCGTTCATCGGCTTATGACAAGCATGTGACATGAATGCTAATAACCAATCTGATGCCATAATCGAAGAGAAATTTATCAGCATCGTGAATTTTCTATAATTTTATATAATATACGGAAAAAGGACGGTTTAATGTATCTAAAAATAGCTATAGATATAAATACAGATCTGAAAATAATTGTGTGGGCTATCAAAAATGATTACGCAGGACTCAAGATGGTTGTTAGAGTGTCAAAACTTTGCAACATTGCTCATCATACTTGAACATACACAAGGGGTAAACCGAGGGCATTACGGTACGAATTTAACGCATTACTGGGCATTATTGGACATTACTAAGAGAATTGTGTATTATAATAAGCGGAGGTTATGCACTACTAGTACATTAATGGGACATTTAGTGAGCATTACTAAGGCATTAGGATATTAGTGGACATTGGTGGGCATTAGTGGGCATTATTAGGGCATTAGTGATTATAAAATTTAAGCATTACTTGGACATTATTTATAGGCATTAGTAGACATTGATGTACATAATTTTGGTCAGTGATTTAGTCCTTGGTTCTAATAATTTGGAGTCCAACAAAATGATTTCCAGCTTTATATTTAGTTGAATTTTTAGATGCTTCAGCAAAATCGTTCTTCGCATATATATATATATATATTCTCTGCGGTAAAATTAAAGTAATATTGCGCAACGTTATTATGAGTTCTTTTTATCTCGATGAAAATATCGCATTATGTCACTGCGTTCAACGTAAGATTAAAACTTACTATTATTATCAAAGATCATCGACGACAAATCGAACAAAGTAACTTTATAAATGGAATGGATTTATACTCTTTGACTTGTAGCTTGTTCTCAGTTTGAGAAACAATTCATAAAGTAATATCGTTCGAGCAAAAGTGTTTGATCAAAGACATAAAAAGTTTCATTAAAACTTCTTTGATCGCTGGAACAAGTAAAAAGAAATACGCTGCCAATTATGTACTCCAGTTACGCAATGACCTACTGATTATGAAGAATAAAACGTTGTTATTACGCAACGAAAGTAATGAAATAAAATATTTCTTTTATTACAAACTATGCATTAATTTTTTTATTTTAATTACATTTAAAACAACCGTTGTTGTACCGATATCAATAACAAATATTATTTATTTTATATCATAAGGCTAGAAAGATATGTAAAATATCTTTGCGTCACGTAAATATAAGCATATATGTATAAATTAGAAAGAGGGTTGAAGAGAATAGTACAATCGTCTACATCGTAGCTTCACATAATGTAGAAAGCATCCGTATATATATATCCAACAAGAGTTGGATTTTAAAGTACGAAAAGTTCCCAAGTTTTCTTGAATTTTCATTACGTACGTTCCGGGAGCTCGGCGGAAAGGTCTCTAGAGGGGAGCACGATAACACCAGAAGCACAAGCGCCTCAGGTTCTATCTCTGCGGCGCGTAATTCGAGACCTAGCCTGCCGTTCGATTATAATTTCATTTGCCGGGAGCTCGTACGATTAATGCGATGGTGCCGACCTATTCCCTCTAATTAAATCCTGTATACCAACCAAAAGATATCACGTGAGATTCTAGAATCGGTCGATTCTAGAATTGAAAATCATCGATCGGACTCAAACTCGAACGTATCTAAAGACGCGATCGCAAGGAATCAAATGGACCTTCACTCACCTCAGTTCGATGCCTTGGCTGCGCTTGTCATTTATGCTAACGATCACGTCGCGTGGCTGTATCTTCTTATCACCGCTGCACTTCGGGGTAGTCACTTTGCCGCGCGAGTTTATGCCAGGCACAAACGATGACTACGTACGTCCGCACACGTACGTCTCGCTTTGCAATGACGTAGTGACATCCAGCGCTTCGCGATGACGAGATCAACGTCTTTCTCCGTCTCCCACCCTGTCGATCTACTCACGCAGGTTCAATTCGCGGCGACGTGAGAGTTCCGCTCAGAGCATCGACGTACATACATACGAACGAGCTCGAGGGGGGAGGGGAGAGGGAGGGGGAGGGGAGAGGAGAGAAGGGTTAAGACAGTCACGTATCGTTGCAAGCCTTCGTCGCACACTGCTGCACTGTCACAGTGCCCGCCCCGCTTCTCTACCCTGTCGATTTAGCGAATTCCCCGAGCCAGTGATCCTAATCTCTCAATTCTTCGCGCACACCGGCGTGACTATCGCGTCGCGATAAAGTCCGAAACGCGAAATTTACGAACTCTTGAAACGAAATTCACGTAAATTCCGAAACGACGCGACAGTCCGAACATGACATGAGTGATTGATCAATCTTGTCTTTGTTACTCGAAGATAAGCATCGAGACGTTCGAATTGGACAGTTAAGATTGGATCATATCGCATTCGTAGTTTTAGCGTACTCGATCAGCGATCAGCTCGACTCTATGAAGTTGTTCGTTTTTCACATTCACAGGATGCGTGATATCACTCGAGCTATGCGAAGGCGTAGGATGGAAGTATCGGCGTCCCAGCTGATTCAACGCTGATAGAAAGAGAAAGGGATGCGTAGGACAGAGCTTACGAGAGCGCGAGCCACGACAACGTGTGTGTTTACCCGCGCGACGACGTAAACACTCCGCACGAAAGCACTCGACTGCTCGGCAGGGGTGGCCGAGCGGCACAGTTCGGTTGCTCGCGCAATAGCTTGGTAACGCGGCGCAACAGTGCGCAAGTTGTGCTTTTGTGCGGCGAATGCGGTATGGCCAGCACCTATGACCTCTCTCTTCCTTCCTATCTCCCTTGCCCTCCCTCTTTCTTATCTGTCTGCACTTTTTCGTGTTATTTTTTTTAATCCTTCTGCCTTCCTTTTTTGCTTCGCTCTATACGCCACAATTTTCACCCCTTTTCGCTCTCGCTGCCTCTTCCTTCCCTTTTCTACTCTTTTTTTTTTCTTTTTTATATTCCACCGATACAATCTTCTTACATCCTTCCTTCTAATCTCACTAACTGACTGACTGACTGTCGTCCGTCCGTCTACCTGCGCCGCGGAAGAGCGGCCACGGTGAATCGCGAAAAGTAACTGGCGAGCCGGCCGACCCCGATTGGCTCGAGTCTGCGCCCTAGCGACAACTCGGGTACACCGGATATAAAATATAGACGCCTAGTGTGTACGTATACCTACGCGCCGCTCTGCGCGGTACGCGGCAACACCGGGGGTTGAAAAGGAGGAAACTCTCCTGCCCTCGCTCTCCCACCGGGTCTCTCGTCCTCCCGTTACCTGCTCTCCTCTTATTCTATTTTCACTCACTGTACCGGTAGTCTTTCTCTCTCCTTTCACCCCATGTTCATCCGCGTTACCTGCTTCATATTCTCTCTTTCTCCGTCAGTCTCTCTTTCTGTCTCTGCTCTCTCATATCGTTTCTACACCTCTCTCACTTCACCTTGTCCTTTCTCTCTGTCTTCCTCTCTAGTTCCTTCATTCGTGACTATGCATCTCGTATCGCTTACCGCAGCAGCGCCGATACGCTGTTGCTGCTGTGTTGTAGCTGCTGATGAAACCTCAAGATGCACGCATATCTGCGTGCAAAAGAAAAGGACGCCCCGTTCTGTGAAACATAAAGGCGAATATTTGTCTTAATCCAAGGTACATATTAAATGGATACTGAAATTGCGTTGTCTTGCGAGAGTAACAACGTTAAGACGCTGACTTGTCGGACGCCACATTGTCGCAAAAGATAAATATACTATTTTTCTAGATATTATGTGTATATTTTTGTTCATTGCAGACTGCATATATTTATCAAATTACATACTAATATACACGACTGCAATGAAACTGATTAAATTCGGCGAATGCTTCCTGGTTACGTATTTTAAGTCTGAAATCTGCATCGCTTGTTTAGAGACTAATTGCACGCTTGTTTCTTCACGGAGAATTACCTCGCGCTTAAACGGTATATCGATTTAGTAACGCCGCATACTTATATAACGACAATGTATAATATATGTACATACATAATATGTATATGTATATACATAATGTGTATATAAATAAAAGTATATATGAGTAATATATATATATATACTGCATTCCTTTTTAATTGACCATGAACACATACGTGTATAAGATCATAAACGCTTTTTTGAGAAGCAATTGATTTTGTTGAAAACGAAAAACATTGTTACAGTATATGATTGCGTTTATAATGTATAGTTACGACTTAAAATATCATTACAGTAATATTTCTGAGAATTTTTACGTAATTTCGCGATTAAGGCCACCAGTTACAGTGTTATATCATTCTTGCAATGTTTCCAAGAAAAGAATAACAATTTCAGAACAACTAGATAAAACGCAGTCAGCGAGATGTGGCGGTAATCCACATTCTGTATGTCAAGCGAATTATAACAGTATTGTTTATTATGCTAATGACATTTGTTATTTGTTACTACATAATTAATTAAAAACATCGCTTGGGGTGTTGAATCAAAGCAAGTAGATTCTACATATATCTTTCTGTTATCTGCATAATTATGTTAATATTCTGTTATCATTATTTTAACAAACATCGAGATATTTTTTCAACTCTCTTATTAACTGCCAAATTATTGATTTTCAATATTACACTCTCTATATATATATATATATATATATATATGTGTGTATATATATATATATATATATATATATATATATATATATA
>NW_012130076.1:2167336-2167967 GCF_000143395.1 Atta cephalotes
TATATATATATATATATATATATATATATATATATATATATTAAGACAACATAGTTCTTTTCTCTTAGGATATAGCTGGCATATAAATATTAAAGATACTCGATTTAATATGTAAACTGTAGTAAAAATAATGCTTCGTCGTCATCAGCGCACAACTTAAGATATACGATGCTCAAATTATTACCTATTCATTTGAATAGTTAACGAGTAGAAATAGCTCTGCACGTAGCCGCGTTTAACTCGGATAACTTCTACTGAAATGTATATTGCGGTCAAACGACATTAGTTATGCCGCATGAGTAAATCAAGGCAAACAAGTACAAGCCCATTCTACAATTTGCGTGCAGAATGGTCGTTATACGCATTTAACGATACTTTACAAAGTTTATATATCGATATAATGAAGATGTTATTAATAATAATAATGCTATGAGCGTAGCCAAAGGGGGAGGCAAAGAAGAACTGTACTCTCTCCCCCCTAAATTTTACGCCCATGAATAATACATAAATATTTTAATATCGGCCGCGATTAGTATAAGTGAACTGTAAATTATAAAATATATCGCTATACAATTATTGAATGCTACTATTACATTAAGTATAATAAACATTCGAGTCTCTCTCTCTCTCT
>NW_012130076.1:2167987-2171892 GCF_000143395.1 Atta cephalotes
TTACTTACTACTTACTTACTACTACTAACTATTATTATTATTATAACTACTACTACTACTATATATATATATATATTATATATATATAGTGTAGTATATATATATATATATATATATATATATATATATATATACACATACACACATATATCTGAATTAAGTTACATAATAATATTGTTACTTTATTTGTATGTAATTAAATCCATATTCCATCGACAGTTATTTAATTAAACTCAATTGTAGATTGCTGAAATATCGATTTCCATTACGTTTGATATTTTTGACCAGACATAAGATGACAAGACTTTATCTTATATTATTTTCATATAATTAAATTTACGACTAACAATCTTACATGTAGATAAGCTCTACTCCAATGTCTTCTGATTAAGAGGATTTCGAGGCATCTTCGGTGATACAAAGTTATATTGTTATTCATAACAGGAGGAGAGGTAGTTTCACGAAGCCTGTAGCAAAGCCCATTATCTTAACATGACTATGACGGGAGTCTTAAAATTGGACGCATCTCTTGGTAGTCTAATTACTCATTAGTTGGACTAGTCGGTGATTCAAACATTATTCTAACACAACCGAAAACTTGGCAGCGGCTATTATAGCCGCTCGTAGATCCATTTTCACGGCTGCTTTAACCAGACGCGGTAACAGGTTTCAGGTCCCGATTTCGTCTGAATTATACGCTATATTAAATTACTCGGCTTGCATCACCATTACAGTTTGTCGCTCGACAAAGTAGATGTGGGAAAACTATTTCTGTTGGATCATTACCGTTAGTTAATGGGCACGAAACCACGCAGAATTCATATGTTAGCGAATTGTGGAATAACTAAATGCTCCCCAATGTCACACTTTATATAATACGTCACATACTCGTACCTTATACATGTTCAACAGGTTCTTACATTAATTGGCTGCCACATCAAATTTTTTTTAATATTATTTTCTCTTTATAAACTTTTTTCAAGTCACACTTAAGATATTTAAAATAATATTTTTAAAATATTAAATAAAATGTATTATATAATGTTATAATGCGCTATTCTTATTATAGCTACAGAATGCGAGGATGATACTAAACTCGAAATATGATATCAGCTCATTATACGTTACCTGTTAACATTACATAGACGTACAACTCATGCTTTTTCGTGAGTTTGCTTGCAGAACAGCAAGAAACATAGTAACTCTTGCGCAGATGTGAGTCTTCTTATTCGATTCCCAAAGGCAGAGATGCTGTCGTGCATGAATAAATGATTATAATTCTTCATTCAATCATCTGTGTCCTACGGGTGATATAACTATTAAATATAATGTTATATTTGTACGTAAAGTAGGTGTTATGTAACAAAGAATATTCTCGCGTTCTAAAATTTTATTTTAAACACAATGAAAAGCATATACAATAGAAATAGAAAATAAGATTTCAACCTATTAGAAATCGTGTCTACTAGAATGCAGAGTTTCTGAGAAATTGAAATCTGTTATATTGCCTCTTTCTATTGCCTGTGCTTTTCATTATGTTTAAGGTACACCGTCGCACTTATAAACAACTCGTACTACTGTGAGAAACAGGTCGTCAACTGCGAATATCTACCACAGTAGTAACAGAAGATAGTGCTCTAACCAACAAGATGCGGCATATATCTTCCGCTAATTAGCATTCATCTAGTCGCGGCTGATATGGCGAGCTCTGCGTAATACGAATACGTTAATTCCGCCATTGCTATCCTGTTAGCTTTGCGCCTTTGCTGTTTCGCCGAAGCGTATTCTGCGATCGCACAATGTAAACGGAGCACCGGCGTCATTCCGATGCATCGAGCCTCGTACGTGCGCGTAGCAGCCTCCGTGCGTAACAGGAACAGACGTGTTCGTCGTGATAACTTGCCTCTAGGACGTATGGAATTACTCGATAAGCTCACGTTCCGCCAGGCCGGAGCCAATTCTAGGTTGCACGGAAGAAAACATCCCTATGCTGTCAGCGTTTCCCGAGAGTCGAGAGTAAACAACATGACTAATGATAATGCTGATGTCCTGGTGCGACTGTAGGATTAAGCCGATAAATGTTTCTACAAGAGCACGCAGTGGTTCTCTTAACTTTCTCATATTAATAACATATCTAATGGTTTATTATTATTGCTAATAGTAATAATAATACTATAATAATACTATTAATAATATTATTACCAATGAACTTATAATATCATAGAGCTTTTAATGTAACACTTTTATATTGCATGTATAATTCTATCTATTATTATTTTTTATTATTTTTTATTTTATTTCACTATTTATTAATGCAAGATTTTAAATATGCAAAAATATTAATGTGATATTAAGATTATTTATGATCTCAATTCTCTATTGAACTACTTATTCATTATTATAATTTAATATATCAAATTTATATGTATATCTTTCTGCTATATTAATCGAATTATCTTTTATTGTATCTCATATCTTAATTTAATGAAATAAAATGAATATGTAAAAAATGAATATGTAAAATATGTAAAATTTTTAATATGAGAAAATTATTGTTTTAATTAACACTCGAATTAAAGTTAAAAAGAAAATAAAATAAATTCATGCAATCTCCTGGACCTGTATTTCGATATTAATTTTGGTTGACAAAAGATCACCAACATTATTTTACAATATTAATTATTTTCCTCTGTTTGTAATGTATTCTTTGCAGGTATTTTGTTACAACTGTATGTTTCTGTGCATTAACATTATTTTTATTTTATTTTGATAATTTGCCTTAATGTTACAGTATCCGAATTATCAACTAAAATTAAATTGTGAAATATCTCGAACATTTACAACTCAGTTTTTATGAAAGATAGTAAGTAAAGTATTATGTAATTTTTTTCAGAGAATTGTTAAAACGGCGAATACTTGTTATTATAATATCTTTATAAATATATTATAAAAAACATAAAACATAAAAGTATAGATTAAATACTTTTATAAGTATAAAAACACAAAATTGCATAATATATATTACAAAATAATTTAGGTATTTTATATATACATATATAAACTTTCAATAAAAATATCGATGTACATTTTCCACTTCAGATCATAGGAATTTCATAAGAATTTTCATAAGCAACATTACACGTGCACAAAGTAATAATATTAAACATAAATATATTCGTTTATTACAGGAAATGATTAATTGTATCATTGCATAAAATATTTAACATAATCTTTTTATTAAGCCGCAAACATGTCGAAAGGCGAATTTTATAATAAATTGAATTAGCAAACATGTTGATATGATAATTAATCAAAGAGTATGCTTTGTAATGTTCAATACGGTATTCAATAATATTCTCTGTTGAATCTGCTATCTTCGTTAAATTCCGCAGCACGTACTGCAAAGCGACGTGTTTATTATATTCGCGATATAACCCATCTGCCTTCAGATTATCTGTATGTATAATAGAAAGAACTCATAATATTTGAATGAACATCTGATCTGACATTTCCTTAATATTTCAATTTAGTTTGCGGTAGAGCGAATTTTAAGAGCTTAGTTCGACATGTAGTAGTAGTTTATGTTTAATCATGCAAGCAAAAAAAAGCTAGTACGAAAACATGACTAGGAAGAATAGCAGCCAATAAGGAGAAAGAAATAGGCCGTGTTTCTCTCGCCGTAGTTAAGAAATATGATTGTGATTGCGTCTGGCACAATAACATCCCTTAGACAACTCGTGCATGGCATAGAGTTGGACTAGTCACTTGTTATGCATGATATATTGCGGCATGCTTTCTACGTGTCTTCGTTATATCCTTGTTCATATCTTCTCATCATATGATGGCGCGCTATTATGCGAATATATATATATATATATATATATATATATATATATATATATATA
>NW_012130076.1:2173112-2176618 GCF_000143395.1 Atta cephalotes
TCTCTCTCTCTCTCTCTCTCTCTCTCTCTCTCTCTCTCTCTCTCTCTCTCTCCCTCTTTGATTGCTAGGATATTTTATAAATAGAATACAATTTTTTATTTTCCTCATCATTTATTAGAAATATGATTTAGTTTTAAGAATTTTGCAAGCAATGGCACTATAAACAATCGATGTCAATGTTGTCGAAGACATTCGAATCACAGCTATTATTTCTTAGGCCCGGTTGTTCTATCTTTTAAAGTAAATTTTATCTGTTGGGTAAGTAGCACCCAATCACATACGCGGATTGCTAGATTTACCTAACAGGTAAAATTTACCAAAAGAACAACCAGCTCTTAATTCTTTAATTACTCCATGATATTTAATCGTTTATTAACCGTTATTAAATGTTTATGTGATATGTTGTTTAAATAAATCAGTTTTTGAGAAAAACCCTCAAAATTAAATCACATTCCTAATATATTACATTGATTCAACGAATTTTTACACCGCAAAAGAATATTTACATCATACATATGTCGATAAAATATAAATAAATCTTACGTGTTCTACTCATATTCAATAACAACCTGTCATGGCGGAACTTGCGACACAACTTTGCATACGTATATAACAAAAGTTGGAAACTTATAAGACGTCAGAAAGTTTCTAAGATAATACAACAAGACGCAAATGCGCTCTGGCAACGTCGACAGCACTACAACTTTCCCAATTTGCTATCTATGACTACAACTGCAGATTCTAACTCAATACACACCTCTTAATATTCATCAAATTGGCCAAGCGTATAACATCTTTAAGAAATTGTCCAAATTAGCCCAGGTCAATTAGATAATACTCGTGCTAACTAGACACATTAGATATAATCGTGAATTAGATATAGTTAAATTAAAAGAGATGTCGTTGCATCTTATACAAAAGATAATAATTACATAATGCAATTTACATAGCAGCACCATTTAAAAAATTTCAATATCACAGTCTATTTATTTCTCAAAACAAACTGTATTCATTTGTAATTATAAATTTATTTCTAATCAATAATTGCAAGCACAATATGTTTGAAAGGTTTGCTTAAAATAAAATAAAATTTAGGTTAGGTTTATCTCAATCGTACGAAATAAATTTCTTTGTTCAAATTTGTGCAGAATAAATTTCACTGTGTGGATTTCATCGCAATAGATATCTAATTATAATGCTAATGGTGTTATTGAAATCTACACTAGAATCAATATATAACTAGTGAGAATTCCAATATCGATATGGATACTGATGTACTAAATTATACGGATATTTCGAATATATCCATTTTCGACTATATTGAGTAAATAACTATCTATTTCAATATCGAGACACTAATGTTTTTTTTGGTTTAATTATAAATTTTTGATTAATTAATTAAAAATTTTGATTAATTAATTAAAGATGTGCATTAATATTCCCATAAAGTATATCATCTCAATTTTCTTAATTACTATTTTAAAATATTTTTCTGTTATGAACTAGTGTAACTCTGGTATTTACATTATGAACTAGTGTAACTCTGGTATTTACACAGCATAAGGATTTATGCTGCAGAAGTCAGAAAAAATAGAAATTTATTATTTTTATTCCTTAATAAAATTTTGTTACAATACATGTATAAATAAAACACATTTTATTTTATTTCATAAAAAATTTACAAACAACTTAGAAATAAAATGTTAACGCCTACGTTCCATTCATGAGTAACTAACTATATCCCATCTCTATACAACAATTTGCAAGAATTTTCAATAGTTTTTAAAATTTAATTTATCAGTATTTTTTTGTTTACAATATTTAAAATAAAAAACTTAATAAAACTTAATATAAAAACTTAATAAATTAAATTTTTCCAATTAGATGCGGCATATATAACAGAGTTATCCTAATGAATTAATTCATTTTTAAATAAATTTATTTTAAATAAATTGTAACATTTTTGCTTTGAAGCAACTATTTTTAGTTGACTCTTTTTAGTTTTTCGTTCATTCTATAGCGAATGCAGCGTCTCAGTGGATAGTTTTTAATTATGTGAGTATGCGAAAGGCATTACGCTTGTATGTTATTTCAGCAGTTCTTCATGAAGGCATAAAGTATCCTGGATATATCATGAAGTTTTCATAACTCACGCCACTTACCGTGAATATATGCTCAGCCTGGCCGCATCGCTAGCATTACCCTTCTCGTTGTGCGACATTTTATTCTACATTTATGATCACTATAACCTAAGATCGTTATTCTCGCAGCCGTATTTTTCACCATTATCGACTAATAAACTCGTAAATCGGCGTACGACATAAATGAAAAATTGCAGTACATCGTTATCATAGATGAGCAATCAAATTGGATTTAAGGTCAATCAGATTTTATAATAATACCAGAAATTATATTTTGTAATAACTCTATCATCTTTTGCTTCATCTTGATCGTTTAATTAATTAATTATATAAACCAGATAACAGTATTTATGTAAATATATGTCGGAGAAGACTTGAATATTCCGGCTGCACAACTAAATGTAACGAAATAACTTATGAGTCGCGTAGGTACTGAAATAGCATTACGCCGATGATTTCGACTACTACGAATCAAATACTATTTATCGTTTGCATCTAAGTTTAGCAGTAATTAGATACATCATCCTTCCATAAAATTCAATTTATTATTATTATTAAATACCATATATGTTGGCAAAACCAATAATCTATAATTAATACGATATAATTAATGTCGCATCATATTATACCTTTACATATTAAATGTAATAGGAATTTATCACACTTACAAACTATAAATAAATAAATAATTACATTTATTTTCTACACAGTTGGAAAATTTCTGATAAATTTAACACATTTAAAATGTCTCACATAATCCATTCAAATGTTTGCGTTAATTTAACATGAGATTAATAATAAAAAGTAACACAATATGAAAAAAATTAACACAAAAAATTTAATAAAATTTACAACAAAATTATAGAAGCACATTTCTTTAATAAAATCAACAATTATAAATTAATTAAATTAATTTTATTCATCTTAGTATTTATCTTAATATTATTTATCTTAGAGTTTATTTTTAAAATATTGTAATATTTTTTATGTTACTCAAATTGTGTTTATTTTAACACCAAGAAATTTTAAGTATCAATTTAACGCAAAATATAAGTAACACAATCACATTATAAGCTAACACTCGGATATGTTAAAAACACAAAGTTTTAACAAAAACTAATTTTGACAAAAATACAAAATGTACTGTAAAATTTTGTACTGTAAAAGCAACAAACCTGAATATATTATACTTTATTTTTTTCCAAAATATGTTTGTATACACACACACACACACACACACACACACACACACACACACACACACACACACACACACACACAACAATAATAAATAAAATAAAAATAAACGTACCACGACTATATAATTAAGTAGTAGTTAGTAGGTAAGTAAGTTAACGTTAACGT
>NW_012130076.1:2176638-2180996 GCF_000143395.1 Atta cephalotes
ACACACACACACACACACACACACACACACACACACACACACACACACACACACACACACAAAATCATATAAAATAAAAAAGCTCCAGCATCATTAATAGATTGTGAAGATATTCGTAAATGCGCATTGTCGTCGCTCTAATTGCAACATCAATGATATATCGACGTACACTTATCTTCTGTTACGGCAGCCTTAATCTACCTTAAGTGCACTCCTACGTTCGACGATTCGGTTCGAATTAAGACACGCAAGAACCATCGCAGAAGTCTGTTTGTCGCTGCGACAGTGAAATACAGCGGCCCTCGTTAGCGAAATTTCGGTATTATCAACTCATTAACATATCGTCTTCGAGCCAAAATAGAGATATAAGAACGTTAATCTCCGTTAAGTGCACTCAAGTCCGTCGATTCATTCGAAATAACGGCGCGGCAGATACCTCTTCTCGATCTCTCCGGTGCTTTGTCTTTCGTGCACCCGCCGGAGAATACCGCAAACGTTGCTCGCCAGCAATACAGCTTGCGATCCTGCACATAACGGCTTGCGCTTTGACAAGTTTACGACATTTAACGGGATGCAAATGCAGAGCCGAGGCACGTCCGCACGCAGGGTCCAGTCGGACAATAAAGAGTAGAATACACGAGATGTTGAGAGAATAAAAGGAGAGGGAGATGGAATAAGAGAACGAGAAAGAAGAGAGAGAGAGAGAGAGAGAGAGAGAGAAGAAGAAAATTACATAGGAGCAGTAGCGCAGTATACTCTAATCCTCGTATAACGGGTGAAGAGAGGCGCATCGGCACCAGGGATTGGCTAAACGCCAACTGCTAGACAGTAGAAATGGTTGTTTCAGCTGCAAACTATATCACTGGTAACTTGCTGTGGCCGCGACGCGTATATGCGCGCGATGCGCGTAGAGAACACGCGAGAGCGAACGTAAGTACGTACGGCCACCAGTTGCCTTCTCTCTCTTCTCGGCTCATAATAATAGATTACGCGTTATACCTCCAGCAACTTTATCACTACAACGAAATGTAGCACGGACTCTATATTGGAAAAATAATCAAAAAAATTGTTCGAGGCACTATTTTGGAAAAAAAAATGCTTTCACGGTTATTACGTTATTTGGTCAAAAATATAAAACGAAAATCCTTAAATCCTTTATTTTAAAAGTTACTCTGCTATTACATCCAATATAGATACAAAATCGATATCTATTTTAGCTTAAAACTTAATGAAACGTACTATTTGCTAAATGACGAGAATGACTAAAATCATTGCAGGAGCTAGACTATTACAGTACAATCGTTACACATATAAATGTAATTTATAATTAATGCTAGTTATTCTAATAATATGGAAGTCTTAATTCGGACCCACTTATTATTTATACTATAACACGGATATACATATAACACACTTTGTTCATTTTTTAATAGACAGAAGGCATTTTTAAAAATATAGAGTGATTCGATTGTAATGGCACGCCAAAAAGATCAGAGTGCTCGAAATTATTTACGGAGCCGTGTTTCCATAAGCGACCGGTAGCGATGGCTTTTGGGTAACTGCTGTTACGTCTCTTACCATTCGGTATATTTACGCCAGTACTAGACTTTGCAGACGAGTGTTTTCGTCTCGCTGGCTATATCGTTGGCAGCTCACTGCGTATACGCGAAGGAACCTACACGTACGTAAGTACTTACGACCACTAGTTGCCGCCTCTTTCCCTGGCGTTACATCCATCGAAGTATAAAGCGTCGTTCAGCAGTGTGGACGGAATGGTTTATTGATCATTGCGGCGGAAGCAAGAATTACCTTCGTTCGCGCCCTTATGTTGTAAATATAAAAGAAACATCTCGGTTTTGACAATTGCGTTAAAATATGGCCTATCACCGTGTTAATAAAAATGAAACTACATGTAAGAGTGACTACTTACTAAAAAAAAAAAAACACAAATAATGCAAATATTCTTAAATATGTTAGAATATGTTATTTAGTTATATAATTCTTAAAATGATGTTATTTTCCTTTTGTATATAATTTCTACAGAATTTTCAACTAACAAATACAAGTGTAGCAAGTAGCAGTGTAGCAAACGTAGCAGCAAATACAATAGTGTTACTGCAGCATCAACTAAATAACAATTTTGTACCGCAAAGTATTGACAAAGCTATTTGAATAACTAAGTATCGATCATGACCATTTACTAGTTACTGAATACAATAACTACTTGCAATAAACGTGAAACTTCTGTACTAGCATATGTATGAATATAATATCAATATAATAGCAATATAATATTAATATATTCTAGATAAATGTAATAATTAGTAAATGTAATAATTAGAAATAGGATATATATATATATATTTTTTTTTCTCTCTTGAAAATCTGTTTTCTATACATTTTATAAAATTTGATGAAATTTGATGAAATTTAATGAAAATCGAAGCAATTATAGAACCGCGAAACGCTGCTCGTTGTACGCACTTGAAATCATTCATCTTTCCCTCTAATGAGAGACAGGATGTAAATATCAATGGATAACTAGCAAATACGCGCACGTATTAGAAATCCTATTTAACGCTTCCATCATTTCCCAGTTAGTTGATATTGATACAGTAAACCGATTTTGTAATACATGATAACGTTTCTATGTATAGCAATCGATACAGTTTTAATAAAACATGACACAATAATTCCTATACTATGCCACTATTCCTACAATACATTCAAAGTTGTAACATGTAACGAGCGACTGGTGCGATAGCGCTGCAGGTCGCATTACAATTTTGCTAGCTCGGTCAGCTCCGAGAAAGACGAACATTTCAGTTTTATTTCCGTCGTAGCCCCTAACGAGATATTGATACAGCAACGAGACCACCCATAACTTTCCACCCCAGAACCGCGTATATAGACTTTTCCGCAGTCACTCGTCGTTACGTGGAGGATGGGCCTCGGTAAATCCACGTTAGTATGTGCGGAGGGTTGTGAGCGTACCCTGAGTAACCACCCTTCTTGTTCTCGAGCACCGTCTATAACATCGTTCCTGAGTTCTAGGACGTTGCTGGACGACTTGAAAATTTATTACCAGGATAGAAGAGGAAAAAAGCTGCGGAGAACTCGACTTCCTGGCGATATACTTGCCTCCACGTCTGACCCTTAATTCCCTCGGGTCGGACAGAAGTAGCGACTTTAAATTGCGTACACTGCTTAACCGGTAGATTTTCCGGAGCCTGGGATAAAATGTTTCCTGATACCCCTTTAATTCCGACAACGGTATCTGCGTAAGTAACACTCAAAATTTTCGAATTAGCTTTTTCGCGTTTTATTTTATGACAATTGAGAGCATTTCATCCGCATCAATATAAAAGTATAAATGTTAAATATTTTCTCTGTGCGCGTAGAAAGATATTGTATCGTTTTTACTCACTCCAATAAGCATGGTTATGGCGGAGTTTATTCATAGATATACATTTATTCGTATAGGGAACAAATAAAATTGTCCATAAAATCTCGTCGTTACATTGAGAATTCAACGTGTAGAATATATACCAGAAGGTTGTCTATATGCGGTGCACGCAACGAAGGTCTGAGCCCTCATAAAGCCGACTTGTATAAAGCATTACTTAAATGTACCGTGAACAGATCATCCATCCTGAAAGCGATCTGCGATCTCCGTTGGTAGACACTTTCATCTTTACCATGATAATCCGAGCGAACACGTACAACAAAAATCTTAATTCCAGAAAAACAATCGTTGATACATGTGTAATATATCGAGATATATAACAACATTCATAACGAAATATGTACCATTTATTTGTCACTCGCTAGGGAAAACGTTTCTTCATTCGTATAGTCAGTTCGATATTTTTATATCTCGTGGAAACCAACTGTCAGTTGCACTAAAAATAAACTGACCACACCAAAATTCACTGGCTATGATGTACGCGACTCGCAAATCATACCGGCAATTATTCACATCTCTATGAACTGGAACGTATGAAAAATATGATGCATTTCGCATATTGGATGGTATTAATTTCGGGATGGACACGCATATTAGTAAACGCGTTCGCACGAATCATAAAATTTTAATTTTTTCAACGATACAACATATTCAAATTTTTTAATAAATTCAACTTTTCTAATTTAATTCAAAATCTTAATTAAATCTCTTTTAACAAAAATATTTAATATATGCGTGCGTGCGTGCGTGCGTGCGTGCGTGCGTGCGTGCGTGCGTGCGTGCGTGCGTGCGTGCGTGTGTGTGTGTGTGTGTGTGTGTGTGTGTGTGTGTGTGTGTGTGTGTGTGTGTGTGTGTGTGTGTGTGTGTGTGTGTGTATAGTATATATTATTAT
>NW_012130076.1:2183457-2189841 GCF_000143395.1 Atta cephalotes
TATATATATATATATATATATATATATATATATAATAATAATAAGTAATAAGTAAGTAGTAGTAAGTAACGTAGAGCNNTATCTTACTTTTATTTATTTGAAAATATCTGCAATTTTGTTGTGAATACAACAAAATCGATCAAAAATTACCAGCAGCATATTGTCAATCTTTATTTAGGTTTCAGAAATTATTTTTAAAAAATATAGAAATCATCTTACCATTTTAGATTAAATCACATATTTTGTTCTATTTAGATAGTGTCAACAGAGACAAACTTGAGAGTGCCCGCGTATTAAGGAACCTGTTTACTGGCGCCTCTATGTGCACAAAGTGTGCACGTTGAACTATGTAGCCATGGATATTTCCGGTGGGTAACATGTTCACAATCTTCGATTAAACTAGTTTAAACCTAAATTTAAACCTAAAAAGATTAAAATTTTAAAAAGTATCATATATATATTTTAACAATATATCTATGCAAAACCAAAAATAATGCAGCAGAAAAAGATCAAATAAAATATAATACTATTATTAAATATATTTATTATAAAAGTATAAAATCAATTATAATATTTTGGGTTATTCGATTTTGATTGAATATAATTAAGATAAAATTTATGACTAAATTTTTTTATATTATATTTTTATACATACATTTTCAATTTAAACATTTAAACAAAGTTAATTTAGTAAAAACAAATCAATATGTATATGTGTATGTATATATGTATAAACACCTTTTTCTTTTCTTATGTATGTTTTTTCTTTTCGTTTTTTTAGTTTTGGTATATTTTCTTGTTGGACAAACTGTTAAATTAAAAGTACATTGCTCTCATTAATTGTTAGTGAAGGGACACGATTCGAGCTGATGGATATCATGTTACTCCTCGCTTTAAGAAACTCAATGAAAAATGGACAATTTCAATGGACAGTTAATTTAGCAAGCACACTAATAATTAGATAATAAATTATTCATAATAATATTAGAATGGCAGCAGTATTATTTATTATCGTTGCAAAGGACTAAAATTATCTTTCCTTTTTTGATCAAACTTCAAGTATATATATCTATCTTATTTTAATTTAATTTAATTTAAATATAGATATGTACATATACACCGAGTATACATCAATTCTGTTATAAAAACAAATCTAAAATTATTTTTTACGTTACTCTCTTTTACTAAACATATAGATAATATAGGATTAAAAAATTTCAATACAAATGTCAATTTTTGACAGATATTTTACATTTTTTTCGACTGTGTGATTGCAATTTGTTGATCAATTTAAAATTTTGAAATATTATAATATATTCTTCGAATAACATTAAATTGAGTCCACGGAATTCAGGATAGATTTTTAATTTAAAAAAGAATTGAATCATTCGAATTAAAATTACTAAAAAAATTACTAAAAAATTCATAAAATTTGTAAAAGTTTAAATAAAATTTTGCAAGACACTTAATATTTCATTTGAGTTTCAAAGTTAACCTTAATGTTTATTTTTCGTAGAGCAAGTTAGGACAAGGAGAGGTAATGCATTCAGTTGAGCGAAACGATTCGAGCCGACAAGCATCATGCTGCTCCTAGAGTTCCTTTACGGAACTCGGTCAACGGAACACCGTCAGTTTCAATGAACAATCAGCAATTTGATAAGTACATTCAATTAATTAGTTAACTTTTCATATTAACTATATAACATATTAGTTAACTATTCACATTCATTTCAAAATATTAATTTTTTAAATATTATATAATTGTTTTTCATGTTATTCTCTTTTATTAAATAGAAGCTTTTATAAGAATTTTACATGGAATTATAAATTGCTTAATTATGCGATATTGTGTGTATATACAACTGCTAATTTTTATTGAAGTATTTGAATAAGAATAAATTTTTAATTAAATATATTATAATTTAAGTTTTACAACTGTCTATCTAGATTTTCTGAACAATTTCAAATTATGTTTATACATATATTGATTGAAGATCGTGTTTGATTGAACAAAATTATTCAATAAAAGTACAATACAATAACTACAATAAAAAATATTGCACAAGTAATATAATTCTGAAAATTAAGATTTTTATCGTGATTACTCGAAATAAAACAACTGCTTGTGCATTTTTTGTATAATAAACGTCTAAATAAAAAAAAATCTAATCTTTTTAATTTTTCTTTCGTTGCGCTAAAAACACTATTAAAATATGTCTTATACGCTTTGTATTTTTAATATCTTCTTTAAGCTTAAATTATTCAATTTTCAATTCAATTTTTAATTATTATATTTATAATTCATTGTTACGATTATATTTTATGGACGTAGCACTGAATAGAACAAGTAATAATGCACGTAATATAGAATAAAATCAAAGATCGTGTACATATCTGCAGTTACCTGAATATGTAATTCAACGTTTTATATTGTAAAAGCATCAGTAAACAGTTCCATCTAACAATAAAGTTCAGTTTCATTTAAAACACGACTACATCCATTCTCAGGCTTCAAGATAATGTGCCGATATCATATCGAAAGAGAAATTTCGAGAGAAACCTGAACACAAGCTTGATCATCCACCGGCAACGACATTACCGACTGCATTCACTCGCACGAATCTGCTGTGAAAGGATAAGTTGTTCTTTTATTCGAAGAGATGCCGCCATTACTAGCGATGTATGCTTGTTTCATGGCCTATAATGATATTTGTAATTCTGTAATTAGAATAGTGCAATATATACGCATTTAATAAAATTCCTTTTTTTATCCTTAACTCGCAATTAAACGATTCCAAAATGCTTCCTGTGGGCCATGTATGCGAAATTGAGGATCCCGATCAGAAAGATATATTCTTTCTTCCTGATCGTAATTTCTTTAAAAAAGCGTTTGACACTTTCCGCTCTTTACTGATGATATCAAGAAAAAATCCAGCTGCCCAGAAGTATTTACACAGCCGCAATTCCATAATCATAGAAAAACGAAGGCATTTACATAGATTCAAGCATATCATTCATCCATTCAGTATTTTTAGGTATATTTCCTCGACAAATTTTTACAACTTTCTCATATAAAATTCATTATATACATTTATATATCAAATATATTGAATTATATCTTTTCTAAACTAAACCGAATCTTTTATAGTGCAGACTTTTCTGGGATATCCTAATGATCTTAATAATAACATGTTTACTGATGATTACTCCGTATCAAGCTGCCTTCAAAAAGCGTTTAGTTTATTGGACAATTTGTAAAAATCTCCTACTTTCTTTCTGTTGCGTGGATATAATCATCAATTTTATGACAGGGTATAATTGAATTTAAATTTATAACTGAATTTAAATTTATTTTATTGAGCTGATATCCGAATTTCCGCAGAATGTAACACAGAAACAAAATTTCTGGACATTGCATTCTGTTTTTATTACAATAAAATTTATGTATTAAAGTCTCTATAAAAATTTATCAATTTATGAACAGATATTTTGACAAGGCGCATTATACTGTCGTGATGGAACCGAAAAAGATAATGAAGAAATATATAAGACATGGTACTTTTTTGCCAGATTTACTGGGTTCTCTACCAACTGATATCGTGTTTATTAAAACATGGCAAGAAAATATAGTCACACGTGAACTGGTATCTTTGATATGCTTACTTCGTGTATTTTCTTTTAATTCCTACATGATGAAAATTGCTCGCACATACAACATTGAAATGGCCCTTTATGAAGTCTGCATTGTGATACTCAGGCTAATGATAGGATTTCAGTGGCAGTCTTGTTTTTACTGGATATTGCCAATAGCGAAGACTTCCATGTACCTACCGAAGCAACCAAGCGAAGATTACTGGATAAATGAATTTAATCTTTGGGAAGAATCTGCCTCTTCTCAATATCTGCACAGTCTCTTACGCTCTATTTCTATTTTTTTGTCGGCGGGTTTTACACATAAAAAACCAAAAACCAGTGCAGACCTCTCTCTGGTGATCCTCTTTCAAATCGTGGGGACTTCAGTTATCTGGAACATCATAGCTCGCGTGAACCAGCTCTACAAAGGCGCCAATAGCTCTAAGATAAAATATCAAAACATCATAGCAGAAGTCAAGCAATATATGAAGCGTCGGCAACTACCGTACTTGACTCAATGTCGTATCATAAACTACTATGAGTTTTGCTTTAAACATCAATATTTTTGCGAAGCTGAGATCCTCAATACTCTATCCGCGCATATGCGTCAGGAAATTGGGATGCACACTTGCCGCAAATTCGTAGAAAATGTTACGTTTTTCAACAATCTACCTCTCCTGTTAATAACACGCATTGTCGATATACTGAAATCCGAAATATTTTTACCGAACGACATAATTGTACGCGTAAATGAATCAGGTGATTGCATGTACTTCATCGCCAGTGGTACAGTGGCTATTTATACAAGCACCGGAAAGGAAGTATGTCACTTGGAGGATGGCGCGCACTTTGGGGAGATCGCGCTTATAATGGTGAACGAGCGAAGAGTAGCCAGTGTAGTCGCTGTTGAAATCTGCGAGTTATATCGTCTAGATCGTGCAGATTTTGCCAGAACAATTCATCCCTATCCTATGCTGTGGGAGCAAATCAAGAAAATTGCTATCGAGAGACACGAGAGAACGACCATACTGAATATACAATAAATATTGCAAAAATATTTTATAAAATAACATCGTTATATTATAGTGTATATTATATTATAGTTATATTATAGTTTATTGGAAATGGCAAAAAATTTTATTTGTGTGCAACTTAATTACGATATTATAAAGGCAATATTGATATTGATATCGTTTAAGCAATTAAAAGCAATATTTAGTGACGCGTTATATAGTATATGAAGAGCAAATTAAAAATTGCTTAAAATACTCTCTCTCTCTCTTTCTCACTCACACACACACACACACACACACACACACACACACACACACACACACACACACACACATCATTATAATTATACGAAATGTCAAAAGTAACATTAAAATTATTGTGCAGGCGATAAATTTTAAGAATCCGATTATCTATTATCATAACGTAGCATTAACGTATGGAAATCATATCATTTCCGAACAATGCATTTGTAAATTATGTCTCGCGTCCATAGTTATTTAAAAGATATAATATATTTTAAACTTATTATAGCGCATTAATCTCAGGTTATAAGAAACTGCCGTTGAATTGTTACGATTGAAAGAATTGTTAATGATCGTTGACGATAATAGCGGAAAATTGTTAAGGAACCGATAAATTTCAAGACTCCGATAACTGTTTCTCGTAACCCAACATTAGGGCAGATTTATTACCCTGGACGTGGATCAAGAAGATCGCGATCGTGCACCGCGGAAGACTACAATTTTCAATGTACTGTAGATCATCGGTAATATCATGTAGCAAGAAGAATGCATGATCACTTCTTAAGATGAATTCGTGATAATTACAGTTTAGCGCCGCGCATCCCGACCGGAACTCGGACTCGTTGTTTTGCGAACGTCAAAAATCAAGACGATTCGAAATGCATCGCGCGTATCAAGTGTATCGAGTTTTGAATCGGCAAATGGAGCACTTAATATAATGGAATGAGAAACGGAAGGACGTATCTTCGCTTTGTAATGCCGTGCATCGACGCAACTAGCTCACGCTATTAATACTTATCGGGCGCTGGGATCATTATCTTTAGCACTGGTTGTAAGATCCGTAGTTGATTGTAGTCAGTGTCCCGGGATATTGCATTAAGAATACGCATGTAACGAGAGAAGGCCTGATTTACTTGACGATGCATGCTTATCTGAAAGATTCACATATCGAGTTAGTCCGACCGGTTCTACCTGAATATCTACGTGACGCGATGCAACGATACGTTATCCGTTATTAATGAATGTAGTTTTCACGATAATTGTTTTTTGTCGTTACAGAACAAACTTGTTCTTTCACCGGACGGAGGAATGTCGTAAGCAGGAAAACTTCGATGGCACGCGTAAATATGTATATGTGTCGATATGTATATGTGTTGGTAAAAAAAAAACAACTATCCTCGGAACTTATTATTAGATCTAGCCATATACGGTAGCGTGGTAACAAGTTCATGCAACGATGATATATCTCACTTCTCTGATGTTAAACGCGACAAATATGTATTCCGATTATCCTGCGTTCGTAAAAAGCGGTATAAACTACCGCAAAAGAGAAAAGTGAGCTTTGGCTGCCGCCTCGTTACACATAGTAAGGACAAAGCAAAAGCGTGCAAATCGTAGAGATATATATATATATATATATATATATATATATATATAATAATAATATAATAATAATATAATAAGAGAGGAGTAGAGTAGACGAGAAGAGAAGGAA
>NW_012130076.1:2190099-2204345 GCF_000143395.1 Atta cephalotes
AAGGTAAGGTAGTACGTTGGTTCGTCGCCGTCCGTTACCGTTACTACAATAAGTAAGGTAACGAAACGAACGAAACGAACGTAGACAATACGTAGTAGATATATATATATATATATATATATATATATATATATATAAAATGATATAATAATTAAACATTAATTCTTAAAAAGAGAGGGAGGGATAGAGAGCGAGAGAAAGAGAAAGGAGAGGAAAAGAAAGAGAGAGAGAGAAAGAAGAGTTACAATGTACATGCTACAAAATTGCAATAGCTTGATGCACAAATTTAAAGATAAATTACATTAATGTTGCAATAAAAACAATCATCGATTTGTGAAGTGAAATTTATACATCTAATAATTGATCAAACAGCTGACAAATCTATCATACTAATGATATCGCATCACCTTTCCAACAGAAGGGGATTGCATCGCTACATAAAAGCAATTAATATACTCTAGTACTGGCGATCATGGATGGTCGATCGCGCAGAAACTCACGCCTTGGCTGGCCTCACCGTGGAAACTGCGCGATATTGTCCGATAACGATGGTCTCGTTGGCGGTGGAGAGCCGCCCATTCGACGAGAAACAATGGTTCGCGCGCATCGACGCATGGGCAGAGAGAACGCCGATGACAATGAAACGTTTAGGAGGGCTGGCCATTGTAATAGGCCGACGATGCGCCTGCTTGGTAGCTCCCGATGGCGTACACGCACTGGCGTATCCCTACTGCCGCGCGCGCACCGACTTCAGAAAGGGGAACACTAAGCGTTAGGATAGTACGAACGAAAGATAGAGAGAAAAGGAAGAAAGAGCTCGCTATTGTTATCAGTACAGTCGTGGATTCAGTTAGCAAGAGCAAGACGAAACACGTTAACTCTGCATAGCGAACGTAGAGTGAAACGCGACGATGAAACGAGAAATTGGACAGACGAAGAGAATGAGACCGCGAGAGTAGATGAGAGAGAGAGAGAGAGAGAGAGAGAGAGAGGAGAGAATCGTTGTGGCTATGGTTATATGGCCACACCCCGCGGAGCCAGCCAACGAGCTCTCCGCCGACCGACGACCCACCTGACCCCACAATGGGCAGATCCACGTAGCTACGCTCGGTGGCTGTACATTGTTCCCCCTCTGTGCGAGTTAAGCGGCGTGCATGCTGCTTAAAACGAAGCGGAAACATGTGGGAGCAGGTGAGAGTACACGAAGAGTAAAAATGAGAAAGACGTACACGTGATGATACATCCGAAACGAGCTTCTCCGATTGAACATGTCGTTTATGATAAGCAAGACGATGACAACGCTGAAGACGCTGAAGACGCGATGCATTCCAGACAGTTTGAAGTCGTTAACGTGCTTAACGGTGCATGAGTGATACGGAATCGCGATATGTCCTTTAAAATACATCGATATACATATGCCGCAGATAATTTGACTCGGCTATTTCAATGATCGCGTTTCTTCTCTAATAGCTTCCCTGTCGTCTCAAATACACATTGGAGGATGAGAGAAAACACGTCGTAGAAATATAGACATTGAGCTCGTTGCTCTTGGATACTCAGGCGGAATGTATACTTCGAGAGCATAGTGGCGAATGTGAAAGTCCATAAAATGAAGATTACTTCAGGTTAAAGGGACATTAATGATCTAAGAAGTTCTGTAAATCTTCTTACTATGCACATTCTTATTAAGGACTCATGACGTACAAGTATGTACCTCCGAGATTAAAGCGAAATCGTAGACATATTCTATTGCAGTCATGTCAGACAAGCAGTAAATCCCGAGGGTCAAGATTGAATAGCATATACGTTGGAGAAATCGCAGAATACTCCCGAGTGGTATGCCTCAACGGAATTAAAGCATGGAAACGATTCAGACTCGTATCGCCGATGCGACAGCGAGATTGAGTCTCGTAACGTCTTCGCGCAGATATCCAGATAGACAGATACGCGGAGCGTGTACACCTACATCAACAAAACCCGGCGACGGCGACCCTGGCTGCCTTCTCCTCTGCGATGGGTCGATACTCTGCAAGCCGCCACCCTCCCCCGCGCTACCCTCACTCCGCTCGTCTCGTGCCTCCTCTGTCTTTTGCCCCTACCGCTGTTTCCGTTCAACCCCTTCCATCCTTCCTCTCACATACCCATCTTCACCCACCATCGTACCGTTCTCTCATCCCTTGTACTTCCTACCCCTACGTCCTCCTTCTCCTCCGACCATCTCTGCCTTCCCGCCGCTACCACCGCCGCCTCTTTTACCCTCGGTGGCCTCGTCCATAGGTGTACCGGTTGATTGATCGTTTATCGATACGCAGAGGGCCCACCCCGGCGAGTTGCGGGTACGTCCTACACCCGGTCCTCTGCCGTCCTCCCGTCCCACGTCCCGATCGTTCCCACTTTCAAGTATATACGCATTACACATTTATAAGGGCGTTAAACACGAGCCGCATCGATGGCATAGAACGTTGTACAAGGATATATATGCGTATTTCCCTCATCCTCTCCGTGTTCTTCCCTCCGCGCCTCTCTTGATACTCTATCTTCCGTTCTCTACTCTTCCCTCCCTCCACTCCTACCTCTCTCTTTCTCTTTCTCTCTTTCTCTCTCTCTCTCTCCCTTCCCTTTCTCTCTCTCTCTCTCCCCTTCTCCTCCCCCTCCCCCCCCGTAAAGCCAACCGGCCGCCTGGCCAACGAAGCCCCCCTACATCGGTTTTGTGTAGGAAGAGCCATGCTCGATTGGTGTCGGTGTGTTTGTAAGCGCGCCGGGCAACGTCAATGTTTCGAGTCGAGCGTCCGCCCCCATTATTTTACCCCCGGCCTTGGAACCGCCATCCCATCGACTAGCTCTCTATACAACACGGCGCGCCATCTCTCCCCCTTTTCCTCCCTCTCAGTTCATCCCCCGCTCGTTCGCGCGCAGAGATCCCGATACACAGCCGATACTTATTGATATGGGCTTCCGTTTACCGTTGACTACATACGTGACTTAACCGCCGGCCCCATGCACTTCCGAAACTACTACATCAATTTTTAACTGCGCAGTCGGATTTATCGGAGCTTATATTCCGCCCCATGTACGCCCGAGCAACTGCGCTTGTGCCGCTTTGCGAGTTCCTACTATTCTTCTATCTTGTTTCGGTACCTTCAGCCCGTTACTCCATCAAATTCTCAGTCAAGCGGAATATGAAACATGTGCCGAGAAGCAGTGTATGTTTCTATACACGTCTTCTATTTCTGCAAAGAAGTATTCACAAAGTATCATATAGATAGTAATTGTAGGACTGACATGTACGTTTGTCATGTTCGTGGTAATCTCCTATCGATAAAAAAAAAACTAATAATGTCATTCGTTAAGGTTAACAAATTAAAGCAAGGTAGCAGGTTGGGGATTTTTCCAACCTCCATCGAATGTTAGCTTCCAGTCGTGACGTGGCATCACGATGTTGACTGTCCGTCACACATCCCCGAGCCCGAATGACGACGTTTATAAGCTAGTGTCAACAACGGTGGGTAATGATGTGCGGCCCCCATGTTCAGCAACCAAGAGCTTCCCGGCGGGTGGTCGGGCACCCGCAACGTATCATCCCGTCACGCTACATTGAACGTCATTGTCCGAACTAAAGTCGCCGTTTATCGCTCAACGGGTGACGGTACGCGAACAGAGAAATTGAATACGCCTAAACCCATACGTCGTCCATTCCCTCGCGGCGACGATGCAAAAAATCACTACTCGAAAAAGCGACGTATCGATTTATGCGCATCCATGATGGAAGATCCTTCGTAACTTTCAGCAATTTTTAATGCAAATCATATACATATAATGACACCTGCATTTTGTGCATACATACATACAACGATTATTTCTATAAAACTATTAATTTTAGAAATAATCGTAGTTTTATCGAAATAATAGAAGCCTCGGTGGTCTAATTATTAGGATTAGGACGAAATGGCTCGTACAAAATACAAGAGATCCGGGTTTAAGTTCCGGCCGAGGTAATATTTTTTGCAATAAATTTATTAACAGTTTCAACATATTAACATCTTTATAATATGATGCTTGATGGTAGCATCAAATTATTAAAATTGCTTGTCAATTTATTTCGCGATTACTAGAGTAGTTTTAATTGCGTTTATAAGTTCGGAGAAAATTCGGCGCACAATTTGAAAAGACTACAATATGATATATATGCAAGTACATATATATATATAGTGTATATATTAGTAATTGAAGATTGAATTATTTAAAGCAATGAAGATCCAGTTTCAACCATAATAGGCATTTTAAATTTCTAGTATTATACAGAAAAATTATTTGTACAACAATATAATTTCACAATATCATTAGATTTATTTATTTCACTTATTATTAGTAGATATAAATTTTACTCACAAAAAAATTGTTCAGAAATATTTGACAGAAGCACTCCGTGACAACAAAGACACGCGTTTCCAACCCCTACACAGATGATTTACATAATTCGTCATTGGCTTCGCCTTTGCAATCATCCCTTGACTAACAAGACTACCCCAGCAGAAGGGATGTTTTTGCAAATTCACTTTCACTCAACGTTATATACTAACACACGATTATCTTTGCACGGTTAAAGCATTCAGTGCAACTGGTAGATAAAACAGAAAATACGACTATAGCATGAATTGCGAAATTCATTTAACTAGAAAGAAGAGAAAGTACGAAGATGTTATTAGTCAGTGTCAAAGTGTGCTGTAACGATAATTGCATAGCTAACAATAATTAATGTCACAACAATATATACAACTATCATATTAGTAAGATATAAATTATTCATATATCATATTAGTTTAATGATATTCATTATTAGCAATAAATTCCGCTTGAATATGTACCTATTTTAGAAAAGGCACGAACTTACTAAACATGAATTTACTAAAATATGAATCAGCTTCGAGAGTCACATGAAAAAATAAATGGAAGAGAGAGAATACAAGTTAACTGATCGTAATGTGTGGATAAAGTGTTTGTCTACGATAAATAATGACAATATATAAGCGTATATCGCAAAGAATCATATACACATTAGATCATTAATGTCTTCCATTTCCGGATTAGACATTTACAGATAGAATACATCTTGCGAATAGATATTCGTATATTATAGCTCTTGTGTCTGACAGTGGTATCTTTAAATGTCAGACGAATGTGTTTGTATTGTGTATAAAAAATTAAGTATGCACGGAAAGAATGATTTTGAGAAAGTATCTGTAAATTTATCAGGATAGAGATCTGAAAATAACTTTGTTGCATCAAAATAATTATATAGGACACTTAAGCATGATGATGCAAAAAGTTTTGACATTCTGATAATCAGCTTGAGTGTCCAATGTAATTATTCTGATCCAACAAAATTATTTTCAGATCTATAACTATAGATTTTTAAATAGTTCAATAAACTTGTCTTTTCTGTATAAAATTAACCTTTCGGTATCACACTATATTATGGCATACTCAACTAATTTTCACTTGTTTATAACTTTCATTATAATGAATATATTGTAAGGAATTTTTTACTGAAATGTCAAATATTACGATAAAACGGTAACAAGCAAATATTTTTATTAATAAAAAAGCAATGAAAAAAGCATTGCAAAGAGAAAACCGGTATGACATACGCAATGGTGGTATGGAAGAATTAAAACTAAGCAATATGTTATGTACGATATCTGAATTAATTAAATCGTAAAAGCATAAAAATACAATAATAAACGTAACAAAAATAGAACACCATTTATTACTAATTATTTTGTATATTTTTTAGGTATTCCAAGTAAATAAGAAATTGAACTATCAGGTACTGTCGTAATGCCCGCCAAACCATCCATTAAAGCCACAAGGAATGTAAAATACACACAAACATATAAATAAAGTCATTTGTTCGACAATTATGTTTTCTACGATATATAAAAAGCCATAAATTGAGGCCATACTCGATCTTGATTACTTTCATCTCTTATAGATCGTTTCGTTGCAAATGTGACAGAAATTAACCGCGTACTAGATTTCGCTGCGTTCTTAATAAACGTCCGAGGACCAACAAACGCCACGAATGTCAGAGTGGACTCGCTGAGCACTCGTGAAATTCATAAACTTCCAGAGCTACACTGTATCTCTCTTTCTTCGACGATTAAAGTCGCGTATTTCACATAATGAAAGTCCTCCATTATGGAGACGGATTTTCACGACTCTTTACTTAACTATGACTTGCACATGAGCATTGCCGAAACAAATAATTCGCTATCATTATAAATGAACAAAGTTTCAGAGGAATTTCCTTTAACTTATTATCGACTTCTTCGAAACGGTTTCTCTAAAACTAGTCAACTCATTACGTTTTGACAAGGTTCTTACAAAAAAAAAACATTCTTAAAGATATGATATTATCTTTCAATTTATCTCGCTTATTTCGTAATAAATACAAACCTGTTCGTCGCCATGCAACTCAACTATAAATTTTATAACGGAATAAGATGATTATTAAGTAAAATATATGTATATAAAATATATGAAATAAGAAAATATTATTTATTATTTTATTTATTATTTTAATATTAAGATACTAAAATTAAATTTGTAAATTTGAAATTAAATTTGAATTTTTATGTATTATCACTACTTATTTTATGGTCCACATATCATATCTAATTACATTACAGCTCATACAGTTTAATTATACAATAGTTTTATAAAAATAACAGAAGATAAAAACAAACTAGATCACCATGGTTGTATTTCAGAGAAATATACTGATTAAAAGCACAGCATTTGTTGTATTACAACGAACAGTTAATTACTTTTTGACTTATCCATTGCTATGTGCGTGTACTCTCTTTCGAGACTGTTGTACAATATCCAATGGATTCATCATTTTTTTCGGAACATGCTCTCTTATATCACATAGCTTTATTTGGAGAGCATGCGGTGAAACGGTTTATCATCCGACATGAGCCCGAACATACTGACTGTGTCGATAACGATATTCGAGGTGAAAAGAGGAATCAACTGCGAAACGACGGCAATTCTGAGGCACCTCATCGTGCCTCCGCACGAAATCTAATGTTTCTCCATAAAATAAAATAATGGCTGAGGCATTTATTATCACGATAATGACCAAACTTAATTACTTAGCCACTGTAAATACGTTCTCAGCGGTAACCAGAAAAATGGATGTAGTTAATAATAAATATGAAATCATTATCGTGAATTATATTGCAAGTGAAATACAAAGGTCATAAAATAATTTTTAAAAAATCCGCCGTTCTTTTCGTGCGACAACCTGTTCAGTTGTTGCTTGAAACGATAGGCAGATCGGCCGCAATAACACTGTACAAAGTTCATCTAAACGAACCTGTTTCCGCAGAACCGTGGAATTAACCGTTACGAAAGATCGTGCTGT
This sequence comes from Atta cephalotes, assembly GCF_000143395.1. Classification (NCBI taxonomy): domain Eukaryota; kingdom Metazoa; phylum Arthropoda; class Insecta; order Hymenoptera; family Formicidae; genus Atta; species Atta cephalotes. Next base: position 2,197,529 of record NW_012130076.1, read on the forward strand.
ATGATAATGAATTTTCTCCTAAGCTTAGAAAATATCCTCGCAGATTCGAGGTATCTTCATAACGAAAATTACTGCCGGTCCCGTACTATACACTTTGCACGGATGAAGAAGCTTTCGATAAGAAAAGATACTCGATTATTTAATCGACGCGTACGACAAGTTTCGCACGAATAATGCGTGTAACAGACTCTTGCACAGCGGCTTTTGCTAGGATCCTTGCCGGGACAATTTTCTATACAGGAATGTTCGAATCGACTGTTACGCAACATGCTCGATCACTTACAATACACGCAACGTGCGCGTACCGGATCCCGTGAGTTTCTACTAAATAACATCTATTACTCAGGAATTTATTCGTAGGCTCACAACAGGGCGCCGACATTACGAAGCGATAGACAAGCGTCCTCTTCTATAGATGTTTCTGCGAGGGGAGTTACATACCTTGTTCCAGCCAGGATATTTTCGACTAATCCTTCGACGCAGCTTTACATATATACGGATAAGAACATCCGCAAACTTCCGTATTCATATAACTATTCAGCCGCGGAGCCAATGCAACTTTCGATATGCATATCCATAAAAAGACCTAAAAAGATTATTTTTATTTGGCAAATCGCTTACGAGAAATACAACGATGATTTTGATACACATATCAAAAATAAAATTAAATAGAGAGAGAATAAATCGATTATGGATATTGGAAAATCAATCGATTATATCGGACATTGAATTTTGCAGCACGCGTAAATTTTCCTGTCTCTTTCGATTCATCTATTTTTTTTCTCAGGATACAGGTACAACACTCAAGCACGGCACTCACATATCCACGCCCCCGTCTGTCGCTGGTGCCGTTTTGTAATATCGCGAGCTTTACGAGCAGATTTCCAACAAGCCTCCACGACCCCCGCTGACGATGATAGTGTTAAAGCGGTAGCGTGACTACATGCCGCTTTCCCCTCCGTTTCCTGCCGCGACGAAAAAGCGTCGGGATCGAGAGGATCGAGGGCCGGGGCGCTGTGGCGATCCACGCCGTGGCCGTGCAGACCACCCGATGTGCCGGGCATCTGAATTAATTATTTGTTTTAATATAAAATCCGCGGGGTGTGATTTAGTTCGCCGCTACAGAGGCAAGTAGTTGGGGGCCCGAGCGCATAAACAAGTCACAGCGGTCGGGACCCTATCTCTTTGCTCCTCATGGATGCGTTCCGCGCCGCACCGGCGAGAGAGGTATTCGGACGCATATGTATGCTGTATGCACCATTCGTGAAAGAGAGAGAGAGAGAGAGAGAGAGAGAGAGAAAGAGAGCGGGCTAACGAGTCGCCGCCGTTGCAGTCACGTCGACTCTGCTGCCAGCACGAGGAAAATCGCGCACACTCGCCGGGATCGGCGCGACGCCGATTATCGATGGCGCGATTTAATCAAGCATGTCGATTGCTTCTCGGCATTTATGGCGAATTTCACTCTCTTCGTGTCCACTGAATCATATTTTTTGTCGGGGCGAGATTGGTTTATGTAGTACGCGCGTCTGATACGAGATAGGTCGAGTATCTTAACTGCAATCGACTAATCCCTCCCCTCCCCCCGTTGCTGATACCGTCGGATTGGTTTCATTCGGGAATTTTTTTCCCCTCCAATATATCGCTTTGATTAATTATGCGAGTCTAAAAAACTGTGATCCTGATACTAATATCATCGTACATTCGTTATACCTTGAGTTGTTTTTTGATATTTTGTTTTGGAAATTTGTAAATTATCTTGACGATTTATAAATGTTTTATAGAAGAATTTATAGAAATTTATAGAAGAATTCATATCTTGCAATCTTTATGATATAATTTTTAAGTCGCAAAGAAATGCGAATAAATTTTGAAGAAATTTTAGACTATGCACGATTATGTGCAAATATTTTGTATACATAAAAAATGTAACATACTTTTATAATATTTATCTATTAAATGCAAGCTAAACTAGTATATAACTGATTGTTAAAAGATAAAATAACTCGTTATGATGATAAGCTTGATTGTTAAATCGTATACATACAACCCAAGTTGTTTCCTTTTAATATATTACATTGTATAGCATATTTTTTATCATAACTACGAATACCATATGTAGTTATTAATGCCATTAATAATGCAGCGAGATAAAACTTATAATTACAAATGCCAAATGAATTAGTATGATGATTTTTCTATCCACTGCTATTAATTGCATCTAATTATTTCTTTCACGCAATATCTTCCGAACGTTATTATATACATATATGAGAATTAATTAGTTCTATTTGTTTCTATTCGGCTTGTGTTATAAACTGAGAAAAAACAGAAAACTAAAGAACATATATAATACTATGTACCACTGTTCTGTGAAGCAAACAGGAAAGGGAGGAGCAGAAATTCGAGTCGACTTGGAAGTCTCGTTAATGGATGGAAGGTCGCGTGTAGAAGAGAGTAGCGCGTTCGGAGGTATTGCCCGGTATCGATGGTCGGCAAGCCACTAATCACCACTAATGTTAATATTATGCAGCAACCACAATGCTCTACGTGGAACCTCGATAAACCATGAACGGATCTCCGGAAGATGCATGCAGCCGTCTCATGCGATTCCCTTGTCGAAGCCATGCCACCACCTCCCGATCGTTTTCTGCATTGGTTTTTGCACGCAGGTATACTGGCTCTTCTCATTTTCTTAAGATCATCCAAATAAAAACTTCAATGTAGCCAAAATTGATTGATATCTCTTTCTTTTTTTTTGCAATCCTTAATTGTACGATTTTAGTGAATTATTTAAAAATTTATCTAGAAGAGATTTGAAAATAATTTCATTAGATTATCAAAATAATTACGTAGAAATCTCAAGTATCATGAGTAATGCTATAAAAAGATTCCAACAACCACTTTGAATGTCCTATATATAATTATTTTGATTTATTAAAATTATGGCTTATTAAAATTATTTTCAAATATCTAACCAAATTTTTAAATACTTTAGCAAAACTATTCTTTCTATATATTATTTAAGAAAATAGGACATTTCATTAAATTAATATTGTATTTAAATATTCTACATTACTGAAATTAATTGCACGAAATAAATTGGTAAAATAACTTAAAGCATGCATTTTCAGTAATGCAACGTTGTAATTATATATAATCCGCTCGTAACCTCTCCGGACGATTACGAACAGGAGGCGAGAGTTCATAGATCACCTTGCGGATTCTGTAATTCAGAAAACTCTTAACGTCGTTTACGCGATCCATCCACGAAATCCACGAAATCGAGGAAAATAGATTACACCACGATGAAAAAAATTACCATTTATTTTGACGTCCCCAGTAATCGCCGACCCGTAGGTAAATGTTAATGGATGGGCACTGACAGAAAATTGAATACGCACATCGATCCCTAGCGATTCCAGGTGCGTTTTGTTCGACGCGATACTCTATCAAATCGCTGACCTATCGACTTGCCACGCATGACGAAGAATGACAAGAGGACAAGTCCGGACTAATACAGGCTGCCGCGGGTGGTCAATTAGAAATGAATATTCAGCATTTCACGTCCATTGACAACGATTCCCTGGGCAATGAATTATCGGAGCCGGTCACGTGAATACTCGTAAAAGCTAATAGTACGTGCACGCGCACGCAACTAATCGCCGTGATAATCACACACAATATTTACAGCGTTCCAATGATGAATTACCGTCCGGATATTTTTACGCGCGATTTAAGGAATCGATGAACCGTATTCCAATTATATTCGTACATATTAACATTGTAATTAAATTACATACTTCGGCACGCAAACGAGAAAAAGACGACCAATTTATTTTATCGCTCGCGAAGACCGCCTGGACAGATATTGAAATTGGGTTACCTTAATTGGAGACAGAAACGAATTCGCATGTGAATCCATCCTCACTCTGTCTGTCGCATTTCCGTATTCACTTGATCGGGGCGTGAATTCCGCGTATTTAAGTGTCCGTTACGCCATGGTGCCTTTCTTTACCCCCGATAATGATTCCTTTGTCCGGCGAGTGAGCGCGACTTTAAGTGAAAACGTCCATTCAGCCAACGACAACGACGGTTTGCGCCCTGAATATATTGCACCGATTGCGAGGGGAAGATAAGTACAGGAGACTGAGGTCCGTCGGTTCTTAGCTTCCGACGACTTCGAGCGAAGGTGCCTTTTTTCTTCGGCTGACTGGAGAAAAGGAGCTTAACGCTCGCTTCCTCGCTTTCTGTCAGAAAGGAGGCAAAAAGAGAGAGAGATACTTCGTTATTCACGGAGGCAAGACAGCGGCGTCATAATACGAACTTGCTGTTACACCAAATTCGGAGGAAGCGGCTCGTAATAAAGGCCGGCAATTATTCTCATTCGCGAAATTCGTCCCTTCGTGGTGTTCAGTCCTCGCTATTGCTGTTTTCCTTCTAACGCAATGTCCATCAGCGTGACAACATGAAAGACCAATCAACATGAGAGGTACGCTATTAGTGTGAGATTTTTGTAGCATTCAAGCTTCATTCGATGGGATAGCGCGTCGCAATAAATTGCAATCGCGTCGGTACTTATTTACACGCGCGAATAGCTTTGACATCCGTTCGCGACGAAATGTGTTTAAGTTGCATCGATTCGTCTTGAGCCACGCGAACAGTACGCATACTAATAGAATTGCGAGCATTTTCACATCCGGCAATGTCGATTTTCACGAGATCGGTTGTAAGTATTTATGCGCCCCGCGTGATTTTTTTCAGAAAATTAATTAACACCCCCGGCCACCATAAGCTGCTTATTCTCCCGATGATAATCCGCGACGGACGTTAGAATCGCGCAAACACGTTAAGCACTAATAAATGCAGTCGAGTCGCGCGGGCTCCAGTAAATGTATTCGCCGAGAGTAAATAAGCGTATCTCAAGTGGCTCTATTAATAGGTTCCCGTGAGCTTATAAGCCGGAATATATTTTTTTCCGAGACTAGATACCGGCGTGGCAGTATCATGCGCGTCCAGCACTGCTTCCAAAGCCAAAGCACGTCGATCCAGAAGCCGATCTCACATCGAGATAATAACAGGGAGATCGCCCCGTAGCGTTGGCGAGCAGTTAAAATGTACCTAGCGATAGTCAACGACCGAGGTCGTCCCAAATGATCTTGACCTATCGATCGATTCCGTGCGATTATTTGCACGCGATTTGTTAAACGTGGTTAATCCTTCTTTTCTTTACTGTACTTCTTCCCTAATTTAGTTATCAAAAAAAAGACAATACTAAGTGAAAATTGACGGATGAGATTAAATACATGAGTGAAAAACGTCATATTCGATCAAGGTGATTCTATGTCTAATAATATTTCTTGTGATTATATATCTAATAATATTTCTTGTGAATTTATACGATTTCCGATTTAAGTTAACTGTGTGTTGATTATTTGGCGGTCATGAAACGCAGTTTCTAAAACTGGAGTAGTAATATCACAAATTAAATTGACAAGCAATTTAATATTATTACTGCAAATAAACATCTTAGGAAGTTGATCAAACAAAAGATCAACATTCTTATTGATAAAAAGATTTTTCAAAGTTTTTTATGCACTGTTAATTTAATTATAGAAATCAAGTATAAAATAGATGATTTTGCTAAAGTATTCATTTAGCTAGATCATAATATAATTTTATTGGACCATCAAAATAATTACGTAGAAATCTCAAGCATAATGAGCAATGCTACAAGTTTTGACAATCTAGCAACCAGTTTGAGTATCCTACATAATTATTTTGATAGTCCAACAAAGTTACATTAAAATCTTGACTGATAACAAATTTATTTTTAGATCTAACTAAATTTTTAGATACTTCAGCGTCTTTTCCGTGTTGATACTTTTTTGTATGTAAGGAAAATTCAATCCGAGAAAATTTATAGCAGAAGACATTATGCATACTCGTAAAATATTTAATTGTTGAATTCAGAATCATTGATGATCGAGCATATTGATGAGAAACGCTGGATTTTCTGTAACGATCGCGCGAGTTACTTTATCGCATCCTGGTTGGTGCAAAGCACGCATCGAAACATTTGAAAAAACGTGTATCGAGGGAAAAATGTGAAGGAATCAAGCTTGAAACAAGCGTTAATTTGCGTTTCCACAGTACAAACGGGTGCACGGGTAACGAAGGCTTATTAATAGAGAAGCAGTGCATGCCAGAAGGCGACTATCCCTTTTTCAGAAACCAGCCCGCGGCAGCGGGCTGCTACGCTACCACATATTTGCACGTATTTCACAAACAGATAGGCGCTCGAACGAGTCAGTAATTACGGATGTGGCTCGAAATAATGAAAATCTATTAGTTGGTACAGTGTTTAACAGCGATGCTATCCGTTTAGGAGTAAGTACGCGCACCATCACACATGCGCGTACATGTATGCTTGGAAATGGAATCTTGCCGCATGACAGGACGAATGAAATCTATCTCTGGAAGGACGTTCGGGACAGGATGAAGGCTGCTGCGAGAAATACGCTATCAAGATGTGTTTCATATCAATCAGATCTTCGTAAAATTAAGTAGAATTAGAATTTCTTTATGATAATTTAAATGTCTTTTATTTACAATATAAAATTTATTTACACCAGACTCGGTTTAATAAACAAAAGTTGAATAATAAAAGTGCATATTCTACTCCATCTTTAAAAAAAATTACAAAATGTCTTGCATAAGTCTATTATTGTATATATATATATATATATATATATATATATATATATATATTAATTAAAATTAATAATACATATATATATAGTAATAACTAACTATAGAG
>NW_012130076.1:2204460-2212774 GCF_000143395.1 Atta cephalotes
ATACGTACTATACTAGTATAGTTAAATAATACTATACGTCTATAGCTATATATATATATATATATATATATATATATATATATATATATATATGTTATTAAAAAAATTGAAATTCCAAATGTAATATGAATAACGTAAACCTATAGAGAATGAAACCGAATCTAAAAATTGTAATTTGTCTTAGATTGAATTACATTGATGGAAAGTAAATTCTTTTATTTAGAAATTATAATATAAAATATCTATGAAATAAATAAGCATAAATGTAAACCAATGCATTACTGATAGCAATGCGAGAGAATGTAGCTTTTACACTTTCAAATGTTATGTCATATGAAAATAAAAATATTTCTTTTTCTTACAGTTAGAAAAAAATGTTCCATTTTCTTTACTTTAAGAGACTAATGATAAACGAAACCATGAACTGAAAGAAAAGTAAGTAAAAGAATTTGCTCGATATCTTCGATTACAAGAATCTATCATCAGAGCACGTCGCGATGAGTCGATTAGAGCGGAAACGGTACAGCGTGAGGAGAGAATACAGAGAGCGCGCCGTCAACAGCTCGGACACTGCGAAGAGGATCTTCGCGCAGAGTGAGCGCCGCGTCTCTCGCATCGGCCGGTCGGTCGGTCGGTCGGGGTCGCTGACTCGAACGGTCGCCGATCCGTCAGTCGATTACTCCGGGGATCTTACGTGAACATGGAAACAGGTTCTTGGAATCCGGTTCTCGATTCTACATACGACTCTAATCAACGCGGCTAGATTGCTGCATCGTATAGGTACATATGCCGCGTACGGCGAGCTAGCGCACTGGACGCTCGCTCGCGATCGCATGCGTTACCTCGTTATTCCTTCTGGTATAATGTTATTTGTTCGACTAGCGACGGTCATTTTTTGACCACTTGGACTGTTGAAATATGTTTAGAATCGATTTCGTCCCTTTTTTCATTAGATATAGTTAACATACTTCCCATTTTTATCTAATTCTAGATCAAGAAATATAAAAGAATTAGAGGGTAAAAGTTGATTGATATTGAAGTTGAAAATTGTGTTTTTAATGTTTAATAATAAATGGCCAATATATTATAATTGCCGTAAAAAAAATTTCTGACTTAATTTAAAATCTATAAATTCTAATTATTTTTATCAAACAGAAGTTATTTATTACTTATTTATTTATTATTATTATTTAATTTTACATAAAATATAAAATTTACATATTAAAATATAATTTTGTAATATATATTTACTAGAATAATAGATATCACTAGAAAGTGAAAATATATAGCGACGCCAATGTTCTTGGAAATTCCGTTAAACAAATGTCCTTGATGATTAAGTTGACACACGCTTTAGTGACACTCCCAATTTTGGTCATTTGCCTAAATGACTTTCATAAAGCTGGACAAACCAGAGCCCGATATGTTCTTTGTATGGATTGTCACGAAAGTATCCCGTCAACACAAGCCGGCTTCTACTTACAGAATATGAAATACGAAGTCACAATTACTCGAAATTCGTCGCGCGACTCACGGTTAACCGAAAATGATCGCAATACGTGTGCGGGCCGGATGAGCGACAGTAGCAGCAGCTGGTGACTTTGTTTGCACACGTGGAACAAAGTTGGAGTCGTATTTGTGTGCGTGTCAATCGACTCGCGTTGAAAAGTCCAAGCGAGTTGATTACGTCGACTGGTACCGATTTTACGCGGCTACACCACAGTAGCTGGCAATTATCGTTAATTGAGATCCCGAAATGCAACGCCTTGCAAGCAGCTGCCGCGACAGAAAACGATCCCCGTGATCCCTGGTGAATTTCACCAGAGTCACGACAGGGATGGGATGACCGGTCCTTTTTCGACTATCGGAACTTCTTGTAACCGATCATAAATGGAATTTTATGCGCATCATATAATAATTTTTTTTTCTTTGTGAGATAATTTCGGTGCGCGCATGATATGAATTTTATTTATTTTGCTCGATGCCTTTTTGCACTTCGTAAAACCGGAAATGTTCATGGCTAGCAAAGCGCGACCAATTAACGTCATTTCAGCGTTACGATAATGTCGTATTATTTTAACGCTGATATTACCAATATGCGTTTTTTCCTCGCATAATATATGTACATGATACGACTAGTGATACACGAGAAGATATTGGGAAAGTTAAACAAAGAGAATAGAAAGAAGTAAGAGAAAAATGAGAACGATAAAAAGCAGTAAAAATCCATATGTATCATTATAAGTGGCAATAATTTTAACCTGAGAATATACGTAACGGTTTTCTTAAAAATTTAGCTAGATACATATCTGAAATAATTTTAGACCATAAAATGTTAGGCCACAAAAAATAATTAAAGTAACTCAAACTGATTGTTAGAATGTCAATCAAAACTTTCTGTAGCGTTGCTCATTAAACTTGAGATTCCTACGTAATTATTTTGATGATTCAATAAAATTATTTTCCGATCTGTACCGAGTTAAATATTTAGACATTTCAGTAAAGTTGTTCTTTTCATGTAGTCATCTAATTTTTTTTATGTCGAACGATCACCAGGGATGTTTTTACACCTCAATTAAAATCATCATTAACAAATATATATATTATTGTATAGTATTTTCCAATTAATATTTGAATACATTATGTATTTATCAAATTTAAAATTTATAAGTTATATATCAAAATTTTCTGAAAAAAGTAAGCAGAAACCAAATATTGAACAGAATAAGCACATTAAATAACTATAATATTAAGTAATTATGACATTATTTCTAAAAAATAAAATTTTTAATTAATATAATGCGTTTTATTACAGGTTTTTATATAATATAATTGTATATTTAAAAGTTCGTGAAAAATAGTTAAAAAAAAGAGAAAATGTTAAAACAATACCCATACAAATATTTTAGATATGACAATTTACATTTTTTCGTAACTCTGGCGTAAAAATATCCCAGATAACTATCTCCCGATTAAGCAATCAGTTATGATACAATATAGAAAATAAAAATTAATCCTTTATGACAGGAATCCACATTAAACGATCTAGTTGATATGTCCAATCAGTCCAATCGTAAACCGTACAGCTATACACAAGCGTGGACAAATTCAAAAAAGAATGATCGGTTTATCGGTGTCAATGAGATGCGCGGGACCAGGGTCCTGGATCAAGGTCGTCCACCTGCCCGTCAGGACCAGGTTATCTGTCCCGCGCGATCCAATGTCTCTCGCTAGTCCACGCCTGTCTCGGAATACTCGTACGATTACACTAAACGAGCGAGCGAGAGAGCGTGGCCCCTCGTTACGACGCTTCGTACCGCCGCCGGTCGAGAATGGAGACATCATCCCCGATGATGTCGCGGAATCTCAGCGAAGGTTTCCTCTCACGCGTCCGGAATGTTCGCGTTCGCGCGGTACGTTCCGGAAACGCTCTTCACACAACTGACGTTTGTCGCCGCCGGTTGTATTGTATTGTAGCAAGTAGCTTGCGCAAACGATATCCGCGGGAACGAGAGAAATCCGAGAGCTATACTGGAATGCGCATTCTGCTTTCATCAAAGTGATAAAAGAATAATAATTCCAAAAAGAAAATATTTTTCGTTTTCTTAACAATAATTTTAATTCTCTACAGCTGATGGTGAGAGAGTTTATTGAATCCACTCAAATCTCTTTATCAATATAATCTCTTTATAAAAAATATCAAATAATTTAATTTTATGTTATAATATATTTGCAAATTTGGATTATTCTTATTAAAATATACTTACAAAAAGAGAACCTGAAATGAAAATGCCCTTTTAAAATGCGCCTTTTAAAATGCGGTTTGTGGGACATTTACTGCCATATTAAGAGTCTCAAATTTTAGATATCTTTTAATTTTTTAAAAATCAACAATAAATAAAAAAATGTTGAAGTTATCAAAACCATTAATCATTTAGTAGGATTTTAAAGAGAGAAAAAAATAGTTATGTTATATAATATTTCAGGATCTACCACTTTTTTCCAATACATATGTAATATAATTCATAAATAAATAAATTCAGACTGACACGTTTTTATCACTATCTAGATAGTAGCGTTGACTAATTTTCTGGCAGCCAAAATTTGCATTAATCTGAATTGTATTTATATTGTCAATGCATCAGAAAAAATTAATCGCTGAAACATTATAATACTTAACTTCTTGCCTACTTTTCGTGAGATCTGTCATTTTGCCAGATAATTAATCTATCCAATGATTTCAAAATTTTTATTTATCTATTAATTTTTGAAAAAAATAAAAAGTGTCTGTTTCTGTTAGAGTTTGGGATTCTTAATATAGACACAAAGAATTCTTTTGCAAGATTTCAAAAGCGCGTTTTTACTTTTAGTTAATCCCCTTGTTAATATTCATTCTTTTCATACAAGTTAAGTCATTTTGCTTCCTTGAAATTAATTAATGCTTTTTAATTAACATAAATTAAATGGGTCTCACATTTTTTCATCTCGTTTATTTTCATCTCTCGTATTTCGTACCTAAAATGTTTCACTATACATAAGCTATAGACATTTCTTTGCTGGTTAGAATACGTTATAGTAAAAAGCCACAGAACGATGTTTCATAATGAGATAGCAAAAAAGTAACTCTCGTCAACAGATTTGTTGCCGACTTTTTATCATCTCCAGTTTACGCATGTGGCTTTAGCTATTAATACGCTACATTTTCGCGACGTTAATAAGTATAAGATTTTGTGATGCAACATACTTATGGCTGCGCAGAAATATGTACGGACTACAAGAAGACCAATTAATTTTCGACCGCTATGAAAGAGCCGCGACAGAAGCTACTTGTATAAGTCTTCTCTACCGATAATGTGCTGCATTACGAATGAGAGGTTTTACACAATTGCCACCATCTATAACATCTCTAACTCGGTCCATAGTTGACGCAATATGGTCTTTTTATAAGACTGTCCTGTAGAAAATCTTATAAAAGTCTTTGTTTCAATAAGTGGATTTTCTAAAATTCCTCAATTATTCTATAGTAACCCGCTAATTGTTAATTCAGTTGCATTGGCGTAAATGATTATTATTATTATTATGCGCCATATAAATATTAAAATTTCTCAATTTGTACAAAAACATAAAACGTATACAATGATTTACAACAAACATCTAAATAATTTTTATTACTGTTGGATTCGAGTAATGCTTCTTACTCAACTGGAAAAAGCGACGAGATTCTGTTAGAACGACAAAATATCAGTGACAGAGATAACCGATTTGTCAAGCATACTTTGCCATTGCAATGGAATAAGATCGGTTATCGATTCTCTGTGTTTCACGCATCGCACAATATTTCTCCGTCAGAAGATAATACCGTTGTACGACAACGCAGAGAAAATACCGATAGCCCATCACTATATCTCCTGACATACATACTGCTTCTACCGGGATGAAAATTTGTGCCAAGTCCGTGTACGGAATAAAATACGTCGCTGATCGGGCCGACCAATACATACGCAGATGTACCGGCAGGTGTTATCGCATTACCGCAATTGCGCTACCAAGTTGTAATTTTGCAAGTACGAATAACCAATCGACTAGAGAAAAACGATTACGATGTAATATACAATGTATATATATGTTAGCGTCGATGTATACAAAAATATGTATTATATTGCCTGTTCGCGCATCTGGAACGATGTAATGCGATATATTACGCGGGAGCTGGTTAATGCTGCCGGTTTAGCTGCCACTACTATCTAAATCATCGTGATACCGTCATGCGATACTATCGATTGCTTTACGACTGTATAAATTCGCGTAATTCCTCGATGTTGGATTGATGACATCTTCGCCGCGCGATTTATCGAAAATTTGTAAAACGATCGATGTTTATTTGGATGCGCTTTGCATATGCATATTCGCGAAATTTTCACATTGCTTTCTAAACTCTCTCCAGCGTCCTCTCCTACAATCGCGGGTAATTATTAGTTGCCGCTGTACACGACGTGGACATTTACACGTTCACAAAGCTCTCGCTCCGAGAGCAATTCATAATTCGCTGATGGTCAATTCGTCGGAGCGACGAGCATTGTCTTTCTGGCTTCAACTTTCGCTAATCTTTTTAAATAAATTGTTACTTACAGTTACATACTTCGAATTACATTATCTCTTAATAATAATCATTTTCTTTAACTAATTGCCTTTCATTATATCATTATATTCTCAATTTATTTTGTTATTTCATTATATTCTCAATTTTCTCTTGAAAATCGAGGAAGCATCATTAATCTTTTCTTATTCCAATTTGATTGCAAACGCGAGATGCGATCGTCATGAAAAATGTCACAATATTTATATATACTCTGGTTGAGATAATATTTTCGCAATAAGCTCTTTAATATTTTAAGATACCAGTATCATTATATTATTGTAATATAATTATTTTAGTTTCAATTTTTAATTGCATTTTAAATCCGACAGTAAGTGGTGTATAGTTTAAATAAGTGAATATGTTGTTAGAATTTATATAGAAAAATATTATTAAGCAACGGCTCGAATCTTTCTTTATTTATTTATTTTATTTATTCATTCATGTATATAACAGTCTAGATTAATTTATGTATCGAATTTAGTAATCAAATAAATCATGAAATTAATTGTGTACTTTATATATGCATCCCTCGCAAAAAAAAAAACGGGCAAGTGTAAAGAGTCACAGTAACTTTTTTTAAATTGACATTGATATGTTTTGTGACAATGTTTCTGATTTTTCTATCGTATGGTGAAACGAAGGTAATATGCATATGTCGTAACGTTTAATGATAATGCTCCGCATATATAACATAACCTTTCGCTAAAAGCATTATGTATGATATTAACACATACAAAAATAACATGAAAAAGTATAAAGTAAGTTTCAACTATACATTATTTGTATCACATAATTAAAATTGGAATATTCAAGAAAAAAAAAATCGATGTCGAGCACAATTCCGATTTCACTTCCCCGTTTCTGCCAAGCTCATGATTAACTAGCGGCATAAACGACGCTTGCGCGCGCGCATGCCGGCGTGGCATCATGTGAGCCTCAATGTTGCGGAAAGAGCTGATTTCGATGTGGCCGTCGGGTGGAGGAGGCTTCCGACACGACCCCGGGTCAAGCGTAGCATCCGAGTAAACACGTGCACACGGGCCGTCACGCCGCGAAGCCCCCAGCATGTCGTTCGCGTACATACCTGTAAGAAGGCGGACAATAACAGGCGTTACCGATGTGCACCGAGGATGTTTGTTCAAAAGCACGGCGTGTTGTACACACGGTCAAGATGAGGAAGGGGGATGAGGGGAGGAAAGAACCGAGAGCGCGAAAGAGAGACGGGGACAATCGTGATCTTTCCAGCGCGCGACAGCGCGAGGAGAAAGAGTGAGGGTGCGGAGGATGATAGGAGAGGTAAGAGCCCGGCGGAGACAGGAGAGGCATCGTACGTTCGAGCCGGTGGGAAAGAAGAGTCCGAAGAGTGGATCGAAGATGTAAGGAGGCCCGTGCATCACCTGTGTCGGCCCACGGGTATCGCCGCTGGCGTGCTGGTATAGCGTTGTGGGATGGAGGAAGCGGGAGGATAGAAAGAGAAAGAAAGAGAGGGAAAGAGGGGAAAGGGAGTCCCAGTCGATGGTAGGGGTAGCGTGGGCCTGATAGACTCGGTTGAGGGGCACAACAAGAGGATCGGGGAGAGCATGGGTGAGCCGCGCTTTGTGTGTGACAAGTGAGGCCCCAGGAGGTATCAGCAACCACCACAATCATGTGGACTCACTCATGCGCCCGTACGTGGCAAGCAACGAACGGAGAGCGATCGACCGACGACGACGACGACAGTGAGACGAGCGGGTTCGGTGAGCAAGGGAGGGGAGGGAGAGACCGAGGCAGGGAAGGGAGACAGGGTATTCTCTCTTATATCGCGAGGGCAAAGACAAGCGGGGCGAGAGAGCCTTCTGGATGCGAGAGAGGAGCCGCGCGCGCGGCTGCCCTCCGGCGCTCGTCCGACGGCATTCCTTCCATCGAGCGAGTCGTCTCTTCATTCTTCTTATCGGCTCCTCTCTCTCTCCTTTGCTACCCTGACTCCTTTGAACTTTCCCCATCCGCTTCGCTAGCCGGCCGGCCCCACCTGTCAGCCGATCAGGTCCCAATTTTAACCTGGAAAGACGCCTAAACACCCGACTTTGTCACCTGCCATCCCTTGAATCTCGCCGCCTTCCTCTCTCTCTCTCTCTCTCTCTCTCTCTCTCTCTCTCTCTCTCTCTCTCTCTCTCTCTCTCTCTCTACTCTCTCTAC
>NW_012130076.1:2212794-2215144 GCF_000143395.1 Atta cephalotes
TTAACCGTTAACGGTAACGGTAACGAACCGTAACCCGTAACCCGTTTACCGTTACCGTTCCTTACCTTCCTACCTCCTACTACTACTCTCCTCCTCCCCTCTCTCTCTCTCTCTCTCTCTCTCTCTCTCTCTCTCTCTCTCTCTCTCTCTTCCCCTCCTCCTCTCTCTCTCTCTCTGTCTTATTCTTTTTTTTGTCGTTTGACAGAACGATTCAACTCTACGAATATGACTAAAAAAAAATTCCTATTCGCTTGTCTCTTATGTGAGCGGGATTATCGTTTCTTTGCGCGGCTCATGTTATTGGATAATAACGCTATGCGATCGTTCCGATCAATCAAATGCTATACCATAATGAAAAAAAATGATTTATGCAAACAGAAGTATACTAAATAAATATTTGTTAGCGAAAATCTCTGCTGACAAGTTTATACATACCAATTTTTCATACCTTAATCGCATACGTATTTAAAGTACATCTTGAAAATGTCATAAGAAATGTCTGACGATGGAAAAGAGGAAACAGTTTTCCTCTATACACGTTCATTAGTACGGAGACACGTCAAGGCGAGTAAGTCGTTGATATATAAAATTTGAGCGACGCGGTCAAGTAAATGAAGATTTTCACGGTGCCTCGCGTTCGCGAGTAAACGGTATTTTCGCAGCAATTAAAAACGGTCGGTAATTTCTTCAGCCAACCTCCTCCCCCTTTCTCTTCCTTTCCACGCACAGCACCTCCTCCACCCGAACTAAGTTTCAACGCCGAGATAACATCGAGCCATGGAGTGATAAGTTACGCAAACCCCTTTAACCGTAGAAAAACAAATGCGTTTCTGACGGCAGATCATTATACGGCGCGTTATTTATTCTTGATGATCATGAAATACCGGTTCCCTACGGGGCACGGCCGGGCGTGCACAATAATTAACGTACGATAGCAATAACGATAATTCGAGATCTCGCACAGCATTCCGGCGCTACCGTACACCGATGGTGCGCGCTTCATTCATCGATCTCACGTTTATACTCCAGTATACTCTCAGTCTGATGCTTAGCAATGGCTTGGCTCTCAGTATCAGTCTCAGTGTCCGCCTGCGAGTCGGTCATGAGCATCAGTACCGCAGTTCGGTATTATCTAATCGTGGTTGGCATGCTGGAGCTACCGCGATCCCATACTCCATTCTGGCATGGCCCAATACGCTTATATATAATAGATCCATGCTCGAACAGATCCATGTACACACGTTCACGTATGCGTACTTTCATCATGAATACGCCCTTCATATAAGCAAATCAACGCGCGCGCGCGTGCGAGTACCGCAGATCGTTTCCATGGCTGATTTTTACTCGCGGCAAATAATAAATTATCGGAGCGGCCGTGCGTAATCGGTTCGGAATATAATCTGCGCATGGACAACCGTATCGCGCTGCGGTAGCAGCGGAGGCTCCCTCTTAGCCTACAATCTGTCTTACATATTCATTATAGCTGCAGGGTGAGCAGGTATTATCTTAGATGGTCGGTTTGGAACAACGTATAACTTGTAATTTTCAGGAGGCTTCTCTCTTTCTCTCGGTCTACTTCCCCCCTTTACCGTTTCTCTTGTCTGTTCCATCGAATCCCCCCGTTCATCTCGCCTACACCTCTCTCTCACACACACCCTTTTACACATTTTCCCTATCTCTCTGTCCTGTGACGCTCCAAGTCGCGACCCTTCCGGCCTCGGCGTCGCATACCCGACACCCGATCTGGCCACCGTTACCCGCGATGTAATGACAGTTCAGTACGCGTATGCTGTGTACAAGTACAAAAGTACGTGCACGCCTCCGCCTGATAATATCGCGGTCTGACCGTAATTGCCGCTCATACGCTCGTCTGCGTCGCCACAATGGTCCGAGTGACGATCCTGGAATTCCCGGAACTCCGAGCGGCGCCTTCTCCAGAGAGAAGAATCGGCATTCGTCGTTCTTATTCGTATCACGCAACGACACGATCTCTGGATACACATCAGACAAACCGCATTGAACGCATTGAACATATTTGGTTGGAAGAATATAAGTTTCACTAATCTCTTATCGATTTTGTAGTAAGAAATCTTACTAAAATTAATTTTATAATGCTATATAGAATACAGGACAATTTTGTTGAAATATTCAAAAATTTAGCTAGATAAACACAGATTTAAAAATAATTTCGTTGAACCTTGAAAATATTTATGCAAGACATTGAAACTGGATTGGAATGTCAAAATGTTTTCGGAACATTATATTTGGGATTCTTATGTAAATATTTTGATGATCCAATATATCTACAAAAAATATTTTTGTAGATATATTTATATCTATATATATATAT
>NW_012130076.1:2219599-2221092 GCF_000143395.1 Atta cephalotes
ACACACACACACACACACACACACACACACACACACACACACACACACACACACACACACACAAAACTAATATACTTTGCTATAGTTTGTTTATACGCCATCATTATTTACATCAAATTTCTTGAAACGACATGACAATTGTGTGATAATGTTTAATTAAGCTTTATTCCTTTTTTATCTTCTTAATATTTCGTAAATATTTGTTAATATTCATTAATTTTAAAAATGATCTATTTAAAACAATTTATCAAAAATATATTCATATCATCGAAATTAAATAAGTAAATATTTTTCGATTAGTGATAAATGAAAAAAACATATATGTCTTATATCAGTAAATTCAAACAGCTACAACTTTTGCGAGGATTAACTCACGTTAAATCCGATCATCCTTTATCTTCGGCAATCAGGAAGGGGCAGTGGTCCCGCAGGAATATTCGGTTAGAATTCAAAGCGTGTGCCGTTCCCACGTAGACTCCGGGGAGTTTTTCCGATTCACGATGAATCGCTAACCCAAATGCTCAGTAGCCCGAGGATCCAGATTGTGCTGCTCGGAGGCATTATGCCATCCCGCATTGTGCGCTCATTGTGCGATTGAATAAAGAATATTTTTAGACATCACTTAGGTCTTACCCGACGGGGTGACACGCAAGCACAACTCATCCTCGCCTAACATCCCCCATTCCATTGTTGTAGAAGACGCTCTTATTGTTTGGAATGCTTTTAGTAGCCGAATATCTCATGCTTAAACTACAAATGGATACGAAAAAAATGATCGAATGTCAGAAACAGGTCGCTACCAAGATACCAAGAGCTTTTGTTAATACCATAAAAATTTCCAATAAAATTTCATACGCTGATAAATTTTATAACGCATTTCTAAATTATCATAACATAAAATTGGATAACATAATAATTATAACCTTATAACCTCATAATCATCAATATTTTAATTACATCATCTTTATTACTCCTTGTGATTAAAATAACGATTAAAGATAAACGTCAAGATGCACAAATTATTTATATAGAAAGTTAAGTTTCAATTAGTAAATCGAATTATCGACATCACGTCAAGTACACACTAATATAATGCTAATTAGTTATTAAAATAAACGAAGTCGATAATATCAATAAATATCATTAACATCATGAATACTTTATCCGATCTAGAATCATGATATTTTGATTTATCAGTTCTTTTAATTTCATGTTGAAATTTTCAATTAATTTTAAAGTAAAATATAATTAAGTTTAACGTATTTAAAAAGTTTATACATATCAGTTATTTTCAACTAAAAATTACAGTATTCAATAATCAGATATTAATTTCTATAATATATTATACATTCTGTAATACATTGTAATTATCTATATAAATATCACGTGTAATGTTATTTAATATTAGCACTACACACACATACATACACACACACACACACACACACACACACACACACACACACACACACGCACGCACCGCACGCACGCAC
>NW_012130076.1:2221112-2225564 GCF_000143395.1 Atta cephalotes
GTTACGTAGGTTACTTATAGTAATTAATTAGTTATAGTATCGTAATATACTAACTAAATAATTTACTTATATATATTATATATATATATATATATATATATATATATATATATATATATATATATATATATATATATATACAGAGCTAAATTTTTAGACGCTTTAACAAAATTATTCTTTCCGTGTATAAAAACATACAAGAATATTTTTCATCAAAATAATAAATTTTATAATTGTTATTATCTATTGTTGATGTTTTTATATTGATATCTTGGATTTTCGTGAAATTTCATTTTTTGACATAATTATAAGTTCTCTCAAGTAATTCTTAGCGCAAGTCTTTACGAGATGAACCACGTATTTCTATAGAGAGACGATGAGCATTGGATGAGCAGAAAACGAACAGCCGTTCTTGAAGGCTTAAGGGCGACGATTCCCTCGAGACTTTCCGAGTAGGATTATCCTTCAATTTTCAAGCTTCGAGCAGTGCATTTTCTTGACACGACACTCTGGTGAACATATTCGGGCGTTATAGTGACACTCGGTGTATAAAGTTGTAGTTACGCAGGTTGGATAGGTGCGCTGCAGAGAGCAGGTGCCACATGAAGTGAATGACTGGTGGCATGTAGCAGTGGCGCAATGACGAAGGTGAATAGGAGAGTAGAAGAGAGAAATGGAGAAAATGAGAGAGGAAGGTTTAGGGAATAACATGAGTGAGGTATGCGACTCCTGTGGGCGGATAACGTAAGTTTAGTGAATGAGGTGAATAAAGTGAAACACTCGAAATCGGCGGAGCATGCAACGAGTAGGTGATACGCTTTCTAATTATCGGAATTAACTCGACAGGAACAGAAGCGCAGCTTAACACGCTTCAAGCCGCGCTGCGCGATCTTCGCTTCCCTATTTTGACGCGAAAGCACCGCATAATCTTGTATACCTACCAGTTTGACCATTTTTCTTCGTAATAGTATTAATATTTTGCGGAATGTCACAGCATTTACTTTATTTTTTAATACTGTTATCGTCACTTGCTTTTAACGGTAACTAATAGTCTGGAATATGTTGATTAGAAAGTATACTCCATCATTAAATTATCATTAGACTGGTTTTAGAAAATTTTCCTACTAGCTTGTTATTGCCTTGCAAATCGAGCGTTAATTTAAGTATTAAAACTGTTTTTACATCTACATTTATATATTATTATTATCTCTATATGTTTTCTTTGTATTAATATAAGATAAAACAATTTGACGGAGAATCTGAAACAAGATGGAATAACAACGATTTTCAAGTTGAAATCTTGCTGAGGTTGATTCTGAGATCGATTCTGCCGGGTAGATGGCTGGGATGGCGAGCACCCGGAATCGGGGCACGCTTGTCGTACGTTAAGGCGGGGGGAGGAAAGTGCACCAGCAACAATAATCAATGGAGTTACTGCATTGGGGTGTGGCGCGCAGTGCCGGCGCCTCCTTGCTGTCCGACGTACTTCGATCCGTACCCCTTGCAACCCTGTCTTCGCCTCCCTCCTCCCAGTGACTCTCTTCTCTCACTCGCTCTTACCCTCCCACTACCCTTTCCTCTTAACTCACTAGCTATCCCTCCGACGTAGGTATCGACATCCCATCTTGTGTCTCGTCTTCCTTCTACTTAGACGCTTCTATCTTATGGATGAATTCTAAAAGGAAACATTTATCCGATACAGTAGTTATTCTATAGAAAGAGTAATTACAGATATCAATTACATCTAGACTATGCGACCTATCATTTTAGCATTAAGTCTAAAGGTTGCGCATTCAATATAATTTTTGTAATTGTCTCTTATCCATTCTCTTTTTGTTTTTCTACGCATTCCTTTAGCGATAAATTGACACGAGGCCATAGAGCCATTCTGAATTAACAATAGATAAAGTATTGACATTTTTGCAACGAATGATTGAGACGGATAATTATAGGTTGTTACTTATGATATAATAATCACGTTTGCATTACGATAAAGGTTCGGATTGAGGCGCGTATGGTTTCAGGTGCCCCTTGGACCTTGGGGACTCGTTCCAGCACCAAGATCGCGCGTGGGTGGAGCGGATGCAGTAGCGCGAGCACAGTGCATTGCAGACTGCAGGTGCAGCGCAACGGAGCAGCGGCGAAAGAAGTAGCGTTGCGCTGGTCAGCGCTGACACGCCCGGTTGCTTATGCTTCCGGCGCCAGCATCGTGCCCGGGTTCTCTCGCTGTCCTGAACGGCGCCACGGAAGTCGCACTGTACTTGTCTTACAGAAGTCTATCTTTTGACGTAACATTTGTCAACTATATCTGTTCCTCATTTATTATTTCTTCAGGAATGCCGCTCTGCGAACGATGCAACATCAACAATAATGTGCAAAAGATGAAATTTATATTTCAATTGCAATGAACAATTATTCGTTGAATAAATTAATAATAATTAATTACTACGACTTTATAAATCAATAATAAAAGGCATTCAATATGTTCGATTATATTTGCATGATAGATAAACGAAAATTTTATTATAAGATAATTTTCCAAAATTAACTCTATCCACGCTATGAGATAGGAAATATTATTAAACGCGCAATCTTTAGACTTAACGCTAAAATGATAGGCATAAACTAGATGTAAGCGATATCTGTAATTATTCTTTTTACAGAATAACTGCTATATCAGATAAATGTCCTTTTATAATTCATCTATTATGACTAGGCGAGTTCTAAGATATGCGAGATCAGATTTTTTGATACATATCTTGAATAATAAAATAATATTTTTTATCACTGTTACTTTCGAAATGGTTAGATTGCGAACTCGTTGATTAATGAGTCGAAAAATTGGTGTAGACTTATGCAAACGCTTTTGTTTGATCGCGTAGTGACAAATTGATAACATCAGTGATTTAGACGCATATCTACAACGAGGAACTCAAAATGACGGAAGGCATTTTACAGGTTACAGCTGCCGCGCATTTGATTATTCGCACTTCCGCTGCATCGAATCGCGCCGTGCGAACGTCTCGCGGAATTTGCAATTCTCATTCTGTTGATAGTGTCTCTTGAAAGGAGAATCGGTCGAATGTTCCCGTGAATACATAATGCGTTTCTCGGATTGTGCATTTAATGCATTTAATGTAAATAATGGTGATAATGCCGGCGTTGCGCGCATCGGTATGGGTACACTATTTAAACGACCGTGCTTTCTACATTACCAGTAATTTATTCCAGAGGCAATTACAGCTCAGCAAAGCTATATTTTATGATCGCTAATTGGAAATCGACACCGTGCGACATTTGAAAAGTATCATCTCTTTTAACTACTGCGTTAATCATTTTAAGTGCAACTCGATAATTGGCACTAAGTGCTGTAACTTTACCTGTAAAACTTTTTCTCCCCCTTTTCTTTTTCTCTTCATCTCTCCCATCATTAACGCTACTAAACGCAGACGGTACACTTCGCATACGATAACGATGACTTTCAGCGTAGTCACCGTTGTCACTGTCAAGTCAGCACGGTGGCTGCCGTCGATATTTAAAGCAGCACCGTCATCCCTCGGCCGGTCCACATAGCTCATTCATGCTCGCTCTCCATTCAATCTTCCGATCAGAAACCACCTGATCGCATGCTACCGTTCATGCCTGCTATGGACAGATATATGCAATATTACATTATTTCTAATCGCTTTACAAGTCCGCAGCATGTAATAGAAATAATTCTGATAGTTAATAATGTCTTAAACATCGGCATTAGTTACAATATAAAACGTTGAAGAATGCACCGATTAAAAAGAATGAAATGTATTTTTCTCGCAAAAAAACCTCATTATCGATTGATCAATCAATGTATTCGCATCGTCGTGAAACGTACTTTATTTCACAATCAATCAAGAAAAGTAAGTCCGTGTTCTGCGCGAACAAATACTCGTCCAAACTAATTAAAAGATATAAGTTCCGATTTGTCTATGTGTATCGTGCGTTTATAAGCAATAAAGCAAGATCTCAGAAGCAGTCATTAAGAATTGCGACATGAAAGAACATATAGTTATTGTCCTCGTGTATACAGGTGGAAACTCGTTATAAAGCACTTGTTACGCATGACGCAACCCTCAATATAAGTTATACGTCACAGCACGGACGTCAATGCAATTCAAGTCATTATTCAATGATATATAGATAGTCTTACGCCTAACAAAATGGGACGTCTTACATCATCTCATGGCAGAGATAATAATGATGTATTATTAAACCCGTGTGTAGTAATGACGAATATACTATTCACGTGCTCAGCTTCTTTCATAATTTATCCTTTCGTACACTTACTGTATGTCAATTAAATTGAAATTGTGCAGCACAATTAACACAATAAAAATTATATAGCGCACGCGCGCACACACAACACACACACACACACACACACACACACACACACACACACACACACACACACAC
>NW_012130076.1:2227984-2247457 GCF_000143395.1 Atta cephalotes
TATATATATATATATAATAAAAGAATATACAAAAATGCTTATACATGAAACACATAATGAAAATGTAATTCATCATGAATTTTATTATTATGAATATCTTCTTAGTGAAACTCCTTATATTATAATAAATATTATTATTATAAATATAGATATTATTATTGTAGAAATAATATTCATTACTATGTATAGATCAACTCTTGTCTTATCTTTTCACGTAGATATAGAATTTAATAATCACGAGCTACTGTAATGCCATAGATGAATGGCGTCATATAATATGCAGCTAAGTCAAGTTATGTATAAGATTACGATCAAACGTTTTATCTAATTATTTCTTATTTTTACAGTATCCTTTATACAGTAAAGTTTCTCAACATCTTAAAACAATACGTATCAAAAAAAGAATTAATATATTTAAAAGAGTTAATATATTATATATAGCTCGTATTCGCGTAATACGAATTCATAGTCAGATGTTATATTAAAATATTATAAATCAATCAGAAGACTGTATTATCATCTTACATTTCTTAAGGTGATCTTAAAATAAGAATTGCCTGTGCATATTAGTCGATTTTGATTTAAGAACGCATATTTAAGAACGTCTTAAGATATTATAAATCAATCACAGATTAGCATTTTAAGGCAGTCTTAAAATAAGAACCAACTATGAATATCGATGACTGAAACCTTTAATAAATAAATATAGTGAACTGAAGTCAAAGATTGATCAATCAGCATGCTGCAAAAATTTATTATGAAATTCTCAGATAAAAAGAAATTAATAGATTCTCTTTACAAGAGTGGAATCTTTGCCAATCCTAATGTAACTTTAAACTTTATTACCACTCATTAACGCGCTTGAATGCATCGTTTATAACGGTTTTTAAGCATTAATCGACATTTCTAACAATAGACGGAGAAATATCTCGGCAAGACTGCTCCATAAACTTCAAATGTGATGCGACGTATCGGCGCGTTGGTTGCTGCATGCATGTGCGCGGGAATCGCCGTGAAACGCTAACGTTATAATAACGATCGTAACAACAGCAAGAAGTCATAATTTAAATTGAGTTTCTCGCTTGTCTGCCTGTAATAGCTCTATTGCACGCCACTCGAACGCAAAAGAGAAAGAGAGCAAAAGTTAGAGAGACAGTGAGAGAAGCGCGGTGATCTAGGGAGAGAGACGATGAGAACATGACTCGAGGAATACGCGGGAGCAAGAGAAACGGTCGTCGGGCGGGTGGGTGGGTGGGTGTGAGAGATATCTGCTGCGCTTGTGGCTAGGGCGCGTTGATCTAATTGATGCCCGGAGTTGGGGACAGAGCCAGGATATGACGCGAATCCATTGTGGCTCGCATTATTATAATATATATTATACACATATCCTCCACACTACACTGATATCACCGCGTACGATGTGACAACGAGAGCGGAGCGAACGGCGAGGGAGAATGGGAGTATGCTGAGGAAGAATGGGGACGGAGAGATACGAATGTAACAATCCGCCGACATTGTTCAGCCAGCCAGTTAGGGTGTACGGTTAGCGAGAGACAGACATTTCGCTCGATGTATCGGCAACGATTTGAGGAACCAAAGAAGTTACGCGATTTGCGGGTCATCTCCGTGTCTCGATACATCGTTAATGCCAACGTTTCGTGAACATTACAGTTCACTTCATCAGGATGAGAAGCAACCTGATACCAATTTGAGAAATCAGTAGT
This sequence comes from Atta cephalotes, assembly GCF_000143395.1. Taxonomy (NCBI): domain Eukaryota; kingdom Metazoa; phylum Arthropoda; class Insecta; order Hymenoptera; family Formicidae; genus Atta; species Atta cephalotes. Next base: position 2,229,709 of record NW_012130076.1, read on the forward strand.
CGCAGTTTGTGTACGTACAAAATGCAAAAGTCAATGCCGAAAAGAAAAAATACTTCGCAAAATAAGATTAAATAAGCATTATTAAAATATAATTATATATTAAATCTGACGAAAAACATAGCAGACTTTTCAATGATATAGTAATCTATATTCAGTGATTTACGATAATAAAAGCATAGATTTTTAACTGATTTGAATAAATTTATTATATTATTTTTGAGCATCGAAAATATTTTTAAACAGTTTAATTCGAAAAAGAGAGATATATACTTTTGCGTGAGGGATTCTCATTCACGTTGCGGAGTGTCAGCAAGGCTGTAACCGACGATCCCCCTTCTTGGCAATTTGTTAAAGGACATGTTGGTAAGTCATGCATGCTATACGAGCGCCAAGTGAAATTGACGCGCAACCACTCGAAAACGAGCGCGGGTAATCGCGTTTACGTAAAAGTGTCTTAGGACCTTCCTACCTCCGGATCTTCTCCATCGTTCCTGCCGTTTCCAAGACGCATACCAGACGGCTTCGCCTTCTGAAACTTATAATGAAGAAAACCCTCGAGAGATGCTCGTGTATAGAGACCTACGATATAAAATCATTAAAGGAACCGTGCAAGTATTCTTCCCCTCCGCGCCGGCAACATCACTCCTCTCGTCTCGCTCACGAGCGAGTTGATATTCAAAGTGTCCCTCTCGTTTTAGTTGAGTGGATGGCACTTTGACTCGTCCCCGCGATAACATCTAACGTTTAATTGCATTCGAGTCCGCCGCCGGATATAACTTTACTACCGGAAATTAACGAACTTTAACTATCGGCCCCGCCCGCGTACGCGAGCGCATGGTCGTACATTTAAAACCGAAAGCGAGATGCGCCGCCGAGATCACTCGCTCGCACGCCCGCTATTAGCAGATCGGGTGAGACCGTCGCGTAGACCGATAATTAATATCCCGATGTTAAGGCAGCGCGCGCCGGCAGAGAGCCGAAGTTATTACCGCTTATGCAATGCAATACCGCGTGCCAGAGAGCACGCGCGCGCTCACATATAGTAGAAGATCCTAATATTTCGTCTCTTGCTCGCCTGCTTATTTCCGAATCTTCGCGATCAATCATCCGGCAACGGATGCTCCTTCAATTTTAGACTTTCCGAGAGGATCGACAGAGAAAGAGAGATTAAGGTCTACGTGCTCCTGGACATTAAGACGCATGGGGGTCCGACCGATTAACTGCTTCCACGCGGTTCGTGAAAAAGCGTCTCTATCTTCTTCCCTGAGAGCTACCTACCGCAAAAATTCCAAGATATCCAACGAACGCGTCACTCGTCGATGGAGCCTGTCGACCAAGATACGGTCCACTCGTATCGTTCCCGAGATCGGCGACGGCGCGCAACATCACCGCAAGCGGTGGCTTCGACGCGCGGTTCGAACTTATCGGACACCCGATGGGCACGGCCGGGGCCCGAAATAATTGCCCGCAGTGAAATATAAATGATACCAAGATTGTGGATCGTCCAGGATGAGCGAACCTGGGGGGACACGGGGAGCCATGGGGTTTGGACTGAAGGAGGGGAGGATACGCCACGCCACGCCACGCCACGGCACAGCGTCGTTCGTTGGTGCGCACCTTCGTGTTGGCGTGTGCGTGCGTGCGTGGTCCGTCGACCGGCTACTTGGTACGCGAGACGTACGCGCACGTAATTGCGTGCCCGTCCTGAAATTATTCATCTCCCCGACCACGGCTGATCCCAGGCGCACACCGCACCGCACACGGTCCCGGCACCAACAGAGCCAGCCCCAGCGGTATGATAATGCATAGAAGTGCCAGTCATTATACCTATATGTACCCGGTGTATCCAGCGCCCATCCTACCTACTCGGTACGTAGATTACACCACCTCGAGTCCTCCTCCCCGTACACCCCCCCTTCGCAAACCCGCCCAGTGACTGCTTTGCCCCCCCATCGCGTTGCATACACACATATATACGCGATGCAACACGCGCGAATTACATCTACCTATCTACCTCCGATACGTATACAGTGTACGACGCGACGCTGCGTGTAAGGCCTGGGCGCGAACGCATCTATCCCGTATACGCACGTCGCGAGAACATTAAGGATATCGCGAGTTACGAGAAAACCGAGGAAAATTGGATTTCCAAGTAACATGCCGGATAGAGCAAGAATGTGGCTGCCAGATGTGGCAGATGATGTGTTTCATATCCTTTTGAGAATTGTTTACAAAGCTTTTTTAGGAGATGAAATTCAACAATTTTGAAATCAATAATAATTACAAGTAGCATTTCATTATAAAGCTGGCATCAGCAACTTATGATTTGTTTTAAATTTCATTTTTCTTCTTCCTTTTCATCTACTTATAATATAGTAAGCATATTCAAGAGGGAAAGACGATTTGGGAGTTGTTTAAACCTTCCTCGAAATTTATGATTAAAAGTTATGATCAATAAAACCTAATATTTTTCCTGCTTAAAAATAAAGAATGAGAAGGAGATATTCTAAACTCTAAAATATTCAAAAAACCAATTCATTAATGCAAAAAATTGTTGTTTATGTCACAGAATTGATAATTTTTCAGGGAGTATTTGAATTCTCCAAAGAAAAATTCTGAATACGTTCCTCTGAATGGAGGATTCTTAAATAGAACAAGTGACAACATCAAAATGATATTAAAATGAATCGTGACTGATTGAAAAGACTTTTAATAATCCATTTTAGAACCATTTTAACATCATTTTAATGTCATCATGACTTTTTGTTTTGCTTGGATAAGCACGTAAGAGCATTCCAATTTTCGAAAAATAACACTTAATCGAATTTCGAGGAATGCTTTATTAACTGAATTCAAGATATCGTTGTTGAGCCTTCTGGCATAATGGAATTACGTGCGGCGTTGGTTTTAGTCATTAAAAGTCGCTTAGGATAATATCTGGATGATTCGCATTTAAACTGAATACTTTTTTGAGCAATTTATCTCGTATTTTCGCAGGCCCTTTGGTGTTGCACGGTTGTCAAAATTGGACATTCCAGTACCTTCTAATTTGCCAAATATCTGACGAGATACGAGGTTTTGTGCAATGCCAGAAGCAATTTAAATTTGAAAAGAATTTAAGCAGAATATGTCGTTTCTTATTAAAATAATAATTTTGGTCATAAATTATTATTGAAATATATGAAGAGTATCTTTGTGCAAGAAAACTTAACATATAAATTTGATATTATTCTTTTAATTTACATAAATATTTCAAATCTCACAATATCCTTTAAGAAAAAATTAACAATGAAAATAATAAAAATTACGAAATAAGTATCTCTGAATTACAAGGAATCATTACGTTTCAGTCTTTTTTACAATGCATATATACAACCAGAAATATGTTAACTATGACTGTTTCAAACGTAATACTCCTTTTCTCCCGAAGTATTCTAGTTCGAGCAATAAATCAATTCTTTGCTTGTTACATGGAAACAAATCACATCAGAAACGTCATTATGTCGCAAAAGAAATCTCGATCATAGGAGGGGAAAGGGAGAACATAAGGCCTTCGCGGAACGGAAGTTCACCCGATTCGCGATATCCGACGCAGCGTGGCCGCTCCTTTCCCTTTCTCGTCCGCTTTGTTTCTGGAGCCCCGAAGATAATGAGCACAATTACGGAGAGGTTTTTGTTCTAGAAATTACACAGTAGTGTGCGGATGCATGTCTGTGGCTGATTGCTATGCTCCCGCCGTCCCCTCGGCGCGATACCTCGCGTCCGTGCGCGTTCGCGTGTTGCGTGCATGTTCGTGTACCTGTTGCGGAGCGTGAGCGCAAAAGAGTCATGGCAAGGATCGAGGACCTCGCGGGCGCGTGTGTATGTGTGAGCGCATTCGTGCGTGAACCACCACGTTTGTGCGGAGAAGTCGAAAGGACGTGGTAGCGCGGGATTCAAGAAGTGGGGACAGGGACAAGGAGTAAGCTCTAATTGCATTCAATAAAGCAAATAATAGCAAGCTCATTAGAGCAGAGAGAGGAGCTGGCGAGTTGACCGCGACTCGTACGCTAACCTGCCTACGCTCGAATGAAGGAAGAAAAGGACGAGGAAAGAGGAGGAGAAGGAGGAGGAGGAGGAGGAGGAGGACGAGGAGGAGGAGAAGAAGAAGAAGAGAACGTCAAGACACGGAGGGTAAGACCGTATCGTTGAAGAAGGAAGGAGAAATCATGGGAGAAGGAGGAGAGAACAAACCAGACAGAAACCGGCGATCGTACCGTCGTATCGTCGCGAGAACCACGGTCCAATGTCATTTATTGTCCGCGGTGGACCGCGCCGTTTGCTCGAGAACGTACCCTTCTGTTCCCTCCATGGAACTTCGTCCGCTTTATATGAATGGGCCATAGCCATGCAATCTTCGTGTCCTTCGTTAGGTATTTATCCCCGTTTATTATTATCTGTATCCCCCATATGTACATATAGATGCCGTTCACCGCGGCACGTCGGCAAAATCGATGAGTAACGTTTTGAACACACAGCAATAGTACGTCATTTCCTCGAGAACGCAATGATCATTGCTATTCCTCTGTTTCTCTGGTATTCACTCGGAAATTACAATCACGCGGCATTAAGACGCGGACTGTTGCTGTTGCTAACAACGCCAGCTTGAGTTCCCTCATTATGCAAAATAGGCAATGAATGCCCCTTCTGGGATTTAATTTTCTGGAGCTTAATTAGTGATGTAGCGTCTCAAGAATAACTTTGATAAAGTCACCATGGATTACGATTTGCCGAGATCGTTTTTTATCGAAACTGTACTTTAAATAAGCGACTCTGACAATTAGTAGACAATGTTCTGACAATTAGCAGATAATAATAACCAATTTTATCGTCTGTTACATTTGTATATTCCGAATATAAGAATGAAATCATTTTGATCAAATTATAACAAAACAAAAAAAAATACAACCGTTAAAAGTACATCGTGAAATCTGCGGCAGTTCTCAGGCGCCAACATTGACAAATCTACTCTCCGCCCGACGATCCATCTTCACTCTTTCACTTATTCGCCTTCGTTAAGCGTGACTTTGATTATGTTAATTCATCAATCCGTACAGTATTAGTATGTGAAAATCAATATACGTTTCATAGCGTTCTCGATGTGAACGATAAATTAATCAATTTCATACCAATTAATTTACGCTATTAATTTACCAATATTTTTTCCTTCTCTAACAAACAAGCGGCGTGAAACGATTTCTATGGGTCTCATAGCAGGCACGCGTCTCTGGGAAAGACGAACGATGGACTATTGACTAAGGGGTTTACCGAGCGGACGATTATTGAGGAGGGATGGTAGACCGAGGGGGAGGGGGGAAGGGGAGGGGAAAAAAGGCAGACCTGAGGAGAATCATCCGCCCCCGAGACGCGAGTAAACGTCGGTAAGAATGGCGATTCGGCTAATGTATTCCGCGGATGTGCGCGCTCATTATTCAGCGATAATTAATTGACGGCTATAAATAAGCGGCGCGTCCGGGCACCGCATAAATAAATGGTTCGCGCGCTGTGGAATGGTAATGGTGACTTTGACGGACCGTTTAAACTGGAATAAAGCAGGGTAACTCGTTTCCTCCGGGCACTCCCCGGGTCTGGGTCTGCCCATCGCACAGTAACGAATATAACTCACCTGCCATGCCACGCGGCCAGCATAGCGACTGTTCAAGGGACTTGTGGCCCTTGCGGCCTGGAACTGACCCACAGATATTTACTCCTCCGGGACTCTCTTAGAGTCTCTGCCCGCGCCTCATTTCTTTTCATTCGCCGCGAATCGTTGTGTCTCGAGGAATCGCATGTTTTAATCGATCATGTTATTTTATCATTTTCTTATCTATAAAATTTTGCCTAACCGATTTTGAGAACAAAACTATCACAAGATCATCCTTACTGTTATTTTTTATAATATATAATATCATTGACGAAAAATAGAAACAAACAAACGATTTTATACACGGAAAGAACAATTCTGGTGAAATGTCTAAAATTTAAATAGCTACAGATGTAAAAATAATTTTTATTGATCAAATAATATCAAAATAATAACATATACATAATATATGTAGGAAACTAGATGAAGCATGATGAGCAATATTACAAAAAAATTTCACATTTTAGCAACCAGTGTAAGTACCCTACTTAATTATTTGATAATCCAATAGAATTATTTTCAAGTCTCTATTTAGTTAAATTTTTAGTTATTTTCGCAAAAATTGCGTTCTTTTCATATAAATATCTATTATTATCATCAAGGATGCAGAAAATATATTTAATTACAATTATATAATGTTTGAATAATCAGCAATACAATACGCATCGTATTGTTAATGTTCGAGTTTAATGACTAGAGGCTTTTCTTTCCTCGTTGACGCCCACAGTGTCACACAATGCGCGATTAATCTCGATCATAACAAGCTCTGACAATGTTTCAACCTTTCGATGAATTAATCTTCGCTACTGAAAGTGATAGCTATCTTGCATTGATAATTGGAAAATTGTCAATTTTTTTAAATATTTATATGAAAAATGTTTCTTAATCTTTATCAGCTTTCTAGCAATGAGCAAAGAAGATGTAGCAAATGTAGCATATAACGAACGTGAATTATGCTTCAACGAATCACTTTACATGACATGAACATTACCTTTGATATCACGAATAAAAAGAGAAAATCAGATTATATGGAATGCACTTGCTTTAATGTTGCTGTTAAGGCCCTCAATGTCACATTGGAGTAAGACGACTTGCAGCGTGGCTACATTATCGTAATATTTGAAATCAATTCGAACGACATAATCATGACACAGTCGTAGCATCTCGCCAAGGTTAGATTAAAAAGACGACGGCAATGATGAAAGTGTCATTGAACCAACAACGCGTAGCCAAAGAGGTAATTCTCGAGTTCTTACGACAGGTAGCAGAGTATGCGACAGGCAACAAAGTCCAGAGCCTCGGGTCGTAATTGCCTCGGCGGCGCCATTATTATTTCATAGCGCTTGTATCTAAAGTAAGGACCCGGCGGCGAAATTACAGACTTTCCACGCAACGGATCTCGATATGTAGAGGAGCGCTCTAGTTCTCGAGAGCCTATACTTTAAGGGAGAACCGATCCTCATCGAATGAATATAAATCTGCGACAATATATGCCGCGCTTGCTATGAGAGAGCAGCATCTTGCAGTTAATGCAAGTTAATGCGCCGATGCGCGTGCGAGGGACGAGCTCGATTATTAGAATTCAGAAAACGCACCGTAAGAATGCACCGTGTGCGTGACGTTTTTACTTGTGTATTATTCCTTCCGATCAAATGAAACATGGATGCCGATCGAGATATCGTTGCGACTTATGTTAAGTAAAGATCATTTCGCGGTCCTTTTAATTGGATGTGCCGCTGCGTCGAGTCGCGTCCACCCAACTTTTACTACCGCGCAAGCAACAACCCGTTTTCGACGAGAGAAATAATACAATGAATCGAAGAGCGTTATCGGACGGAATCTCCGGCGGACACGGAATCCCGCCTAATAACCACTTCACCGATCGACATTGTTATGGGACGATCATTAAAGGCGCGTCCCAGTGGCACCCAAAAAACGCTGGATGCACCGTCGTTTAACGGCCCTTACGCCGTCGGGTCTCATCGGCGCGTACTTATCTCAAGGGACTTGAAAATCCGGTCGCATTAAGATATCTATCGGAACAACGGATGTGCGCCATTAAACTTTTACTTTATTTAGTGCTCGGAGGAGTCGCAGTCTGCACAGCAATCTCTAGAAAGGAAGACGAGAAAAGGAAAGAGGGAGAAAGAAAGAAGAGAATGACGTCCACGTACCAAGTCGCGCACTGTATTCGTCAGTGATGTTCGTAGGTAAGATTCCTCTTCGCGTTGCGCGATTGTTCCTCAACGTATAATTATTACTTATACGTTTGCTGCTAATGACCGTCTCTCACGAGACACCGTTTAGAATTGCTAATGGCCATGCGTTGTCAATAGGCAGTAAAGCGCATGAATTTAGCCACCTAACTATAATTGGAAGCATTATGATTTACAAAAAATGTGCATATGATTAACTGAGAGAAATGTTTTTGAGAGATTTACGTATCTCCTCGAATTAAGGGACACAGTTTTTGCAATAACTCCAAAACCGAAAGATAGCTCTTGTAGTTCAAACATATATTAGTATTGATAATCCCCCATTCAATTGTAAAGTCGATAATCTTGATCTTCGCCACAAAAGTAAGATGATCTAATTTATATTGCATCGATACATCTAGATCGAAAAAACTACTGGAAACGCCAGAAGAGAGTTGAGCTAAAACCATCTGTAAAAATTCTCACTTCTTGTGAAAATTTAACCTAATACAAAAATGTGTATATAGTTAAAAAATTAGGATGCGATTGCAATGCATTAATTTTGTCAAAACTTTCAAAAATTTTTTATATTCGCATACAGCTGCTTCTCTGATACACTTATGGTAATAATCGCCTCGTTGTCTAGAAATAAGACAACAGTTCGTGGACTCGCGTTTCTGGATTTTCAGTACGTCGCTATAAGGAACATCAAATAGAACTCCGGAATATGCGTGATACGAAAATTAACACTACAGCGACGATTACGACACAGTACAGCTATCAAAATCGGAGGAACGGGCGCCAATCTATCGCCCTTCCTACATAAGCGATTGTTAACTGGTTATTTCCTACGGTCATAAAACTGAATGGTTTAAGCAGAAAGTTACGACTTTGAAGCTCGTTACGCATGCATAGGCGCGAGCATAAAACACTGGAATTGCGCGAGCGAATGAACGAGCAAGCGAACGAACAGCACTAGTTTCCATTCGTCGTCGCATATCAGTGCGATCCTGATCTTCTCTTTTTCTCTCCAGAGATGACACGACGACACGGCGACGATGCCCGGACCTCTATATTCTCTTCCTTTCCGAGGCGTTGCGGAATCGCGAAGGCGAAAAAGCCTTGCCTCGCGGCAAAGATGCTGCAAGTGCAGAAAGCATTGGCGAGAGCGACGACGGGCGTCGTTATTCGCGCTGATTTAGTTGAAGGCTGCGGATTTACGGATCTACCCTTGCTGCCACACAGTACGTAGCTACGACGGGCGGTGCTGCGCCGAGCCCTTTCTCGTTAGCCGCCTACATTATATTACCCATCGAGCGGCATACATCATTCCCTCTTTATGTAAGTATCTATAACGGCCCGAGAAACATTTGCAGCTCGCTCTGCGCAAAGGAATGAAACAGAACAGCGCAGCTGGATACGCGAACATACCCGCGTGGGCTGGCCGGATGGTGCCAACGCGGGTGAACCGCTCGCGACCACTCGCGGAATTGATGTACTGCGACCAGAGAACAATGCCTTGTGACCAACGACGTGTCGCATTGCAGTACAATCTTTTCGCTCGCCGCGTCCACGCCTGACAGCACTACGGAAACGCCTATATTTCCGAAAATTAAGGATGCTCGAACGTGAGCGTCTGACAAATGTGATATAAATGGAAATTTAATAGTCAGTTAAATGTAATAAATTAACGAGCAAAGCTATCAACAATTTTCTCGTTTTCTCATAGTCCATGCTATCTAACTGTTATATAATTACAATTTACTCTAAAAAATATCAGTATGGATTTAATATAATGTGTATTAACAGCAACATTTATGAATTTAACATCATGACTTTTCACTTGTTAGTGTTAATATTAACATTATCACGGTGAAAATTATAAAAATGTCGCATGATGTTAAATCCATCAATATTTTTTTAAATGAACACTTAAGACTCCTATTTACCCACTGCTATTTTAAAATTATGTCAAAAGCGAGAAAACACTAAATAAAAATTCTTACAAATTATATTTAAATATAGAAATATTTTTCAATTAAACTACATTTGTCTTATTGAAACATATTATATTTCAATATTTTGTAAAATTTTTTATTATATTTTCTCGCTTTTGACGTAATCTGAGATAGTAATGATAAATAAAAAAAGGTCTTAATAATGTGTTACTTTTTAAACTCAAGATTAACGCAGATTTATTAAATATGACATATATGATTATAGATACCATCTTTAAATTGAAATAAAAGATTCATTTACGATAGATAGAACACTACTTTACTGCTAGCATGTCGTATGCGTTCGACGATGCATTATTGCATGTTAATCAAGATATTATCTACATTCTTGTCATGAATTGTAAGACACCACTGTTACGATCCATAGAAGTAAAGAAAATCGAAGAAATCCATTGCTATGTAAAATATACGCTTGCGTCTATCCTCTTCTATCCGGTCAATTATCTTGGCACCATCTGTGTGTAATGTATATGTACAAGGTAATTGGCTCTGTTCGAATCCAATCAACTTGATTAATAAGATTATATTTCCAATTTTCCTTGATAATAAATTGTCAAAATTTTTTCGTAAATCTCGCGCATTGTTTGCGCAATTATGTTACGCGAAACCGATTCATGACAACAAAATTCAAAAATATATACAGAAGACAATAGTTCGGAATAAACATTTTAAGTAGAGAGTTCGGAATTAACATTTTAAGTAGAGAGTCCAGATCATACAAATAAATTATATTTGAAGAACTATATTTTGACTCTCCGTCTACAATCATATTTTTACTCCCTCATCAGAAAATTGTTTTTTTTTTAAAGAGTGAATAATTCGTTGCCAAAAAATACTCAAATTATAGATGGAAGCTTAAAAAATAGCAGCTTTTTTTTCAAATTTATGTTGTGAAAATGTATGATTTTAACAAGCAATTCGATTAAAGTAAAACGGGTTAAACCAGCATGAAAAATATGATAAATTTACTTTCATAAGAATCTTATGTAATCTACGAACGCCTGGAGCGTGAAATCAACATCATAAAGGCTTTGGAAAGTATATCCTAGAGCATCGATTCTATTAGATGCATTAGCTTCATTACTTACTTGGGGCATTTACGTGACGTTCACGTTATCTTATATTATACATCGGTCATTAAGAGTAAGAACGCACGAATACGAAGTCGCACAACGATACCGATCAGCGCGACGAACTCAGGAACAAAAACGGTGCTTATACGTTAGCAAGACGAAGGTGAATGGCAGAGATGACGCACACACGGTGAGGGTTACTTCTCAGCCAGGAAGTAGAATCCTCAAGCAAACCGTTCGTCGTTGCGTAGAAATTTATCGTCGAGCACGAAACGCATCTTATTGCAGGAGACGTACTCGTGGACGACAACAACGAATAGGTACTTAAGTCCTATAAGACGCTCCGGTCCAAGAACAAGCGTGGATTCTACCGGTTCTTAATAATTGTACGCCGGCCTCTCACGCAAGATTGCGAAGCTTATCTTCGGTAAAATGCTTCAAAAGCCAGTCGGCAACATGGCAATACCGGGACAGTCTTTGCATACCACTGGCCGATACACTCTGGGTGTACGGCTCTACGAAACAACAAAACTGACTTGAAGATGTTAGCGTCTTTTCAGCACATCCTTTACTAACGTACAACCATAATTACTTTGTATAGCTATAATTATATTGAATCATAAAAAAATTTTGCTAATCTTTTATTACACGATAATTAATTTTTTATTTTATATTCCAAGTAGTTTGTGATGTCGTCTTGCGCAAATCTTAACCGTTACATACACGTGTTATAACCACTCATTAATCATTCATAAAAGGCTATTAATAGACAGCTTATTAATATCCCACGCAACTATTACTAACTTAACCGCGTCAAGACAAACTGAAAATTACGCTGTAATAATGTTATTCACATCACGCGCATATAAATCGAACAGTTACATGTCACGATCTCATTCGTCTATCAATTAAATAAAGAGTGCCATGATGAACTATCAATATCCTTGGCAAGTAATCCCACCGCGTGAGGCAGACGGAATCGACAGCTCTTGGACGGTAGTATTTTTATCCCTTTTGCGGGGACCTAATCGCATCAGTCACGAGACGAAGGACCTTTTAACCATGAAGTCCTCTCAAGTTGGAGAACGAGATAGAACAGCCGGTTGAGGACACGGAAGACGAGTAAAGAAAGAAAACAACGAAGATAGGAAAGAAAAGAAGAATGAGAAAAGAAAGAGAGAGAGAGAGAGAGAGAGAGAGAGAGAGAGAGAGAGAAGAGACGAAAAGAACAGAACAAAAGACAAGAGACGAGAGCAGAGAAGCGGGAGAGTTCCAGTCCGCTTGACAGTGAGGTGTCGGGTGGTCGGAGTCCAGCTTGCTGTCAGCTTGTCAGCCTGTCAGCCCACGCACGTTGGCACCGTGGCGACCGGCGACCGCGTATGGACACACCGACGCCTCATGCCGTGGCCGCACGCACAACGCGACCGTGCCGGACGCGTATTGTTACAACGCGCAAACGCATATTTCGTATGCATGAGAAGAGCGAGACCAGCTCTCGGAACAAGTCCGCTTCGCGGCTTTACAGCCGTCATTAGTCGCGGAATCACGCCTGTCAATTCAGAACGATTTCACCAGGATTTATTAAAAGTAGCTTTTGGCCAAGGCTGTATTAACCGCACCTTGTATGGTTCTTTATAATGATGCCGATAATTGCGATCACACCTGCACTATGCCGATCAATAAAAAAATCACCTGTTCTATATAACGTCACTTGACCTCGATAATATATAGAAATGGCAGACAGAGATCTCCTCTTCGTTTATTCATGAGAATAACGAGATCTAAATATAATTATACGAATGATCGCGCATGTCAATCGGTCACAATCCATTCTATTCATTCGCTTAAAGAATCTTGCCAGCAAATCGAGTGGACTTCCACGATGAGAGACAGGTGCTCCCAGCTGATGCCCTTAGCAAACCGGAGGTGAAGGGACATCGTACGCTCGAGAAAACACAATCACTTTGAATGGACTCGATCATAGAATTGCAATAACCGCTTAGAGGGTTCGAGACATTACATGATTCTTACGATTGGAATTTTGCCCCAGGGGGCATAAACGATTTTACATAGTGATTAACAAATAATGTGTTAATCTGCAAATGATGTAGAACTTATATCCACTTTCATGCATTACAGCGTTATTAACGTATCGAAACAGTACATTCTCTAAATAATTTTTCTTCTAAAATGTCATAATTTAATTTACGTTATTGTGAAATGTATAAAACTGGCAAGACATATAATAGTCTTTCATAATTGTTAAAAAAACATTATTGTGATTTTTATTAGAACAACTCTTTCGTAAGGAAATTCTTGTAATTCTCTCTGTATTCTCAATTTATTAACTAAGAGAAAGTGTGCGGCTTTAACAAGACTTGTACACTGTACACTGTGTGTCACAAATAGGAAGGAAATAAACGAACATATCAAAATAATACTGTTATCATTTGATATTGCAGTTGTTATTGCGATTATACATTATATCCAGCTGTGAAACTAATACCTCACTTGTGGTTACCATATATCAATTGAACAATCTATACTTTTTATTATAATTATATGCAAGGTTTAGTTTCTGGGATTTGATCTCTCACTGTTCTGACGTCACGGGCATGTCTCATTCTCACTTTTTATGCAACCGGTTTCAACATTATCACGCCGAAATATAGCGTGATATGTGGTGAAAGAAACATTGTTGCTAATATCCCAAGCCTGAACTGTACTTTCATTACAATTACCGTTGCTACCGCGGTCGAATAGTTACGCGCTACTGTCCTGAAAGTATATAATTTATCTATAGTAGAAGGGCGTAACTCGTGCGAAAAACGTTTACTTACGATAGTGAAACGTTATATTTAGGAGAATATTCCATAATGATAAAGACCCGCTTGAGATTGTCTCGGATCGATGCGAATTATGGAGACGAGTGCAATTATCGATAGTATATCTCGATTATATCGGCGCATTATCATGTATGCTGGTATAAAAGAGTACAAAACGACGAGCGTTGCATTCCATCCAAGGAGATCTTGGCCATTACGCTAGATTTTCTGCCATTAAGGCTCAATCTTCCAGGGAGCGCACAGACTGTATAAGGCCGTCATAGATTGCACCAATGCAATGCATACCGTAGCGCGATGCGCGTAGTGCGTACGTAGCGTAAAAATCTACGTCGCCGTTAAGAGTTCCTATTAATTTACAACGATAGTGCATACCCTCGGCAATTAATAGTGACTTACGATAATTAACAGCTGGCCTGCGCGGTGCAGCTCGACTCGACTCGACTTGACTCATCGCGTCACGAACGGCTTCGTCCGTTGGATCGTAGATGCTTCTATCATGGTGATGAATACCATGCTGCCGTCGCGTCGCACGCATCGTCGCACGCAGTTCTCGTTGTTTGCACGCATTTATCGCGATGAGGTAATCTCCCCAGGACGCAGAGGATCGCATCGCGTCTGGCTAATCCGCGAAGATTCTAAGCCGCAAAGCTCTCGCGCACCCCCAAACGTATTATTATCCGGTAACCCATCTTAATTGACCTCACCCTAGGCACACGGTTCGCCGATAATCGATGCGATTAAATCGCCCGATCGCCGATGCAAAGAACGTATATGATAATTCAGTGGGCAGCCGAAGCCGGCGGTCAATGGTCGCGCACCTGTTCTCTAAACTATCTTTCTCTCTTTCACTCCGTTTCCTTTTCGCTCGTAGTACCTTGTCTCTTATTACATGCGTATACTCGTCTCTCTCTTCTTCTCCAGCATCTCTCAACGGTCCTCCTTCTCTGTCGGGTCAAGGCACGTCTAGGCTGTTGGAAGGCCATTTACCCCTTAGCCCGGTACACAACACACCCGTGGTCTTCTTCTTCTTCTCGGATGCGTTCGTATATGCGCTATTTCATTTCGTCATTGCGCAATCTGGAGATGATACGATGATGGGCATCATTGTAATTCGTACCTAATATCTTAATAAATAATATCTGTTTCACTTTCCACAAATCGATTGAAAATATCGATAATTGTTAAATGCATAATGTCCAATTATATCTAATTTGAGTTATTTTTAGTCATTTCTATAGATCGCCATTCCTCCTATCCAATATATCATTAATTTGACTAAAATAATTGACTAATTTAATTCAAGAAAATATATTAAATTTAATACAAACATAGTTTATTATTTATTTAAAAAATGCGTACGTTAATGTGGACAATGTTTACTTTAAAACTAATTCCCCAGAAATGGATTATTTTATATTTTGATACATATGAAAGTTAAATTGTTATGTAACTCATCTGAGCAACAACTCTTTTGATATCTACGAAGTGTATATCGAATAAAATTAACTCCTTTAATATTTTCATTCTTTAATCATGCATGAAACTGATAATTAGATATGACGGCTCAAATAAATAGCAAGGACAAGTCAGGGAGACATTAGAAAGCGATAAGCATAACCAAGTACGATATCGAGTCATTCGAAGACTACCGTGCAACGCAAAACGCCCGACAAATTGTCAGACGGCTTCGCTTGCGCAACTTATCTATTATAAATCTTATAAAAGCGACATATACACTGATATGCGCTGATCTCTCTTCGATTGTAAGTATCGATGACCTTTCACGCGGCATTCGACGGATCTAACGAACAGATTTCTATCGATACCTTGTATAGTTATGATACGTCACACCGCTTAAACAATCGAGGAACAAGGCGTGGGACTTTTTATACGACGTGAAAATTACCGCTGGCACCACACGATTGCATACGTATGCGCAAACACATACGCATACATACAAATATCCGCACTATCGTACGCTTACCGATTAACACGTTGCAATAGGTACGTTAACAACACCGATGTCGACGTAGCGCATACTTATTGCAAGAAAGCAATCATACCGTAAGCGACTTCGGAAGGCATGCGCACGATTAATTATGCTTGTCGAACGGTTTTCACCGATGCATCGGCCAACTGCTAAGATTAATTGACTCGAAACCGACTTTCTGGCGACAAACGACGTAACGTCATTAACGATGTCACGAGATGAGAAAAGATTCTCATCGCACACGACTGATTTACCAACTATGTTATATCTAACAATAATTGCGATTATTAATCACCTGGAAAATATTGATTGCCTTAAGTCATCGAAGAATCTGTAGCGAGGAGAAAGTGCGTGCGATTTGCACGAAGCACAACCTTTATGAATTTTGCACATTTGTAATAAACACGTTAACATCCATATATGCCTTACATTTTACATGTATGGATCCATCGATACGATGTATAATTTATATTTCGAAATGCGTATTCACTTTAATAGATACACGTATAAGATCGATCTCCGAGCTTTATTCGGGAGCCGGCATGCAGCCGGCTATATCAATTTGTAGACGCGTGTGCACGCACGATCGGTGTGTGCGTGAACGCAGGTAGGATATACGCACGCGAGCGAACACCTACACGATATCCGTGCGGTTGCGCGCGCGGACCCGCAGCCTCTTGTAGTCTCGGATCTCTCTCATCCCGCTCCCTTCCGCCCGCGCCGCCACATGCGTTATAATCTCGATATCCCATATATCCATGTACAAGACATGCCTCCCATTTTAAATATACCATCGTGTAATTCATAATAAATGACTTATAAATGCAATGTACTTTTTGCCAGAGCACCGCGCGCCCGTTGTGCGAGGCAACCACCTCGGCTCTCTCCCCCTTTTCTTCGCCGCGTGTGCACATATACAAGCGCGCACATTCGTGCATATATGCACGCGCGGTGGCAAATGCATGCCATATCCCCGGCACCGAAGCCGCGTCTGCGTTCCCGTTTTATTATGTGTAACACGCATTATACGAGCCCTTGCGCGGCGCGGTGTCCTCCCCTTGCGCTGCCGCTGATTTAGATAAATCGAAGATAGCCGTGGCGGAGGTCAGGCCGTGCGTACCTCATCTCATCTCGAGCCGTTCCATTTCCGAGAGTCGCACGGCGCTAAATCTCACCGCTGCCGCGTATACCTCTTCGAGGCGGCGTAGAATTCAACCTCCGCCGGCCGTATGTCGTGGATGATTCCAGAGAAGGGTGTCTCTGATGACGTACTTGAAACAGTCGGGCGAGGGAAAACTCGTTTCAATGTGATCAAATATATTTCTTTCGGTGGACCACGATCTTTGCAATTTACAATTTAAAATGCAAAATGTGTAACTCACGAAACACATTCTGTTAAGAATCTTCTCACCGCAAGCATAGAAATAACAGATAAATGAAAGACCTTTCGTGCACGAAAGACGATAGATAAACGCGAAGGAAATTCTTATTTCTTCTCGATTGCCCGATTTATCTCAACACTTGATGCGCACGAATTACCGTAAAAGCTGGTCCCCGGTGAACGTTTGTATTTCTCGTGTCCGGTTTCTCGCGAGTCAGGACGCGAGCGATGCTGTGTGATCGAGGTCCACGGTAAAAGAGACGCAGTAAGATTTATCGAAACCCGATGCGGCGAACGCGCGCCGATATATGTCCCGGACCTCGCTCGAAAACGCTCCGAAGAATCGTTCGATACTGAAAATAAAGGATCGTTTCTCTCTCTTTTTCTGTCGGTCGTCGACGACGCGATGGTGTACCCATGTGCGCACAGAGAACCAGTGGGAGAAAAAGAGAGAAAAATACAGGCAGAGAGAGAGAGAGAGAGAGAGAGAGAGAGAGAGAGAGAGAGAGNGCGCGCGCGNGACGAGACGGGAGGGTCGACGTATTACGTCGTACGTAACTACT
>NW_012130076.1:2247477-2251049 GCF_000143395.1 Atta cephalotes
ACGGTACGTACGACGTACGTACGTACGTACGACGACGACGACGAACGACGAGACGAAGAAGAAGAAGAAGAAGAAGAAGAAGAGAGAGAGAGAGAGAGAGAGAGAGAGAGAGAGAGAGAGAGTGCGCGACGTGCGTAGCAGCAGGGGTGCGATTAATCGTCGTAAGCAATCGCTTATATCCCGGAATTTTAATTCACAGTCAGTTAAGCGCGCTTGTAGCCGCTAGGGACGAACAAAACGTCGTCCGCGTATATATTGCGAAAAGCAGGATTCAAACGGCGAGCGTATCCGAGACGAGTCGCCGATACTTAGGTGCACGTCCACCATACGTTGACCGAGTACCTATCTACCAACGCGTATGTATCTCTTATATTTATATTTAGGTACCTACATTTGAAATCCGGCCAGTACGACTCCGGCACCTGCGCTCGCGAGCACGTCGATACAACGAAGCGGTCGTACCAGTCTGACCGTTATAAAAGTGTCAACGTACACCGGCTTAATTTCAAGCTCACTATTTTAATAACCATTTCCCCGCGCCTCTCATGATTTTCGAAGGTACTAACTACATATCGAGCGAAAAACTTCCCCTCCCCCCCCGTTGATGAGCTGGACGTCGACGTTTCAGCTCGATTAAGTTTCCTTGTCGCTGTAGCAATCGCGCTTCTTTTTTCACGTGACGCATGACTCGAAAATGCACGATCCGCGTATCGCATTATAATAGGTGGACGCGCACGCATGTATGCGTAAAATGTGCCTGGCGTAGCTATATACCGCGGATAAGATGCCGCATCTTCCGCAGCGGGGTGTCTCGCTAAATAATGAAATAACGTAAGAATTATGGCAACTTAATGATACTTTATGTATAATTATGTGCCTACGTTATAGGGCGCGCGGATTCCCTTTCTCCATTTTGATCGCGGGTGGTAAGTGGAAGGACTCGTTGCTTATCCGGATTATAAATAGTTATTCAATGCGGTTTTCTATCCTCTAAACAGCCACACGATAGATTTCGATCTTATCGCGAGTTTTATATATCTACTACTAGATGCATTGTAGGAGAATAAAATTGTAAATCCCATATTTTTCAGTTTTTGTTTTTCAAAGCTTAGCTTCTTAGCTTAAGTGTACGCTTTCATGGAAGATATTATATATTGATATCAAGATAATTTGATATCTGTGGTAGTAGACATGTATGCATGTTACACTGTCAATTGCGCTGCAGTTAAGAAATTTCAAAGGAATACGGCGCATGTGGTTTGCGGCGCAACTCGGTATGTATAATGACCGTGCAATTACGCGTAATGAAACAATATTACTTTACTGCCTAAGAGAGAACCGTGGTTTATTAATTTTTATGAGATAATTTCGGGATCGCCACTCGTGCGTTTAATATCTCTCTCGCGAATCCATATAATTTGCTGCCTATCTCGGCTACCATATTACAAAGTCTCAAATATGTACACGCGAAGACGAAAGGGGGCTTGGCACGAGTGTGTCACGCAATGTAACGAGTGGCCGCCCTTCGAGGCTTTGACGAGTCCACCGACTTTGTGCGCCTTTTCACGCGAAAGGAAGGCGCCGGGAGCGGTTAATTTAAAACATGTTATATGCAAAGTGGTAATGGTCTCCACTGTCGCGACCATCACTGTCGGATGCCTTAAATATCCGTCGATGCATGTTTGTCGTCTCAAAGAGATAGCCCTAATATTTATGTGCCCTCCCACTATTAAAAAAAAAACGCACGTGTAATCTACAAAATGCTTTATCGCATGGGCGCATCCATGTTTATGAATCGTTAAGACGTCGAAACGCACGGAATCTACGGCGAAATCGCGCCGGAAAAAAAATGGTTAATCGCTAAATTAGCGGTTGCTCGCACCTGCGAAGATTTGTAATGCAATCAGCGCCGTCGGGTCTCGCGTCTTCGAGCGACCTGACCCGATGACTGCCGACCTTTGACTCGGCAAACATATTGATTTATTAAAGTGCACGTGCATACGTACACATTACCGCAGTATCCCATCACTGGCCGTGCCAGGTGTAAATGGACGGTTATTTTCTTAATAGATTTCCATTGCCCAAAGAAATGTTTAACCGGCACGCCGAATGCCACCGTCCGCGTGAGGACCGCCACTTCAAATTGCAGCTTGTTCGCGGTTACAAAGTCCGGCTTATTTACGCTGAATTGCCTCGGCCTCTTCGTATGAAAGCGACGATAACGAGCCGACATCCTTCAAAAGTTTGACGCAGAGATTGTTCATATTGTTAGACATATATAATCAAATAATTTCAGCGAGATTAAACTTCTGTATTGCCTAATACGCAAAGTATCACTCTATTCCTTTTAAAACTAGAAATATAAATTTAAAAATTATCATCTATTTTTCTAAATCTACGAGTTAAATTGATAATATCCAATTGTATGCAATTTAAATTATTTTTAATCTTTTCTATAGGTCGTCACTGCTTAATATATAGTGTTAATTTAACTAAAACAATGAAATTAAATAATTAAACTCTAAAAAATGTATTAACTTGACTCAAATTTAATTTATTATTTGCACTAAATGCATACGTTAATATGGACGTTATTTACTTTATAACCGCAGAAATAGATTGATTTACATTTCGATACATATGGAAGTTAAAATTAATGAAATGTTATTGATTGATTCAAAGATTGCGATTCCATTGTTCTTCTGATATATAACAATATGCATTATTCGTAAATTGGAATATTTCAATTTCTTGTTTAATAAATTCGCCGATTTTGTGCGTGGCCGAATATAAGCGAAACGATCTTCAGAAAGATTGACGGAGACAAGATCGAAGATCTTGGGTACGAGGGAGGATGGAGCGAGGGAGATTGGTAGTCCATGAGCGAGATTGGTAATTTATAATGTGTAATATGTAAAGTGGTAATGGACGGCCGGTTGTAGTGGTTTGATGCAAGTTGGAACTTCAGGTTGGAAGAGTCTTGAGGCAGGCTTAGCGGCCAAGCAACCGGCCACGAAGATGTTACGAGGGGGCACCGTGGGGCGAAAGAGCGGGAGGGGTCCCTCAGGGGCGTCGAATGGGGTACCCGATCCCAAGAGCGCAGCGCAACAACGATGAGGGGGATGAGGTAGGAACAGAGACGATGGAGAGAAGCGCGACGAGGAAAAAGAGAGCGCGAAACGGGGCAGGAGAATGAAGGAAAGAGAGGAAGAGAGAAAAGGGGAGGGAAGGGAGGAGAGGAGGAGAGGAGAGGAGAGAGCATCTCAAAGCCGCCACTGCTTGCGTGTCGAGCCTTAATGAATGCAAACCACGATCCGGAGGCAGCCCGCTCGACCTGTTGTTTTCCAGTCCAGATAGCCTATAATTTTTATTGTCACGGGAGAAATAGCAGCCTGATGGAGGCACGGCTTATCTCGGTCCTCGTTTTGCGTCCCAGCCGTGTTCCGTGCGTTTTGTTGCCCTCTCCTTAGTCCTCGCACCGTCCTCCTTGCTTCACCCTTGCCTTGCCACCAGCCTCTCCCTCTAGCATGTCGCTCTCCGCGCGGTTTCTCATCCCCTCCCCGCCTTTCCCG
>NW_012130076.1:2251069-2257776 GCF_000143395.1 Atta cephalotes
TAATANATATATATATATATATATATATATATATATATATATATGTATATATATATATATGTATATAAAATACATATTGCTCGCACATACGCGTCTATATGACTACGTGAATTCGCCAAGCTATCTTGAATGATTGCTGCAGTGATTTTCCGATATGAAAGCCTGAATCAAAGTCTACGTCGATCTCTTCGAGTAATAGTTTATTAGAATAATAATCGGGACGATGACCGCAGATATTCCGCTTCATTTCGCAAATAAAATATTGGTGGTTATTTTAAACAGTGCACCAAGAGCAAAAAGTCATACATCTTTCGGCGACAAGCTGGAGCTACAGTGACAAATATTCGGTTGTCGATAGTCAGTTATGCGAGGAGACAGAGAGATGTTGAGACAGGTATCATCCTCACTCGTGATCCAAAGGCACGTAATCGTTTCCGAGGAATCGCATCAGGAGAAGATCCGATGAAGACACGTCAGATCGCCCATAACGATTATCCAGCGGCGAGGTATCGTTTCCGCGCGCAATATACAACGAGCCTTGTTATATGGAAGATGCGCCGGTGTATTGTCAGTCGTGATACACAAATGGTTTCACAGAATCGCACGGAGGCCAATGATGGCCATTGATAATGACGACGTGGACGAGTATGCGAGCAAAATAAATCGCGAAATGCGCGCGCGATCTTCTTCAGAGAACTCGATATTTACGCGTGACCGCGAAGACGCACCCGGCAGATTTGCGGCGTGTAACGAGATTCGCCGTGCAATTCGGGGAAAACTTGTCGGTCGTGTCGGTTTAAATTGGATTATGATGTGCCGGAAGCGATTCTGCCTTTTCGCGAGCACGGAACGAATCGCCATTATCCACTCGCAAATTCATTAACGATGCTTGCGAGTCACAACGCAATAATCTTAATAAAATAACTCACCGAGTCGCCTGATATAACAACCTATCAGTCGAAACAGCCGACAAGGTAACAGCTATTTACTCGATTTTTTTTTTTTTACCAAACGCAGTCCGTAATGCACTACCTGATGTAAAACTACCTTCTCGATCACCTGCTCGAGGGAGTTCCGATCTTACAGCGCCATTTATGCAATTTATGCTATTTGGATAATAGAATCCGTCGGATGTTACATGAGCACGAAACGTTCGTATATATTTTAAATCACGTTCTAGCACATGTGTCCGAGCGCGTGCAGAGTCCATTCCACGGCAGGATCAGCGTCATCATCATCATTATCGTCATCATCGGCGGCTTTTCCACGCGTGTGCACTCTCTTTCTCTCTTATTTTCTCTCTTGGCGCAACAAGAAATTCCAGCGGGTGAACGGTATAGCGACCGCAGGGCAATCAGCGTTAACAATGTTTTATTGTTACGTCACGGATCGGGTTGGCTGTACACGTACGAGACGAACGGACAGGCGTGCATTAAAGCTTATCATAACGGTTCGCCGTTAAGTCGCCGTCAGGGCGAAGCCGAAGTAGTTCGCGGGCGGAAAAGAAAAAGGCTGCTCGAAAGTTGGACCCGGTCGCTGGACCGAGCACAATGTTTCACATGTTGGAATCGACCAGGCGGACCGCCGCGCCAACAGTGCGGTGACGTGAATATAGCATATACTCGCACGGTTACGCTCGATTAAAGCTGACCGCGCGCATATTTACTGAGCGCGCACGAAAATAAGCCGCGCATTCCCAAAGCAGTGGAAAACTATTAATCTTCCGTAATACAAACGGTATTGCCTTGCACCTTGGATATGCGGAATATCCAATGAGAAACTTGCATGTGCATATATTAAATTAATCCATGATAATGGTTGCTAATTTTATTTGAATAATATAGATAGATTAGTGCTAACTGTATTATCGGTTTCTACACCTTTTGATAAACTCTTTAATTTGGAATATTAAGTGCTGATAAAATTTATAAGTGTGAATGAATATATAACTTAGTAGCGAATTATATAAAACGGTAAACCGTTACTGAAGTCGATTAAAAATGTAGGTCGTTAATTGATTTATGTGTATTTACGTATTTTTTGTATTAAAGTTCCACACTACACAGAACGCTATACTTTTGCAGGCCATACCTGAGAAGTTTGCCGCTCATTCTCTCACACAGTCTAATATATGGTATACGAGGTGAGCAAAGGTGCGAGCAGGAAAAGGTGGGGGAGTCGATGTATAAGGGTAAAGGTGTAACGGGACCCCTGACGATCTACGTATTCATCATGCGCGACCTTAAGTGAGAAAAAAGTGACAACCAATTTATAACCGGGATAATTACAATATCAAGCTCTGGGCTTTTAATATACGCTTAATAACCGATAATGAGCGTATTGGCGGGCCGATGTATCCGTTTTACCATTTACGGTTATCATTTTATTTATATGGGACACGATCAGGTATTCTTCTGTTCATATAAGCTACAATTCAGAAAAGATCCAATCCTATCAACAGGCGTGTCGAAGTACGAATTACTTGGCATAGCCAGACAGTTAATTCACGCGAATAAGCGAATCCCACGGTGGAGGACTAATTGACAAACATTGACGGACGGTATGTACGGTAGCGTGAAGTGGTGTATAGTGTCCGAAGTGGCCTTTGTTGACAGGCGGACCTGTACTTGGCCGACACGGCATTTCCCACAAAAGCCCTACTACTTCCACTCAATTTGCTCGCTCGTGCGAACTCCGGCGCGGATCGGATCGCGCGCGCGTGCACACGAGACGTTTATTACACATGAAGAGAAATTTCTCTCTGCCAATTTTATTGAGGACGATCGAATGATTACAGTTCTTCTCGTGAGTTCTTAATTAATCGCACTAACTTTTATCGTAACTGCTAATTTATCGCGCACGACTGTTAATTTTCTATAGTAAAACCGGAAAGACTCATGGGGGATATATATCTAAACGCGCTTCTCCATTTATAATCTTCCAATCGTGCAGTCGTCTCTCTGCCTACGTGGCAGTTCGAAGTAAGTTGCCTTAATATCGAAAGGAAATTCGATCAACGTTTCGTATCGACGGCGACAAGCTTGCCAGCCGCGGCGGGAAGGCATTTATTTGCATAGGCGGCGAGTACCATCAGCAAAGGATTTCTGTAATCCCATGCAAATTGTTAAAGTTGAACCATTAGCGAAAATTAATGCGATTTTCTCTGAACGCACGGGAACGGGTGAATATAATATTGATGGGTTTGATACGAGAGATATAGAAGAGGGGCAGAAGAGGAAAGGATGTTCGATTGGGGTAAGAGCGAGGGGCAGACTCGCATTATTTATCGAATCATCGCTACGGAATTGTGAACATCACTACGGTATCGTGTGCGGCGCTCGCGAAAGCATCGCTCTAGATTTATTTTCAAGTGCCGAATACATTATGCAAGATAACCATGAAAGTAAATATATTTCATTTTCCCTTCCAATAAAATGCATCGCAATTATTCCGCATCAACCTCGATATTATTTCTCAGCCTTATTGCGTTTTACTATGCACAGAATATAAATGGTATAATACTGGTTAGCAATGAAATTTTGTTAAATGGATAATTTTGATTGATTCCTATACTTTTTAATGCTGATTTTAAAAAGAGATTAGAAATTATTCTACTGGCTCTAATTTTAACCAACATATCTTTTTCTAAAAACTTATATACATTTTGCTAACAGCAGCTCGATGTACGATGGACTTCAAAACAATTTATTTTTATTTGAAGCCTTTTATAATAAGTAGAAAATTATATTAAATTTAGTAGCTACTTCTCTATGAATTCCTTTGAATCATTTATTTATAAGTATCCAAACAGAAGAAAGAAATAAATAAAAGAATTCTTAAATATATGTTACTCAAAAACTATGCTCTTGATCCTCATAAATTTAGCAAGCACATTTGAAATCAGCGCAAATTATAAGAGCGTATTATAAGAAAACTTATTATTTATCAATTTATAAGAAAAGGGAAATTTTATCGGTCAGTAAATAATAGGAAAATATCAAAATTTTTAAAAGCATGTTGCTAAAAAATTCTGCATCTTCCCTCTCCCCTAATAAATTTGAACAGGTTTGAAATCAGCAAAAAAAAATACTTATTTAAAAATTATTAAAAAAACTATAAAAAGCACTATCAGTTTAACATAAGAAAAATAATTAAAACAATGATTAATACAACGCAGCAATTATTAGATAACACTATTCGAAAAAATTTTGTCGATCAATTAACGAAAAATTATGCTATGTCTTTCACATTGCCATTCGAATATTCAAATGAATTAAATTTTACGATTTTACCAGCGAGATAGAGAAATCAAACTTACCAAAAATATAATGAATATGTTTCCTCGAAAGAAAAAGAAAATATATTAGATTCCCGGCGTTTCGAAAACGACAGTGTATTACAGTGTATTTTTTTACCGTTTTTCGGACAGCATTATTTGATATATTGCCATGCTTATCTATCATTTATTTTAATTGCTAAACAAATAGACATATTAAGTACGTTTCAGAAATATAAATAGTATTTCAGTTGGCATACTCGTTTAATATTCTATTAGCTTAGTCGTGGACCGTCTCTTGCCCTTCACTAACGCTTTCCTCCTCATCCATACACAAGGTTGCTAGTTGATTTAGAGCCTAGAGAGCGGTACTCTTACACAACGCCAAGTACAATAGCTTCGTTCAGTAGCCTTTTTTCCTGTCTTCTCGTCCTTTTCTCTCGTTCGGCCAACTCAACGAATCCAGGAATCTTTATGAAAGGCATAAACGACTATCTTCGCTAACGGTATCGTCGAAAATGATATTCATAATTATACAGTTGCGACACACGCATTATTTGTTCGGAATTGTAATGGCCACGAGTTCTTTGGCTGAATGAGCCTGCGAGCAGTATAAAACGTTAATCGCCACGCCACGGAAAGATGTCTTTTACGACCGATTATAAATCGTCGCTTTCTCACTGCGTTACTCTCGTCTCAGTCCGTCGGAATAATTATATCCTGTAGTACGAACGGGTTAATAGTCACGATGATAAACCGGTGGCCGTTGATTGATCTTAACAAGCGGGTATTGTGATATCCTAGGAATGTTCGCGAATCCATCAACGGAATCTTCTCATTAAACTGCGTGATTACAAAATTTAATTCGACGATTTAACACGGATGCCGTAAAATGAATCGTGCTACGTATAAATTTCTTTTAAACGCATAAAGTTTAAAATTACATGAATGTTCATTTTCCGCAATTCGTTTATATAAAGAAAAGCAATGAAGATTTTTAATATTTAAAGAATTGTAAAAATAAAATTATTCTTTCTAAAAATTTTTTTCTAAAAATTAAGAATATATTTTTTCTGCTGCTAATATTTTATTTACTAATAATATTGATACCTGAATTATGGAGGATGCTATATTGAAAGATATGATTTCCCATGGAATAAAAACGCATTATTGTCACCAAACCTTTCGAAATCAGGCTGAAAAGCAAATATCAGCAATGCTTTCGAAAACAGGTCTAATGACAGTGTATCTCCTCGTCTTTCATCGCCATCACATCGCTAATGCACGCGTGTAAAGTTGCACTACCGACGACAAGCAGTCGTGCCTTTTCGCTCCGATATCATCGGTCCAGCAATTTTGTTGTCGATCGAACCCAACGTCATTACCGACCCTACCGGCTCGAACTGCCACGCCGAAAACGGTCGGCGTGAAAGAGTTGCGCTTCTTCTCGCAAATAATGCAGGTTCGTTGGCCGACTACTGACGTTCTCTCCCGTCCCATTCGTTCTCACTCTTTTCCCCTCGACACCCCTCCCCACCCTCACGCTCAGCTTCTCTTTTTTTCTCTCTCTCTCTTTTGCTCCCACTTATGCGACTCGTTCCGACTTGGTCTCCTCGTCGGAGAACAGCCGTGTTTTTGTCGCCCTATTGTGTCAGCCAGGGTTGCTGCCTCTTCTGCTCATCCATTGTGCGAATTCATCAACGTATTCATTCATTCCGCCGGTATTGTCTCACAGCTGCTCTGGCTCGCGTAAGGTCCGTCTCCTCGTCAACGTTTCTTTCTATCGCCTCCGTCATTATGTTGCGCATTAATGATAATCTTTTCGAGGCGAAGAAATAGAAGCGAACAAAGGAAAATTCGGATTAGTGAAAGAACACGCGAAGAAGCGCGTGGCGGGGAACAAAAGTTACTTCGATCCGATGCCATTCGTCAGCTTCGTGAGCTTGTAATGCTTCATCTTAGAGTCGACGGAATAAAACTTATATGTCAGAACGTCAATGGAAACCTAACACGAGCCATCGATTTATTGTTCAATTTACTGTCGCCAAAACGACATTGTCCTAGTTTACTCAATAACCTGTTTCTCGCGCCCCTCATCTGGAATCCCTCCGGTTCTCGCCCCCGCGTAGATGCGTAACGACGTCCGACGACAACTTCCTGGGGCGAGCCTTCTCACCCTGTAGCAGCGGCTCTTCTACATGTGTCGGATCGTAGAGGAGTCGAAGGAAGGGTGCGAACGAATGAACGGCAACAATCGCATTTCCCGAGCGGGGAATTATCGAGCCCACGCAATATCGTTGCGGATATTGTTTTCGACGCGAAACAGCGCAAGGTTGCGTCTAGGGTGGTACAGTGGTGACAATGGCGAAAACGCTGTTGCAAGAGAGAGAGAGAGAGAGAGAGAGAGAGAGAGAGAGAGAGAGAGAGAGAG
>NW_012130076.1:2258466-2266776 GCF_000143395.1 Atta cephalotes
GAGAGAGAGAGAGAGAGAAGAGAGGGAGGAAAAGTGAAAGGGCTTTCTACGTGAGGAACCGAGAAGGGCAACGAAAGTGTGAAGGAAAGGAAAGCATATATGTGCGAGGAAATGAGAGAAGGAAACCTGTACTGGTGGATCGAAGGGGCGCGTTATTGTCGTTGTGTTGCGGGCCATTCTCTTGCGACTAGCAGTCAATCAGAGCTCACGCGGTGGTGCCGTTCGTTCGTTCCTTCGTTCAGTCAGTCAGTTAGTCAGCCAGTCTGCCAACCACCAGCCCAACCAGCCGAAGTAGTCTCGGTGGTTGCCGACCTACCGAGCATGGAAATACAATTACCACGCCAGGAACACTATGCTTCGCAGCTCCGCCATTACGACCGGCAAGCACGACCCCGCCGCCGTTCCTCTGAGTCGTAATGATGCCTGATTGTGTAACGTCGGTGGGGATATTGAGTTAAATAAACAATATTAAATCCGCAAACGGGATTGCGTCCCGTCGCTTATCGCGCGCCAACGACGACGCGATGGCGGCGATGACGACGACGATGACATTCGCGAAACAGATAAGGCGGATTCTTCTTACGTGTCTCAATCATCGACAATCAACCGTCACGTTATCACATGCTGAATTGTTAGCGGCTAAAACAATAAACGCAAGGCGTCTTCCCCTCTGAACAAATGCAGGGCCCCCCCCCCCAAGAAATTGAAGGACTGGAACGCAAGGGTTGCGCGCTTGCAACGCGCTTAATGCGCCAAAGCGGAGCACAGTAATAGCTGTCGGTGATTTATGAGAGCGCACGAGAGGGCACATGCAGTTGCACTGATCGCGATTTTCGCTGTACGAAGGAATGATTTATCAACTCTCGCGTTAGGATACAAATAAAAATCCTTGTTCCCACTTATCACCACCGTGATACTATGTACAAGTGTACTATTAGCCGTTGCCAGTAATCACTTATCCACGCTTTCCTCAACACGTATAATATCGCCCATTAATTTATGCGCAATGTATACGTATACGCAGATATATACCTGTACCTATATGTTAAATAATTTTCAATGCACATGTGTATTTATCACGTAGAATTAATGAGTCATACTGCGTGTCAATTTAACGAAACATTATCAAGCTATCGAAAGAATGTATACGATAACATGCAATGATTAAAGTTTTTGTTTGAGTGTCAAGCAGTTTTACAGTTACTTGAGATTTGCGAGGTCTTATTGCATAACACAAGTGCTACTTCTCGACGTTGTGTGTAAATTATTGTTAGTCGAAGGTTTCTACGTTCGTTTTTATGACGCGTAAGATTTAATGTCAAATGCACTTAACAAGCAATTCAATTAGAAAACACCACGAGATCCCGAGTAGTAAAGATAATGGAAGCAAAAGTACGAATTTATTTTCACGGCAAATTACCTAGTGGCTATGTGGAAATGGAAACTAATAACAATTTACGAATCTTTTCGGCACTGTTGCAACATTTTCGAGACTATTGTGATAACAACGGTGTATGCACGTATCGCGCTTACCTTCGCTAGAATGGCTAGGCATAAATAAGAATGATAATAATGATTATTGCAGTTTTTGCTCAGTCATTAAGCTCTCGTGTTAAGTTCTTCGTTTTCTCTGTACTGTCGCCGATATTAATTCCGTTTAATTGCAAAATCTTGAATGTTTTAAGTGCCACAGATTCGCGGCCGTGTAGGATTTCCACAATTGTCGTCATTTATGATATTGTTGCAATGCAAAACTGTCATAACATTTACGATACCAGATAAATTTGCATATGAGGCGTGTTTTATTTTCGCAGTCATGTTAATCTCGATTGCAGAAAGAACTCGCTCGATCAATCAATGCAGCAGATTCAAGGCAATCTTATATTCCTCATGGTAAAGACGATACTCGGAGACACATCGATGATCGAACACAGAATTTTATTTTATTTATTTCTCCGAAGCAGATTGACGTGCACATGCATCGAAACTGATAAAGAAATAAATCAAGTGGAGCTCGTTTCCGTCTTTAAATCGGAATTTTCGATTATTTTATATTTATTATTTTTAATGTTTTATTTTTTTTTTATATTCAAATTTGTCAATAAATTTAAATGGAATATCGGCAAGTAAAATTCATAATTTTAAAAACTTCACTACTTTATGTAAACGATATTTATAGAACAGTGGGCCATATTTTTCGCATATTTTCGGTGGTTCGAAGCTCGAAGCGCAATATCACGATCAATTACTATCAATACCGAGAAGAGTCTCATAATTCGCAGCTGCCCGCGGAGAGTATTATTTACGCGAAGCTCGAGGCACCTCGTGATTACGTTACCACGCAGGGAAACAAAAAAGTCGAAGGACAACCCTTCATTTACTCGACCCTTGTAAGTGGTTACCCAGCAATTCGTATGCATCAAAAGAAACTGCATTCGTTCACTCCATGGTTTATCATTAGAATACAACAGATGTTTGCGCGGTAATCCTTGCAAGCATTAAAACCATTTTTCTGTCGTAATAATCATAACTGATCGTATTCAGTAAAAATGTCAATTTTATGAGAGAAAGCTGTTTAATAAAGACTTGAATCATTTTCTTTTTGACTGCGTATTATATAAGCTGGTATAAATCGCAGCATGAAGTCAGTCGAAGCATATTTGGGACAGGCGGTCTAATTATTGCCGACATTATTAACCTCGATGAGAGTGGGGTTCGCACGGAAGATGAAGGTTGGGTGAATGGGTGTCGGAGGACGAAAAGGCGATAGATGGTTGCTCGGAGACGTCGGTAGAAGGAACGGTTCGGCGGCAAGGAGAAGGAAGCTGGAGGTTGCCGGCTTTGGCTATAGACGCCGCATTATGTCTTCGTTCGCCTTGCTTGCAACGCACCGTGTGACGTGACGTGAGTGTTCCAGACAACCTAATTACATCACAACATAGCACACCGTCATGCGCTACCGTCTCGTGCGCGCTGCCATGCTCGCCTTATAAACCACCTTTCCTCCAGGCTACCCTCGCTTTCTCTTCCATCCCTCGGCATCCAATCGTCTCACGCTCTACGACACCCTCTCTAACCGTCGTGTCTTCAGATGAAACAGTCGCTCATGAGTGTATAATACTCTGCGCGCTAGATAGACGACATTTCAAATTCCGGGATGTTCACAGTCATAGTCTACATTGTTTGCCTAAATATATTTGCTGTATCTATATTGAATGTCGAAGATATAATAGCAGATGTTGAGAGAACATAGTATTTTAAATAAAAAATTGTACAAATAAAAAAGAATAGTATATTCTTTTTTATTTGTACAATTTGTACAATCAATTTTAACTCCTTTGTACAAATTATAATAATAATAAATTAAAATATCAAATACTTTCATGTAATTTAACCTTGCAAAGCTGAGTCTATTGGATCGGCCATTACATTTAGATAACAAAGCAATAATTTAGCTCTCTCCGTAATTTTAAGATAAAAAATACATTATATTTAAATTTATTATTAATTTTTAATTCTTGAATTTATTATTGTAGCAATTTTCACTTTGATGCAAAAACTGTCGATTTTCTTTATGTTACATCTGAAAATTTGGAAATTATTCTCATTCAAATAAACTTAGCATTCATTTTCTTTTGCATATAAATTATGTTATGATTCCTAATTAATTAGGATAATTGCCTTTTAACTAACACATCTTATAGATTCAATATCAGTAACTATATTATAGATTTCAGCATCAGCTCTGCAGAATTAAATGTATATCATTTTGAGAAATTGTCTTTTAATTAACGATAAAAATGCATATCAGACGTGTCGCATTATATATAGAATCAATTGGATTGGTTTCTCTTATTTACACGAATAGATGTTACATATATGTTCCTAGTAACGAACATTGATTATACATAGCGAGCAGCCATGCAGAAAATAAACATACCCATATGAAGGGGCGTGAATGAATGCCATTCATAATACGAATACTGAAAGTGCATCGCGTTGCAGACTAAGCGCCATGCCCTTTCGTTGCACTTTCACTGATATCTAATTGTAAGTCAAGTCAAGGGCGCTCGTGATCACGACTCGTGATAGGTTTAAATCTCACTGGTAAGTTATCACTGACGCTATCTGACGCAGCCGTAAAACAGTCGGCGCCATGGGAACGGTTACTCCGCTCTCGAAATCATTTTAATATAAATACGATGCACAGAAAAGCTGCGGCGCACAGTAATTGCGGCACGCTAATTAACAGTCCGAACGTCCAACAGATTACGAGAAAGATGTAGCACTGTCATCTTCTTTTATATTCCTGCTTAGGCTTATCATTTGTGTCTTTTTATATGTAATAAATTAATGTCTATTCGCAACTGATAATCTTATATTGCACGATTCTCAAACTAACCTATCGAACGATCCAATGCAATCAAGAATTTATAATCATGAATTTATAAATAAAACACGCATAACCTCGCAAACCCGCATAATAATCAGTCACAGAATACAATTGACGAGATTATATTACGTTTTGAAATGATATACCAGTGTCAACTGCCAACTAAAATAATCTAGTTAATGAATTAATCACATACACATATGACAGAATGCTATAAATATAATGTTATACATTAAATTTTATAATATTTCACAGCTTATATATGTATATGAATATGAATATTTATATTATATATGTATATGAATACGCTTGCGTATTATACGTATATTGATTAGATGTGTTATTATAAATGCACACCGATTACGCGGTGACGAGAAATTATCCGTCTCTCTGAAGCCAGTGTGATATCGAGACTCAACGATTGAGAAATAACTGGCTGAAATAAGTATCCATCACTCTCAGCACGTATCCGATTACCTGTATCTAAGTAAAATTATGGACGTAAATCGTTGCCTATTAATACACTTCATTGATCTACGAACTTATCGTTAATTCCTATAAGCTCGGAGTTTTCGCACAACGCCTCAAAATTCAAAACATTCTTGTCGTATCTTTATGTCGCCATAATCAATGCGTATGACAGGTGGACAAAGCACATTAGTAATTGCCGTTTATGATTATAGCTTAGTTATAGCATATCATACATTACTTTGCGATTTATAATAATTTACATTGATTTTTACTTTTGCTCTCAAAAAATGATGGCAGTAATTTATTGCCATGTCGTTCACTCGTTGTACTTCTTGGAGAAATAAAAATCGGAATCGGTAAGTCGAATGTAAGAAAAGAATGATAAAAGCATAAACGAAAATCTAGAAAGCGTGAACGTTTCGTTGCCTCAATTTCCATCTCCTAGAAGTTTTGTTTATGCTTCTGTTACTCTCTCCTTACATTCGATTTTGTTCCAATCTTTATTTTTGCTCGGAATTTATGTCGTTCTGCAATTGACAATTGCATTTATATACAAGATTTTCGAAGATAGAAAAGCAAAACAGAAAGTAATGAATGATTATTAACAATAAGTGAGAGCTTGAGCATTGTTCGCCTTTTTGCAATGACGTACTTGTTAGCTGACAAATATTGACATCTTATAGAATATGAAGCTGGATGAAAGATACATTATAACGGCAGTTTTCACTTGTAAAGAGGTTTATCTTTTGAATTGTGATCTAAATGACTGCCAATAAAAACGACATAACATGTGATATTTTCTCAATCTGCATGTACAAAACATATATTCTGCAGAATGTTATATCGTCGCGTCGGCGTCATTTGAAAAGTCTATGAAAGTGACTATTGTAAACATGCTCACCTTTGATATCTCGCTAATTCGATAATAGTGTTAAAAATCAAATAATCAATCGTGTACTGCGAAAATACGATCGTTTTCTGCACAAACCTATCTTTACACACGAGCAATAAAATTTGACGTAATTGCGAATAAATATATGACCGATATTAAAGTCATGAATAAAGCAATTGATCAAATTTTCGTTATTATATTTAAGTGCATTTCGTGTGTGCACGATCTCCTTAAATTATTCACGTTGCGTGCAACTAAATGAACCTCATATTTCATGAATAATATTTACGTACGTGCGCGCGTTTTAGCTATAGAAACAGATCTCTGTAGAAATGCACGTTGCAACGAGAGAGCATTTTTTCGTAATTATCCCAATATTAATCTCAGTAAAAGAGCTAGCGTAGACACACTGGGATGAGAGCGCTCTTTCAACAAACTATCAAGACAACCTGTTCCCCCCACATGTTTGGCCAAGTAAAGCAAGGCGTTACCTTAATAAAGAAGTTTACTGCGCGAAATATGTCGTTTCGAGATAAAAACTATGTGATCACGACGTGGTTCAGGCAATCAATGTGTTCGAAATAACTTATAGGAATCATGAGCATTAGCATGCGATGATCGTAAGAGACAGATCCACGGAGTGGCACCATGACAACATATTACAAAAATCGTTCCTGCTAAATGGACCTTAATGAAGCACATCCAAAGCGGGAATTATATCCCACGGCAATCGCCAGAAAAGTATGTACGTGGCACCAAGTCACATTTTCGCATACAAACACGTGCACAAGATAATTACTTTATCCCCGTTCCTCTATCCTCGTCAGGTATTTTTCACGCGGAAAATCGTCGAAATGGAATGGCCGCGACGTGTTCTCTCGGTGTCTCTCCTAACATGGTAAACCTCAGCCGCGGGTGATCGATGTTCCTTGGACCGCCGCCATATCTCACCGTATGTCACATTCCGCGAAATCCGTCGAACGGTGTGCGCAGAATATAATATGTAACCCCGCGATCGGATTGGCCGGGAGTGTTTCAGGGAGCAGCGGTAACGCGGCCGCAAGAAATTGCACGGCGTTGCCATTCCTGAATCAGGGCGCACGGTAGCCGCACGTCTCGACAGCTTGATTAATAGCCTTAATTAAGATATTTAATTGCTTTTATTTTTATTTCCTGTCACGTTGTATAATCGCAACGTCGCGACAGCACCGACGAGGAGGGGAGAGGAGACTCGGCAAAGGGGGCGGTGACGACGAGGACATCGGCTCTTCTCTGCTCGCAAAGGCGGGAGGAAACGGCGTGCTCTCGAGAAACACATCATAAGCCTTGCGTATTACGACCGTATGTTCGCGTTATGATTGTCGTCGCTGCTACAATTAGCTAAGGGAGGCGGGAGAAACTACATTACTTTATTTATCTATATAACAGCGAACGCGCGCAGTGAATTTTGCACACTTGCTACACCTTAATCTCTCTCGGTTAAGTAAGAATGTTTCTATTTTATTATATGTCATCAATTATATTTTTATATAGAAATAGTATTTCAGTATTTCAGTTAATATTATCGTACATAATATTTACTTTATTAATTTATTGCTACGTTTGTCACGCGACTGATAAATCTCGGGATAAATCTGTAGGGTGTAGATAATAGGTACTCGATAACATGATCCTTGATCCGTCTTCTGATGCTAACTTGGAACAATACGGGTAATCACGTATGAGAGAAGGAATCAGTGATTGTTTCATTTTTCATGTGTGCGAAGAGAGGGTAGGCTTGTCCAAACCTGGAGAGAGAAACGAGACGCTAACTGTAACTCCCAGACGTGTGCACAGACACCAGTGTCTTTATCTATCCCTCTCATTTATCTCTGGCGGTCACCTTCGTGTTTTGCCCGCACACGTACGACGATACGCGAGGATGAAACGGACGAATGGATGTATATAGGTGGATGGAGATGGACGGACGGACGGATGGATAGACGAACGTGCCAACTCTCGTGGCTCACCGACTGCTTTAGGGGTAGCTTCGTAGGAGTTGTGGGTGGGTGACGTGAGGCGCGCGAGTCAGACATACGTGTGTGTTTCTGGGGTGCAGAGGAAACGTGTGTGGGAGTGAGATGTGGTGGTTGGAGCAGCTCTCAGAATGGAACAATCAGCCGAGAATCAAGCGACCACTTGTTCTATATGCAGGGACGACGGACGCCGGTCGCTTCTCGAAGTACTCTGCTCGGCGCCAGTCTGAACAATGGAGACCGTGACAATTATTGCAATTACCGCCGAAACTCCCGGAGAGCGCGAGAGCGGCAAGGATACACCCGGCGTTAAGCCGTACCATTTCGATGCAAATCTAAGCTGGTCGTTACTCGCGCGCCGAGTAGCGCCTCTTGCGTGACCGATCCTATTCGCGAGCAAATTTTCATACAACAATAAATAAATATACAGCCGCAAGAAAAATTGTAATTGCTTTACACAGTTAGTAGAAATCTTTTTACAATTTTTTTTCAAATGACAAACTTAATTACCAATAAACCAGTTTAACAACTTTGAAAAA
>NW_012130076.1:2266796-2277411 GCF_000143395.1 Atta cephalotes
ATATACTCTGATTTAATTGTGCATATTAGGCAGATCGTTTTAATTTATTGTATCAATATAGATAATGTTATATGACTAATCTCTGATATTAACTACTAGAAATTACTACATTACTGCTAATTTTTTTATATTGCAGCCATGTCTCAATTTTTAAGATTATATTGCATTAACTATATTTCCTATGTTGATTTTAATTAGCCACATTTATCAGTATTTCGTCTAACCAATTGCTAATCACACTATATTTTAAAAAGTTATTTCTTTTTATGATATAGATTATATCGATATATGTCATTATGTGATAATAGAACACATATAAACCAAATTTTTGTAATGCAATGATTATTCGAAAAACTAGAAAAAATTATTAATATAAATTTTCATTTTTCATACTGCATATATTAATCACTGTTGATCAAAAATTGTAACTATGAAAATATCATTGCATAACAACGACTATGCCAAAATTATAAAAGAAAAAGTACTAGAGAAAAGTTACATCTCTACAGAGACAAAGGAAAAAATTTCTAAAGAACACGACAGTACGTGTAGCATGTCGTCGTATGTGTGATCGCGACTAATGATAGTTAGGGAAAGCCTGAAAAAAAAAGGAATGAAGAGACCGACAAAAAAGAAAGAGAACGGAATGAGAGATCAGTAGGCAACGTATACAAACTCTGTGTATAAACGACAATGCTACCGGTGGTGCTGATAAAGTGTCGCGTCGTTGGGAGAGGAGGACGATCTCGCCCTCACATCTTCGCACGAAGGGCGCCAGCCACCCTCCACGACGGTTATTGTTGCGGTTAGCGGCAACCCTCCGATGACGAAGTTAATTGGGCAACGATTGTGCACCGGATACGCTGTTTTCCTTTCTCCCCGCGAGACACGTTTATCCACGAACGAAAGTCTCATTACGAGAACAAAGATCATGCCCTTTTTTCTTCAAAATTTCAAACGCCGAGAGTTTCCATAGTTAATACTAGGATCTAAATCGTCTACAGATTCTTGCATAATTCAGTAACGTTTTTAAATTAATTCAGATTTTTTTCATATATATTTATGATTAAAAATATGTATTATATATACTATCATATTAATATAAATTGTATTATTAATATATTAATAATTAACAAATAAAGTTATTTATAACATATACAATAAGTATGTTTCAATTTATATTTTTCTAACAATTAATACTTATTATTTTTTAAATAAAGCTCTGCAATACACAAAAGTAGAAGTAACATATCTAATAAAGCAACTCTCTGCTGATTTCTTAGTGTTGTATCTCAGATGTATAGTGACTATCACGAATGTTCATATCTGAGCGATCAATACTAAACTCTCCCTGCCATTGATTTGTACGTAATTGCATTTACTTGGGC
Source organism: Atta cephalotes (assembly GCF_000143395.1). NCBI lineage: Eukaryota > Metazoa > Arthropoda > Insecta > Hymenoptera > Formicidae > Atta > Atta cephalotes. The sequence continues at coordinate 2,268,185 of NW_012130076.1, forward strand.
GTTTTCACACAGAAACCCAGTGACATTGACGTTAGCCCCCTGGCTGCTCGACCAATCCCCTATAATCCACTAACCCTTCTCAGCAAGAATGAAAACTGACCTTCCTTGTGCATATTATTGATGTATTGCTAAATCCAACGATAAATCAAGTCGCTTGGTAATATAAGATAAAATATGTACTGACAAATTTATTAATTAATGGAAATTAATTCGCATAATACATAAATAAATACTGCCACGTTTCGTATTGTACGTCTGAATTATGGGAATATATAACTTTCACTTTAATGTCCTATTCTTCGCTAAGCAGTTAATATTGTTAGATTTATTGAACTTATTAAGAGAAACTTTCTCAATTTATTTAAAGTTTATATAAGATATTTAATCCTTTTGTGAAAGTTGATGTGTTTTTTTGTGAAAAAATTTTATCTCTATAAAAATTCTAATTAAAAATGGATAGAAGATTCTGATCATATCATTTCTAATCTCAGCTAGAATTATATAATAATAGATTCAATCAAAAAATTGTCTATTTTCAATTCAGAATTCCAATATTAATTAGACTCCTTTTTTTTCAGTGTAGTCAGTCAATTAATTTCGTCGTTCACAATTTATAATTTTATCTTCATTAGATAATATACATATATAATCAATACGTAATTGTACACATAACATAGATAAATATTTAATACAATACGTATATATAAAAAAGTAGATGATATTAAAATATTTAAAATATTAAATTTTCTGAATGACTGTTAAATATATATGTTGATCGTAGCTACCAATTCTAATCATGTTTGCCGTACAATTTCGTCATCGTACAGAAAGCAATTTCCACGAGGAAACGAGTGGCTTAATTTTATCGGAAAAATAATAATATAAAACAAGCCATCGAACGACGCTGCTGTAAGAAGCTGTCCCATCTCGCTCTTCCCAGCCATAATGAGATTTTATACTTGCTTATAATGAAATAAATATTCTTTTATTTCTCGTTATATTGGCCAATCGTATCTTTCATTCCGTCTCGTCGAACGCATTGCCATGAAAGGACGTAGCGTTTAAACGACAAAGCCGCACTTCCGGCGTTCAGACAGGCACAACGATGCACCCATCGTGTTTTGGCGAGGCGAATTACAACGATAGGAAGGGTGCATAACGACTAAACGGACAATCGTCGACGCATCCGGATGGATCGCGAGTATGATGCGCCGGGATATGTGGAAAGACAGAGAGGCGACGAGCCATCCAGAGGAGGAGAGAAAGGCAAACGTGTCCCTCTCAGCAGGCAGCAGCTCGTTACTCGCGACCCGCGGCTCACTGTCTCGTGGAATCGCGTCTGCGGCTACCAGACACGATTGTACACGAATGCATACTCTGGAATCGTAGACTCTTATATTATCGCGTATCAAATATCCACTATCTTTCTCTTTTTCTTTCTTTCTGTCTCTCTCCTTCTCTCTTGGCGAATCAGCCAAGAATAGCGTCGGCCCATCAATGTGCTACATCGCTGATTACAGCATTATATCGTGTGGACGGTTGTTTCTGATATCTATACATTTCCCACAGTTCCTTTTAAGGATAAAACTTGCCGTTTTAAGCAACAATAAGATCAATTTTTTATTAGAATTATTTAAAATTGTTCGCGGATGGTAAATTCCTAGACTTGCTAATACAGATATTAATACTTCAATTAATACTTCAATTAAGTTTAAATCTCGTCGGTCGATATCTCTAATAATCTTGCAATTAAAATTATGGGTTATGAATGTTTGTTTCGATGCCACTAACCGTTTTCATATTCATCGATATATCAAAAGAGATACTTTATTTTTCTTGTAATATCTTCTACCATATACCTAATCATCAGATGTCAATTTATGCCACGCGGTGCTCCCGTAACGACCTCGAGCCGCGGGGATAAAACGAAATATCGAAGCATCTCCCGTGTTGATGGCGAAAGAAACCCTGTAGCGCAACGCCTAACGTATCAGCCTGGAACACGCGTCCCGTGCATGGAATCCTATACGAGCGTGCGCATAAAATCCACGGTGGTAATACTACAGTGGCACGCAAGCATACGGGCGCCGTCCAACGATTCCACATTGTTCTCCAGGAGGAGGGGAGGCTCGCCGCCACTAATTGCACATTGTATACTATTGTTGCTCTCAGCCGGTTAACTCCTATCGATCTGCTATCTTCATATAAAGTAACGCAAAACAACGTAATTAATTGCCAGTCTCCCGAGCATTGTTAGACGATAAATAACGCGATGGGGCCTACGTCCAATTAAAATATTCAGTAAGACAAACAACAATGGGACGACCCTCCTCCACGACTTTGCCGTGCGTGGTTCTCGACCACTTCTTCCTATCCGGTCGCAGTCGGCCGGTCGGACGATCTTACCGTCTTTTCTTCTCTTCCTTGGAAGATTCTCGCATGTGTTCTCCGGCGGTTAACCTGCGCGCAGGTGGAAGAGATACGAGCCTGTACCTGCGACTTGCACAAAAACGAAATGTGATATTCTCTGTGCGGTGTAATCACTGCTATTCCCGGATTGTCGGTAGAATAAGGATCTCCCTTCCATTTGAGCGTACAATACATAGCGCACAATACCGTTTGACACGTTTGCTACGAGAATCGACAATTCGTATAGAATACAAGATGAGATATGATCTTTTACCCGATTTTGTATGTGTCATAAAAACTAATTGATTTTATTTAATTACTTCGAACTTGGACTGATTTTAATTAATATAGTTTAATTATAAGGATCTCATTTTGTTGTATAAAAAAAAATAAATATATAATCTCTCCTTAATAATTTCAAGAGAATTTTACTGTAGGCTCACATTCTAATTACGCATGATTATTATCGCGTTAACACTACAACCATTCATGATATTTCGCTCACTCTAAAAAAATATTCAATGTAGATTTAACATCATATGGTGTTTACTTACATAATTCTCACTGTGTTGGTATTAACACCAACATGATGTGAATTTAATATCATGGATTTTAAATCCACACCATAATGTTGTGGATTGTGTTAATATAAATACCAGGTTATAAATCCACACTATGTTGGTGTTCACATTAATAGAATTATATGAACATCGCATAAATCCGAGATTTTTTGAATATTAAAACTGTTAAAAGTGCCAATTTAGTAATTTCCTATCCTGCATTTTCGGTTAATGAAAAATTATTTCAGTATTATTCGTATACTATTAAAATTATTTTAGTTATTCGTACTGTTAGAATTATATGCTCACAGACATGTATCAATATTATATTTTAAATTCTGTACTATAATTTAATACAAAAAAGAAAAGAAAAAAGTTTAAAATAATTAGCGGGGCATCGGCGATTCTAATGATAAATGTTACTTGGTTTCTTTCTGAGTATATTACAAAATGCATTAATGATATATTGTATTATAGAAAAACAAATTTTAAAAGAAATTTTTAGATAGAAAAATCAGAAGATTCTTTCTACCCAGTATCATATCTATAAATCATATGTGGTGAAATGCAAGCATGTCAATATATTCATGATATTCCTGTTACAAGAAATTCTCTTTTCTGTCCGTCTCCAACTATGCAATTACGTAATTATATAAACACGCTTAACTTTTATCTCGCTACATTTACAAGAAACTACCGTTAATCTTAACCTCACTCGTCGCAGTGCATATGATTAGAGAAATTGAAGAAGGAAATCTTAAATGATGTTAGTGTCGGTGCGATCCGCATTTAGCAATAATTAATTTTCTCGCTTGCCTGGTAGGGCAAAATGCAAAAGACTCGAGTAGCGAGTAGACTTTTCCACACATATTCTCGCGTTCATTGCGCGATGTTTAAACGTCTTGATTACAGGTTATCCATCGGTGTCTGCTTTCTAACACAACGTATCTATAGCCTTTTTTTTCAATTTAGCCCCGAGTGAAACTCGAATCATAGTCCGATAAGCACGCGGCGATACGCACCGCTCGTCGCGGTTGCGTAAGGCATCTACTCTTGTTCTGACGCCCGATATGTCGGCGAGACATATTTTTCCGAATACCAAATCTCTTTCGTATCTTTTAACTAAACTGCCGTGACGAGATCGAGATTAGTCTCATTCACTTTTGCCATCGCCTCAGGTAATATTACGCTTTATTCTTTTCCGACAATAATATTCAATAGTAGTCGTCTGGATTACATATATCCTGTACGAAAGAAAAACAGTTTCGATAAGTTAATCATAAAACTCAGATTTGCGCTCCGACATAAAGGTGGTATACTTTGGTATACTTCAATCTTCGCGGCATAGCACTGCTCTCATGGCTCGGCAGCTTCCGAGGAGCACTGGTCTCAAGCGCGATACGCATGCCGGCAACTTATATCAGCAAGAAATTGCCTTCAGGAAACAAGGCATTCTGCATTCTCGCACGCTCTAACGATGTGGGCATCTTTCGAGACGAGAGATCGAGCACCTTCACCGTGATTCGTCCATCTCATCCAGATTCACGAAGTAACCGCGCGCTGGCGAATGCGCGTATGCACGTACGTCTATTATCACACATTAGTAGAAGCTGAAATGTTGGCGGTCAGCTGCGAATAATGTAAAATACACTCGCTCTCAGAAACATTGTATCGCGCACGAATAAGACTGCGTCGCGCACTTCTTTCTTTCCTTCGAATACAGATGAGAGAGCAGTGTGTACCGCAAATTCTATCTCTACTACATAAAATATAAATCTCTTTTTTACTTTTCACTACAGTAACGAATTTAATAAATATAAAGCCATATACGGAAAGAACGATTTTGCTAAAATATCTAAAAATTTAAGTAGATATAAATCTAAAAATAATTTTGCTGGACCATCAAAACAATTATATAGAAAACTCAAGTACAACGAGTAAAATTTTAATACTTTAATGTCAGTTTGAGCGTTCCATGTAATTATTTTAATGGTCCAGAAGTTATTTTTTAGATCTATATCTAACTAAATTTTTAGATACTTCAACAAAATTATTCTTTTCATATAAATACAAGAGAAGCCATTAAGCAAAGAAGATCTTTTAAATCTTGATTATTATATATAAATGCAAAAGATAATTTTATCGATAACATTTTTAGAATTAAACTATATAAAAGATTAACACATGTAATATGTTTCAAATTAAAAAATATAAAGAAAAAATGAAATATATATATGTATATTTTATGTGTTTATTAAAAAATGCATTACTGGTTCACTTTACTGTCCTTTATCAACTATATAAATCTCACCCGCAGTTTCATTCTTCCTCTCCGTCTGTTCATGCCATCTCTTCTTCTCTTCGTCTTTTCTTTTCGCTTTCTTCGTTCTTTCTTCCACCAATCTGCTTTCCGCTTCTCCATCTTATCTGTACGTTTCACTCTCTTTGTCGAGCGTCTTTCCTCTTTCACTGACCGGCTGAGCGCGTTATTTATTACTCCGTAGAAACGACCGCACAAAACTTAAAGCCCGTACGCGTGTACATTTTCTGTGTGCGGCTTTTTATACCGTACATTACAATGCACGCGCATGCAAGCATTATACTGTCCGTGTGATTCATTACCAGCTGATCCTCCGGGCTCTTGAGAAAATACGGAAACTATAATTGCGCGAGACTTATGATGCACATGGCGCCTCATACGCGAGACCATTTCATGAATAACGTGCGCGCGACGTTCGAGAACGCAAGGTATTATGATCGCTGCGAGATTGTATCGCTCGACCTCTTCATTTGGCTATTCTGCCGTAGCCTTCGAACGTTCTCGTTGAACGCTACACGATTTGTAATCGTTATGTCATACAAGCCTCTATGGAAAATTGCATTTCAAATACGCAAAATAGAAGTTGATAAATGTACGCGTATAATTACATTATGTATTTATGAACATTTAAAAATATTGTAAAAACTCGAAAGGAAATAATTATGTGTCTCTAGAAATTTGAGAAAAAATAGTATTTTATATTTTAAAAAATTTTTCTTTATAAAAAAAGATTTTTGTGGCCGAATGTATTACTCATCATAGAAATCACGTTATGAAGTCGAGTTATAAAAAAATATCGAATATCTAATGCTTAGATATATTTAAAAGCCACTCCTTGAACTCTTAAGTCTTTACGCTGTTAACAGAATTAAATCAGCTTCCTCTTGTAGAAAGATTCAATATCTAGCTTCTAATACACATAAGCAATTCTTGGAATTTTTTCTGACGTAAGAGCTTTGTGTCTACCACTGATCCGACAGAGATTGGCGGCTTTATCGGTCTGTAAAAAAAATGGATCGTTCCCGTACGTCAATTTTAATCTCGATCACGCCTATTACGCATGAATTATGATGGAACAAAGATGACCTATTTTCTAGTAATGATACGACGCAACCAAAAAATGGTTAGATGAAAATTATTTTAATATATTATTATTTAAAATTATTTTGGTATGTTGTATACGTTTCTCACAATTTTATTGAAATAATTACACTGAGAGAAAAATAGTCTGGATTGGATTAAATAGTAATTCTGATGATGAAATAGACGAATCAGAATTTTCTGATTAAATCTACTAGAATTCTAGCCAGAGATAACTAGAATTCTGATTGATATAATTATTTTGAAATAAGAATTTTTAGTAGAGTTTACCAGAAATATATTACATCAACTAAAATTTTAATAAATTTAACCAGAAAATTCTAATTTGTTCATTTCAACCAGAAACTTTTTTTCAGTATATGCACATAGTTTTATAAATTTCATTGTTTTATTTCATTGTTTTATTAAATGAATTATTTAAATTCAAACCTTTAAAAAAAAAATAAAAAAGCTGCCAAGTGTGCGTGATCCTCAGAAAAACCGTTATACAAATTATTATATGTGTGCGCTTATATGTGTGCTCCTCAAAGAAAAAAATGACTTCCTATTCCAAATCTATTTTTCCCGAACTATCAAAAAATAATAATTTTTTTCAAAAAGTGTGTGAAATTTTTGCCAATCATAAACAGAAAATATATTTAGTTGAATGTATAATTATTTTTAAACGGAAATGGAAATGAAAACGGATGCAGAAACGGAACCGCAAATGGAAAACGGAAACGGAAACGGAAATGAAAAAGTCGAACTAAAATCGACTACAAGATATATTTTCGTATTGCCGAAAATACAATATCAAAAAGATATCTTTCCATTATTTTGGTATATTTTATCATTCATTTGCGAGCAGTACACGGGATCGCCACCAGACGATTCAGTTTCTCATGTTTGAAAATCATATAGGATAGAATAAAAGTGCAACATTATGAGAAATTTTATTCGTGTTTTAATAAACACTAATAAAATCATTTTTTGTAATCGAATACGCAAAGGAGACTATTATGAAAGATAATGGCTCTTGCGCATAGGACACGGCAAACATTGCAGGACCCAGAAATAGAATGTATATTATCAGTCATGCAATTTCATTTCGTTTTGTGTAAAAATTAATTTAGGAAAATTCGATATTATTAAACGTTATATGTGCCGAAATATGAAAACTAAAAAAAGTCTTAAAGACGATTAAAAGATATCCAAAGAAGTTTTCGCATTGCGCCTCCACTTGGCGCGAAACACTACCGTATTTTTTAATTTTATTTCTTTAATTGTAATGAAAAATGAAAAAACAACTTTTCATCATCTCTGAATGAATTGTTGATGTCTACGGACGCTATATTTGGAACTTATGGCAATCATTATTAATATATAAGGAATGTGTAAGGAATAGGATGTGTTGGAATAGGATTAATAATAGAATCGATTACATATGATAGTAATAAAGGTCGACGTGATATATTAGTTTTATAATAGATTTCCCATTCTTCTCTATCCGTCTAGCTTTCCCTCTTTTTCCTTTTTCTGCTTTCCATAATTTAATTCTTCTCTCCAGACTCTTTCTTTAAAATATCGAAAATTGTAGCAATTTAATAGTGTTAACAATAAATGGCGATCCAATATCCATCGATCGATTCCAACCAGTCAAATACGCCCACGATTAGATCAATAATTTCACTGGTATCCTTTCATTCCGTGTTTTGCATGAACAGATAGCATACATTCACAATTTATTTACGAGCTCGAATTCCCGCTTATTGAGTGCGGATATGATAGATCGTTTCTCCATTTTCCCTTCTCTGTCTGTCTCATCAAATGATTTCTGTTGTTTGTTTCTTTTACGCATTGCGTGTATCTATGACCTTTGCTTCCTTTTTTCTTGAAGCTGTCACACGTACAAAAATTTTTAATCACAGTTGACCAATCACAATCGAGCGTTCTAAAACGTAAGATCGCAATTTTAATTGTAATTAGTTGATTTGTTTACGGTCTTACGGTTCTTCATCATGCGATGGCCTTTACTTTCTTCCTCATCCGACCACTCCTCGCCTCTTTCTTTCTCTCCCTATCACGCTTTTCCTCCATGGAATCATCAACATTGCAGTCAGGTGCCGCTACTTACACAACCTGGTGAATTCCATCTCCGAGATCCCGTGCACAGAGAAGAACCGAACCGAACCGAGCACGCACTCGGACGACGATAGAGGATACAGCAGGAGCGGTTTCTATTTTCTGCCGTTCTGGTGTTCGTGAGCGCGACCGTTCGAGTAGCCGATTTCATCGAGGCGGACGCTGCCGCTGCTGCTGCCGCGTGTATGTCGATTTATAGCATCGCGGTCCATTAGAGATAATTGTTGTTGGTCGATATCCGATGTGTGTACCGAACGCGATACAAAGTCGTTTTTCCCTCTTACACGGTGTGTATCCGCGCGCGCGGTTCGGACACGCGGCCGCCATCCGGTACAGTTGTTTTATTACGTGCGAAATTTTTCTACAGGCTATCCGTGCGCGCGCGACCATAGACGTACACTATCCACACATGTATAAATGTATATTGAACATACCATTATTGGCGTCCGCTTGAACGAACTAGTTTTATAGTGGTCGTTGTAAACGCCGACCGCCAGAGGAACCCGGTTAATTGGAATGTTGCTCCTTCGATTAAACTATTAAAATAAAATCTCGATGTGTCGGCTTGGAAAACTTCTTTTTCTTCCTTTTTCTTTTTTCGTCGTGGCATTCGTACGGAATCGTAATTTACACTTTTTGATAAAGAAAGCGAAGAAGAGAGAGAGAGAGAGAGAGAGAGAGAAGAATAGAGTAAGAATAAATATCGACTATCGTAG
>NW_012130076.1:2277431-2289115 GCF_000143395.1 Atta cephalotes
TTAACGTTAACGTTACGTACGTTTACTTACGTACTATACTACTACTCTCTCTCTCTCTCTCTCTCTCTCTCTCTCTCTCTCTCTCTCTCTCTCTCTCTCTCTCTCTCTCTCTTCTCTCACTGATATTATATGCATAATTTACAACTTGAATTATTACATTTAGGAATAATCAAATAAAATAACAATTAAAAATAAAGATACAAGAGAATAAATAAATAAAAGGAAAAAATAAATAAGAAGATACAGAAGAAACTGAACAATAAATTAAAGAATTAAAGAAAAATAAATGCTACATGCACAATTGATTGAAAAAAACTTGATACGCAGGTATATAAAAGTGTGTTAGTGTGTGTAAGTGTAACTGAATGAGAGTGTGTGAAAGAAAGAAATAATGAGAGAAAAAAAGAAACACAAGTTTCTTAGAAAAATCTCTTATTTTTGAATCACGATGTCTAAGGATACAAGAAATATCTACTAGGTTTATAAAGAAGATACAAAAAAATTGATGACATTTTTAGTCTTACGAATCATAAATATCGCATAAATTTGTGATATTTATTTAAAACTACATATTACATATATAAAATTTAATTATTGTATATCGCATTTAGATTAAATGCGATATACAATAATTAAACTTGTAATATTGAATATTAGCAATTTTAATCTAATATTAAAAATATTTAGTACAACATATTTAAAATGCAGGAAATTTGAGAAATTCATAGTTGTTTCCAATTATTATCTCTTGAAATTATCTCTTGAAAAAAGATCAGTTTCGATTCATAGAATTTATCATTAAAATATTGAAATTATCGTTTCCAGGATACTTTGTATCATTTAAATTTTTTGAACTTGTTTGTACAGCCGAGGCTGTTCCACGATATAAACGGGAAAATGCAAATCGCCGTATCTCGATCGATTTCCTTCTTACTGTTATGTTTTTTTTTATAAGCTAGTAGCTTTTCGCTTGCGCGAGCACAGCTACCGAGGTAGCGCCCGACCAGATCAGTAATCTCTCTTGTGCCGGTTATGGTGCAGGTATTAATCTTACGCAATTCATCTCGTTGAGCTTGTCTGGCTTATTAATCCTAATAACGACAGTGCGATTCACTTTTCGAGATTCTGCGTATGGCGAACAAGCTATTACCGTAGAAGGCGAATGAAAAATCGTACGCGTTTCTCTCAATTTTGTTATTTTTGATAATACCGTAATGCGAGCAATTCGCATGATCAGTATCTTTCCGTAAACTTGCAAAAGCGTAACGAATTGGCGGCACGCATGTAGCGAGATAAACATTCTTCCTCTTTAGCTTGATATAAAAACAAAAGGAGAGGAAATAGTTATAATTAAAAATATAAAGATGCAAAGATAAATAATAATTTTACATAGCAAGTACATACCATCTTACATCATGAGAATCAACAGAATCTTCTATTCCATTACGACGAGCTTTCATTAAAAGGCCGAACTAATAAACGTTAACGAAACAACGTATGAATTATGACTTCCTGCGATTCCCTTCTAAAATTTCGCGCGATCGTCAACTTCGGTAAGTGCACATAGATGAAAGAGAAATCACGCAATGCAAATAAATACAGGGCAGTGTACGGATATATTTTTACTTAAATATTTAATCTCACGGCACGTTTCTTACGCATTTATTTTCGTTATTTAATTTTCCGGTACTACGTAAAGTAGTACTGGAGAATTAAATAACGAAACTACTACGTAGTAGTCCCACGAATCATTGCTATATAAGAGAAGGAATCTAGCAAACCAGCCCATTATCCCATTTTTAATTTAAATGACTTTTGAATTTGCATAATAATTAAATATTAATAAATGGTTCGTGTTTCTTAAGAAAAAAAAGATATTTTCGCAAGATATAAAATTTTAAATACAATTCCTATACACACATTATGTTAATGTCACTAAACTATACATTACTCTAAATAGTAATGTATAATTCAATTCGTGTAGCTCGACAATGAAAAGTTAATTGAAAGCATTTTTCGTTCTAGAAACACATATATATTTCGAAGATTGCATGTCTCTTTCTTAGCACAAAAAAATATATATTAAATAAGGATGCGAGAAAACGTCTGTATCGCAGTTTACACTTTCAGCAGAATAAAACGGCTTCCGCGCATCTGCCGGCCGTTTAAAGGCGACTGACAGTAATATTCGAGTGCCCATAGAGAAAGTGGCCGTTTCCTATTTTCCCTCGTCGCACTTCAAAAGACCAGGCGCGCGCGCGGCGTCCTCGAGCCGCACTCTATGTGGCCATGTGGTGATTTTAGTGTAACAATTCTCTTAAACTGGGTGGGTTTACGTTTGCGCGGCCCGCACAGGAGCGGTTGTAAAGGGGCGTCGATTGATTGATATTCGGACCGCGTCTGTCTTTAGCCGAAAAGATTTTAACGTTCCTCTATAGGAGCGCATCTTCTCTTAGCGCGGAAGAGAGGTATAGGTTGCCAAGACGCCGAAATACTATGTGCCGTCTACTCGCGCGACGAGTGATGCACTCCACGCGCTTTCTTTGCCGCCGCATAAACGTATGCGTGCGCCGTGATACGCATTACGCATCGTTCACCATCCGCCACGGCACAAAGAAAGAGAAGCGTACGTTGATGCCGTCACAAATTCTTTTGTAGACCCATTCACGAAGGAAAGTTCTGAAACGGACCTCTTTCTAATCAGGTCAGCCTGTTCTTAAGATAATATCCTCTCGACTAGTTAATGGGAGACGACAGCACTGAAGTTTCTAAATTACTGTCAACGTAACGGACAAGCGTTTCCCTTCCTTTTGTGTGCGATTGTAATCTTATTCTATCTTACACACTAAGCACTTGGAGCGAAGGACCATGTCGAATGAAGAGAAGCTGTTCCCGACGAGCGCAGTGCAGAGTTGCGCGAGGATTCGCATAACAGTAGCATTGCATCACCACCAGTCTTGCTACGACCATATATGTTTCTTTGCTCCTAGTAGCTTCCTACATCTCGTGATAACGTTCTTTATAAGGCTTGGATCTTCTACAAACGTGATCACACGTTCGACCAGGTGAAAGAACGCAAAGTCATTAAACTTATTACAAATGTAACTAGAAATATTCTTAAATGATAAACATCTATATTTATCGCCATCTAATTTATTAATACAAAATTAATGGTACGTAATGAATGTATAATATGTAATATGCTATGATATGTCAATATTATGTAATAAGCTATAATATATAGGGTGCTCTAAAATTCGCAACTTAAAATATTATAGTAAGAAAATTTCCGAAAAATTAAATAAAAAAGAATTATTGTAAATTTTTATTTTAAACAATAGTTTCTAAGATAATAAGGGTTTAAATATGGCCAGTTATAGGCTACGTTTAGATGGCCACTTATCCATAAATCGTACATGCGGTAGATTTGGTGAATGCTAATGAATGAACACTTCAACGAGCTCAAAAATATTCACAGGTGATCATCTAAACGTAGTCTGCAATTGGCCATATTAAAATTATATTTTAGAATATTCCTATTATTTTAGAATTCCTTAAAATAAAAATTTACAAATAACATTTTTAGAAATTTAAAATTTTCAGAAACTCACTATGTTTTGAATCGTGAATTTTGGGATACCTTATATAGTTTTGATTATAACAAAAGCATATTATAAAATTTTCAGTATTGACTTGATTGACAGGGTATTGACTTGACAGAAGTAACTGATATACGATATGTCAGGTCCTATAATAATATTTGCATGTTAAATCGATATAGCCGAATTCATTGTTGCCTCTTTTCCGCGAATTCTTTCATTTTGCTCATTTTGTGTTGCGAAAATAACAATCAGTACAAGATGTTTTAACGACTAAAAAGTTAGATTATCGTGATTAAATCTATATATTTGTGTACTAAAAGTATATATGTATACTTTTTGTACAAATATAAAACAATAACAGTTAAATAGCGCGCATCTATAGATACTATAGATATATTTTATTGTACTAAACAACATAGACGATACTTGTCTAGTACATAAAATAACGCATAGTAATTAGCCAGAGGAGAAACAAGGGGACATACACACGCCGCTTTTCATCTACATAGCTTTTCGCAGTAAAGTTATTTCAATGTCGGAAAGGAGTCGTAAGAGAGCGCGAAGGATATCTGGCAGGCACATTTCCACGGTCGGCAGTAAAGCCGGCTAACAGTGGCGCACGAAAGTAAATGTTATAACAAACATAGTGAGCAGAGCTCACGACGCCCCGCTATTTAACATTATTTAGTTTGCTTTGTGGACGTTTAAACAGTGCCTGCCTACTTTTTGTATGGATATTTGATGTACCTCGCCCAGCTTCAAGCTGCTATGTGCGTATATACACGTATATACACGAGGATGCCGTGTTTGTTTTCTAGGTGGCGGTGGATGAAGTAAGGATAGTCAAATCGTTCAGTGATACATATGCACACGCACCTAATAATATGAACTGCAGACTTGCAATACTGTATTTTGATAAGAATATCAAGAAATCGTAAAATATTTTCCTCCAATAGTAGATAAAATTCAAAAACAACGCGAATAAGCATAGATAGTAATTTGTACGGATGATAATTTATACTTAATGGCTCGGATACAATATAGACTTGGACAGATACATGCTGTACTAAAGAAGATGTAAGACAGATATTACGAATTCAATGCGCTGCAATAACGTTAGAACGAATACAAAATCGTGAGATCGCATTCGTCGTTCTTGGGAAAATAGCGATTCTTTCGTTTTCGGCCGATATAGCACTGTATTTTTCTCCCAAAGTAAGGAACGTCCGGCGCGCAGAGATTTACACGCGTATTAAATTACACGTGACTTTGTGACACGCAAAGGAGCCTTTTCTTGGGCGGAGTAGTACAGGACAAGGCGCGTATCGTGTAAGAAACCCGCGACTGTTCGTCGGGGCATAGAAATCAAGATAGAAAGCTCGTATACCTGCAGACGGTGGAGACAAATGGTTGTGACGTACGGCGTGAATTCTCTCCCGCGCGGGACTCCCGCTTAAATCACACCCGGAATATTTACGGTACGGCGTATCATGTTTCAATATATCTTATTGTGGCCGCGGCCCCGCCGCGTCCGTAATGAAAACGTGTTTATGTAACGCCCGGTATGTCATATTCCAATGTATCAAGCGCAGGAAGGCGCGGAACCGAATTAACGGCGGAGCATTAGATTTATTGTCGAGTGCGCACCGAGCTTTGTTAGTTAATGAGAGAGCCTATATCGTTCCATTGTGGCATCACGCGGCCGATACAAATGGTCCTACTTGGGTGACATCGGTATTCTCGTGAGAAGAGAACGATTCCATCGTTACAATCTCAATATCATAAATCTATGATTACTATGCGTACTCGTAGTAAAGCAAAATTAATGAACTGCGGAATGCGTTTCTTATGATTTCATCCTGCTACATTGTAAACTTCCGCGTCTCACGTTAATTTTAGAAATGTACAACAGAAGTCTATAGCGGGCTCCAAGATATCCCGTTACCTCTCTAAACTTTTCCTCTCATCCATATTTTCAAGTGTAGATGATAGAAATTCGTTCAATGGAATCTTAGGAATGTCTCGGAGATATTTAAGCATAATCGACGGTGTTAGGCACCGTTAAGATGTACAAACTCGCACTATAGAAAGAGAGTTTAACAAGAGTTTACAGTTTATGCCAAGTCTCGGCATAAATTGACCCGAAAGTCTAAAAAAGGTCACACTATTACGAGATACGAGAAGCGCTCACTCGCGCGAGAAACAAGGCGACGCAGGTCTTCTGAATTGGCAACTTGGAAGCGCGTACTGAGAAAGGAAGCGCGCGTCACACCATGCTTTTACAAACGACGTTATACCGTGCTACCGTAAACGGGGTGCCGGCCAGCCCATTTTCGCGTTACGCAAAGTCTCATTAGACATCCTATTCTCGGACGTGCGTTTTAATCGAGCCGCTCGTTTCCCGGCCGTGAGCGAGTGAGCGAGCGAGCGAACGAGCGAGGTGCAACGTCCTTTAGGCCGGACTCTCCTCGTATTCTCTCTATCGGAGAGCCCCTCGTCTAGATTCACAGCCCGTTTCAGGCACTGAAACGAGAGAGAAGTGAGAAGGGACCTACTTTCTATCGTAGTTAGCCTACTGTTGGCGTACACCGCACGGCTCCACAGCATCCGGCAGCGCCCGGGGCGAGCCATCACTCTCGCTGTGCGAGATGAGATCTCCGTGAGCCAGGTGTCCATTGTTGCTTTTTCAACGCGGTTTCTCTATGACTATCACGTAAATCATGAAGCTATACCTACTCAATGCGTAACCACTGATCCTAAGCCTAAGAGGAGAGCGAATTTCCGTAGAGGATTACGATGACCGCGTGTCGACGTGACTGCCACGTGCTGGTATTTCCGATTTACGGGGAATCTCGCGCGACTTCTCCGCAATGATCAGAGATGGTCACGTCGGCAGTGTAAAATAAATTATATAATAGGCAGCAGCCACGTGGCAAAAGACGACTCAGCATGCTGACTTCACGCTTGGTCATCATGGCTGACGATGGCTCTTTAAGCACTGTACGTGTTATTGAAAGAAAAGAAACGATGACATTATGTGCGTTTCCATATTTCTTATATGAGTGTATACATCGAAATAAAATTAGGTTGCCACAGAAAATGAATTTTCAAATTCCTTTTCCTGAGGTTTTTCAGATGAAAATGGAAAATTTTCCATGAGTGATATAAAATATGTAAATTTTTACACTTAGATTCAAGGATTGTAGGAAAGCTAGTCTATATTATTAAAAATAATGGAAAAAAACTTAGTAGCCTAATACAATTTTGAGTGCAAATTCAAACCAGCAAAAAATAAATTAGTTTTGAAAAAAGAATGCAGTTATAATGAAAAAGGGGGATCAAATAATAATAATAATAACTGAATAAACTATAAATAACTGAATAAACTATAAATTTTAATTATTTTATTAAAATCATTTAAAGTGAACAAGTTTTGAATGTATTTGACTATAAACAGATATAATATTTAAAAACAGATATAATATTTAAAAAATCATAATAATTATTAATAATTATTTAAAATAGGAGCAGTTTCAGGGAATTGTGAGCAAATTTCGAAATTCCAGACTTTTTTACATTTTCCTCTAACTTTTCCCGATTTTCCTGGTTTTCCAAGTCGGTGTTCCCCTGAAAATATTTTTACTTAATAGATCAAAGACTCGGGAAATGAAGAAGCGAAAATATAAGTTTGTCCTGTTGTAATATTAAATGAGAGAAAGTTGCGCGAAAAAAAAGTTTAACGTTGAAAACTAGCGGTGAGACTGTAGAAAAAAAAGAATTTGGTTTAGACATTTGCATAATTAATTTATTACATTTCTCCGTTTGTCACACGATAACAGTTCTATATACTGTCGATAACATTTTTGTGTAAAAAGAATGATGTTAGCGGAATCTGCTTCGAAGCGAATCGCATTAAACTGATAAAAAATAGTAAAAAGACTGGAGGGTACGATTTATGCAATTTCCATCTCACGCACATTCCTGGTTAGTCCTTAACGAGTCCGTAAATAACCATGAATGCCCCCCTCGTTGTAAAGCTAACTCATATGCCCCATAAACGAGCAGTAGACACGGGATTTGTGGAGTGTAAAGTATCAACGTATTGCTAGATACATTTACCTGCGGTCGCATATGAAGTTCGTGCGTGCGTGCATGCGTACGTGCGTACTTTGGGGATGCTCGACCGTCCGAAGCGTCAATGTTAACTGCGTTCGGCAGATAGAAAACCGTTGGCATGCCTGGTCGGCCACAAAGGCCATTTCAGCGACCACAATGCGCGTTGAAAACACGCACGGCGTATATGCGTATCCGCGGCCGTTTAGGCGCATGCAATATACTCTTACCTGCGCGCGCGGCCGCAAAGACGGGAAAAAGACCCGAGAAAAGTACTCGCGTAACCGCACTTATTAAGACGTCGTTGGTTGGGCGGAATTTAAAGTGCCTACCTAACGTAGTGGTCGAGCACGAGCGGATAGATTATTCCGCATCGGCGTGCTTTTCAGTAAGAAAGTATGATCTTCCTGGTAGTGGCAGATGTCTAGTAAACGAGGAACTGAGAAATGAAGGGATGCACAAATTAAGGGATGAACGTGATAGCGCGATTTACTTGAGTATTTCATGTACTGACAATGCCCTTTATGTTAGTTTCTATCAAAACATGGAAGAAGTTTTATTTAAGTATCTAAAAATTTAACTAAATAAAAATCTAAAAATAATTTTGTTAAATCAGTAAAATAATTATGTAAGACGAGTTGATTGATGAATGTCAAAATTTTTTGCAGCATTGTCCATCATGTTTGATGGTTCAGCAAAATTATTTTTAGACTTGTGTCTACTTAAATTTTTAACTTATACTTAAAATTTGTTCTTTTCGTATATAGATTTAATTTATCTTTTTCTAGTTTTAAGAATAAAAAAAAATTAATATCAATATTTATTAATATAAATTAACTGTAGCCTCGATGTGATTCTTTATTCTTTTCTAATTCTTAAAACTAAAAAAGATAAAAAGTAATCAAGATTAAAGTTATTACATTGATAGAAAAGGCACATTAATAAAATATTGTAAATTTCATCGTATCGTATAAAATCTTTTATAGAATATATACTAAAAGAGGAGAATCTAAAACTAATCTTAAAATGACGACTGTATGTTTTTTCATAAAAACTGTATACATAAATTATGTTTCATAAGTTATGTTCAATACACAGTTCGATAACATCTCGCAATAAGAAAACGAGATTGTAGGGAATTGCGCTCTCTATAAAGTTTTAAATTACCGAAATCAAACAAAATAAATTGGACGGGCGAATCATGGCCGAGCTACAGAGCGTAAAATGAAATCTGTGTACATCGATCTATTCACAAGGAATATTCCTTCGTCTGTCGATGAATCTTCTGTCGCGTGGCTGTCGAAGTTATTGAAGGTGAAATAGAGAAAGAGACAGAACGATAGTATGAGTGCGAGGTCCCGTTGAAGGAACGAGAAAGATCAGCAAAGCGAGGGTGCGGAAGGTACGAAGAGAGACCAAAGCGCTTCATGGTAGCTTACATCAAAGAGTCGGCCTTAATAGAAAGCCTTAGAGGCGTTTGTTCGAGTCTCCTCATCTGGCTAAATATTCCTGACTGAGGAGATATCGGCGGGCCAAGATACACAGCACGATGCGGATCTTACGTATAGAACAAACAGCCCGGGCCCCGGGAATACGCTTCCGTTTCTCGTGCCTTCTGGGTAACGACCGCGTATTCGCATAAGTTTCCGCGAGTTTCTGCAATCTGCGTGTACACATATCGAGTCGTTGACTCCAACGTAATAACCAATGGGCGCGTTTTAGTGCGAGCGGCGTGCAACCCCGCTCTGCATGTGCGTCTCTGCTCGCGGCGTACGATATGTACGCCTTCTATCATCGCGGAAGAATCGACCCGCCCGCGCCGTGTCGACAGACGGCGGAATTCGACTAATTAATATCAGTGTTGACAGTGGGCCCGACAGTTGCCGCGATGAGAAACTTGCGAAATTTCGAGTGATGAAGGAAGGAAGGAAGGAAGGAAGGAAGGAAGGAAGGAAGCCGGGAACGGAGTGAGTCTGCCGGAAGTTTAGAAACAGTTCCTCAACACCAACTAAGACGATGTCAAGAAACGATATTGGAGACATCGACGTCGTCTTAGAATATATCAAAATACGGGAATATGTTGAAACTCGATGCGATTTCATTCTACGAGATCTTATATTTTTTGCATTTATTGATAATTATGTGAACAAAAAGAAATTCTATTTAAATCAACAGAATGGCCCAACAAAATTTATAATAATCCAGGCAGAAGTTATTCGATCTCATCAAAATACGGTTCTTAATAAACCTTTTTGTTGGTTTATTTAGAGCATTTCTCATTTTTTTCGAGTATAATTCTTTCTTACTGATTACCATCCCTTTTTACATTAATTCTAGGAAAAATTAAATTATAAAATTTCCTCCGGTAAAAAGAGCTGAATTGTAATTAAAGAGTATGAATTCCACTCGCATGAATTCCAATTCTTACTAACATTTAGCTCCACAAATGTATAATTAATCTTCGATTGGATGCCAATGTATTTACTGTAAATCATTAAAAAAAAGTACTCCGCATGCGCAACGCCGATTAATACCTGTGGATATACAACCGCGAAACCATACGCGCGTTTGATTGATTTAAACAGTCCCCCTTATCCTCTGACAGATACAAATGAATCGGATGCGTCCGTTACTAAGCGCCGTACAGATGTAATCCTTTAAAGGGATATTCGGCCTGCGATTCGCTTCGGTTAAGCTATACAAATAGACGTGGGATGTTCGCAATCAGTGTTGGTCTCTCTCTGCATACTGGGGTGGGCCGACGCGGCTATTTATAAATGAGTCCTCACGCAGAACACACCCTTTGACGAATCAGCAATCTTCCGTTATTATTCCACCATTCAGATACTCGCGGCACTCTGCACGTACGCCATCATACAGACTCCCGAAATTACGTCCGAATGTAATACCTTGAAGTGATATTATATTCGCATTATACCTTCCCTGGCGATCTACAATTAGTAATGTCCACTGATATTAGAATTACTTGTATTTAAAAAAAGATGGTTACTCTTTAATAATAACTGGCGATAATAGAGCTCTACAAAATTTTGGTGTACTTCTAAAATAAGAGTATATTGGCTAGTCTAGTTAAATAGAATTCTAGTTGAAAATGATAAATCAGAATTTTCTTCTTGAATCTATTACAAATCCAGTTGAGAATAATCAGAATTTTGATTAATATGATCAAAATTTTCTGGATCATTCATTTTTAACTAGAAATTTTTCTCAATATAACAGTGTCAAATTAGGTCAATTTCTCGAGCAACTTCGCTGAGAGGTATAGAGAGTATAAGCCGCTAATTACTCCCGTTCTAGAAAGCGAAGCCTTTAATTTGAATATCAACGGGAGGGAGTAACATTATGCTTAACAATTATTCAGGCACGGCGAGAGGCGGGCTCATGAATTAACAAGATATCAGTACCTTCTCCCACCGACCATCCCCGACACTCTCCCATCCTCCCAGTCTCCCACGGAACGGGCTGGTACTGCGAATCATCGTGCCAAACGACCTCTGTAACGACGAAGCATCCGCCGTTTGTTTGTACGCTTACTTTACCGATCCGCCCGCCTTCTCCCTGTCACTCCTTCTCACTCCCTCTTTTCCGTCGTCCTCTTGCACGGAGTCTTCCGGCATTGTTTAAATACAATTTTGTCGTTTACTAATTAATGCGTCGTACACATCAAAGAAGATGTTTATTGGTTCATGTGATACTAAAGAGACGGTAACGAAGAGGTAACTCACTAAGGGAACGCTTGAAGGAGCTAGGAAGGGTGGCCCGGGCATTGGTTTGAGAAGCGGTGAACGCCCATGAAAATATCTATATAGACGCAGGAAAAGTATTCTCTCTCTCTTTCTCTCTCTCTCTCTCTCTCTCTCTCTCTCTCTTCTCTTCTTCTTCTTCTCTCTTCTCTCTCTCTCTCTCTCTCTCTCTCTCTCTCTCTCTCTCTCTCTCTCTCTCTCTCTC
>NW_012130076.1:2289770-2291449 GCF_000143395.1 Atta cephalotes
TTCTCTCTCTCTTCTCTCTCTCTCTCTCTCTCTCTCTCTCTCTCTTTTCTCTATTCGTTCTCTCCTCCTTTCTTGCACTCCTCTCTGTCTTTCTATCTGCCTTGCTGACTCTTCTCCTTCTTCTCCGCCGTTCGTTTCCCGTTTCTCCTTTCGGCTTCCTTCTTGTTCCGTGTTGCTCGTCGCTCTTCTCCTCGACAAACGACGGTAACCACCCACAGACTCATCAACTAACTCTGTTCCAGAGTTACCGAACGACGAACCCTCTTTCCATTCCCCTCTACCCACGGTCCTTTTCTCTCTTTCTACTTCCGCCTGCTGTGTCTCGGGCTTTGCGGACATGCGGAGTGGCATCGCACGGCGTCGCCGAATCAGTCGTAGTTGGCCTCGTAGTTTTCGTTCTCAAACAGAAAACGGAATACAAACATCCTTGTGAACGACAACGATCAGTGAACGGTGCTAGTAAGCGGCGAAGGCAAGCATCAAAATCAGTAAGTTGTTCAACCGCGTGATTCGTCTCTATCAGATTTAATTGGATAATCCTTCTATTTAGAGGTCACATCATAAAGTTGAGTTTCCCGATTCACATGTTTCATCACGTAAATTAGGAGAATAAGATAGACAATTCTTTCTCGCAATATAATATTTTTTTCAACAACGTTTTTAATTTTGCGTAATAAAAATGATCAAATTATGAAAGAAAAGATTGTCACAATTTAATACGCTTTTTACTTTAGCCATTTTCATGGTTAAAACGAAAGCTTACACTATACAATGCATTAAATGACATATTGAAAGAGCGGATTACAAAAACGCAACCTTTCGTAATAAATGAGAGCAGGAGGCAACACTTTGGTGATAACGAGAAGGGAAGAAAATGCGGAGTAATGAATGCAGGATCATAGCAGTGGTAAAACGAAGGTACAAAAGCGGATTAGAAAGCATGATGGAACAAAAGCGCATTGTGATTGATCAGAGCTCTAGATATAGCCTGTTGATATCATTATTTCGAATCAATCCATATAAATTCTCTGTCTAAGCATCAAGCGATATGTAGAAAAAAAAACGAGGAATCGAAAACGAAAACAAATCGAGAAGGATTTAAAAATGAACAAGGTAGAATAAAATGACGTTAATGAACGAAATTTATCTAAAGCGAAACAAGATCAGAAAAAAAAATTTAAAAGCTAATTTAAAAAACAATTTGTAAATTCACAGAAAAAATATTCGTATCGTAGACAAATAAAACATTGCAAAAGTAAAAGCCCAAAGATCAAGAAAAATGGCGGTTCTTTTAATGGCTTGTTTACTTGAGATTGTCGTTCCTCGTGCATACGATTTATGTTTCCAATGAGCAAATCCCGAAAGCATCCTGAAATTAAGAGAGGGACAAACAAGCGAACGACACAAGAAGGGGAGACAGCAACGGCCTATGAGGGAATGAGATGTAAGGCCGAAGGACGAGGGTCAGGAGGCCGTGGGTCCATGTGATAATGTTGTGCTCCGCCGACCGAACGAAAACGGTATCGAAGGGCTCTCCTCGTCCAACGGGACGCATTATGCTCGACAGAACAAGAGAAGGCGTGCGTTGGTCGTTCCGTGCCCTTCTTCTGTCAATAGGCTCGATTTCCCTTTCAAGTTGTCAACTCTTTTTGTGTGCCCGGCAAATTGTCGCCGACGGT
>NW_012130076.1:2292030-2325222 GCF_000143395.1 Atta cephalotes
AGAGAGAGAGAGAGAGAGAGAGAGAGAGAGAGAGAGAAGGAATGAGAGAACTGGGAGATAAATTAACATTATTGTTGCGACAAAGACGGGGGGTACCAAGCCCACCCAGACTATCCTATGCGTCCCCCGCGGGAGCCGTAGCTACGTAAACAATTCCACTTGATGATCGGCTCGTTTGATGTCGCCTGATTACCCTGTGCAAACAATCGTCGATTCTCTCTATGGAATATCACGATATTTTCTTCCACTCGTTCCCAATTCTCCCTATCACCCGGAAAAAATGTCCCTTGCGCTTCCTCTCTGAGACTAGACGTTAAGCCCATTCTGCAATTGCGTAAGCGTAGTTGTAAGTGATTGTAATTGTAAGACCAATCACAGACGAATATGAAAAGAATTAGATTGTGATTGATCATTTCTTGCAACTACAACTACTTACAATTACACTAAATAATGAGCTTTGATGATGACATCCGCGAATGATCATCATAAAAAAAGGAAATTTTGATTAATTCATATAGAAATAAAAACAGAATGTTCGCATTCTCCCGTTATAATAAAATTCTTTTTCATATTTTCGTACATATGCAAAGTGTATCTGTACATTTTTTAATTAAATTTTATAAGAGTATTACGAAGATACATATGCATTAAGAAGGGTAAAATATATAAAAAGTCCTCGGAACTTTTCTTGATCGACTCGTTCGGAAACGCTCTTATTACTAAACTCGAACAAAACAGCCTTTCACGCATGAACTCACCGTAGATTACCTTCCACTCACTTTACTCCTACACGTAGATGGATTGTATACACATTTGTCACGGCAATATCAATCTGTAACATTATACGGATATAAAAAAGTGTAATGGGAGAATCTCTCATAATAAACGCAGTATGCGCGTCGCATTTTTGTTGACCATTCCATAATCAATCTTATTAATTACCACTTAAAATCTCCAAACCGAGAACCCTCCGTCTTTTTCTTCCTACCTTCCGTTTTATTTGATGATGCAGACATTATACGATTTTCCCACTCGGTCCACGATCATAGGAAAAGAAACCACATACCGTTCTGGAAGTCCTTCGATTTCGATAAAGCGAAAAGTACCCTCGAGGACCCGGTTGGTCTTCCCATCTACTTATACACGCGCGTCCTTAATTAGAGTGCCCCCGCTCGGCGGTCGAATCCGCCTTACGTAAGAGTCGTCGTCGGTCCTCGCGTCGTCACAATGGGCGGCGATAGGCAATCATAAAGAGATTCACTGTTTTGGACGCGGGCGACGCGTAATCTGAATAAAATATACGATCGAGTAGATGATAGATAAAGGACAATGCCCTTTTCATCGCGAAATGGAGGGATGCGAAATAGAGCGCGAAGAGGGAAGCAAGAGGGCCCGAACGAGCGAGGAGCACTCCGACTTTCAGCGAGTCGACAAAGAGGCTCCTTCTATGCAAATTAAATGCTGTTTCCATAACCATTCGTCCGTTCCATTGAGTGAGGTTCGGTTCTTTGTCATCAAGGTAAAGAGAACTTGCACAAGGGGCCGCGTTCGCTCGTTCGCTCCGACCAACCAACCAGCTAACCAACCCAGCCGCCGAACCAACCACCACCCACTCACCCATCCGACCACCACCCGTCCACAAACCCTTCTGATTTCAATAACCAAAAGCTTCGCTCTTCTGTGTGATGCTAATAAAAAAATCTCTTTTTTCCTCTCATCAACCTTGATGTTGTCTTCCTTCTTTCTATTCTCTTTTTTATTTGCTTCTACTGTGACAGAAACTAATATTTCGGATAGCTCGGCAAAACTGATCGATTATTATTGTGCGATTTATAGAAATTCTGTTTTGCTATTTATATATCTATGATTTGCTA
This sequence comes from Atta cephalotes, assembly GCF_000143395.1. Taxonomy (NCBI): domain Eukaryota; kingdom Metazoa; phylum Arthropoda; class Insecta; order Hymenoptera; family Formicidae; genus Atta; species Atta cephalotes. The sequence goes on from NW_012130076.1 coordinate 2,293,905, forward strand.
CATTGACTGTATCTTTTTGGATACCGCTAAAAATATAAATCATATTATATTCCAACAATTTGATGAGTTATGTAGAAATACTAATATAAATATAAGTAATGAACGACTAAAAAACATATATTTTATAGATTTTAAAATCGATAAAATTTCTTTTAGATGTAATATTAGACTAATAATATTAAATATGTATAGCAGAGAAATCTAACTTAATAACCTTTTAAATTATTTGCTCGTTCAGTTTGATTCGACAGACTTCAAATGTCATACTTTAATTCTATAAAACCTGAATAATTAATACTCACTCATTGACAGTAATAACACGGAACATAATGAAATGAAAAGAGAATTAAACGCTAACATTTTAAACTTTTAAAATTAAAAAAAATATTTTACATTTCTCTCTTTTTACATTGATAAATTCTATAATGCGTTTATACATTTTTAAAACATATTTCGAGAGAGAGAGAGAGAGAGAGAAACTCAAATATTCCTATTATCACAATTATTTTATCACGAATTATTGATTTAAGTGTAGTTCGCAACAAAAGTTGCAAAACTGTCTTATTCTCGTTTCTACCAATGGTTAACTTTAATTTTTATTCAATTTACTCTTCATCTTTTTTCTACTTCTTAGAATTAGAAAAAGATGAATAGTTAGTTGAATTGAAATTAAAATTAATGTACATTGATAGAAACGGACATTAGTCGATTTCGTCAGCGATTTGACTTGACTCAATTTGATTCGACTTTAGAGGCGAGCACGCCGATAGCAATAAAATTATCCAACACAAAGAGCGCCAACGGGCATGCCAGTCGACCACCAGTAATGATGCAGCGCGTTTATGTTAAGAAAGCACACTGATTGCCTCCGAACGGAAGCAAACTGCTCCTACATCTCGTCGACTCGTCTATATACGTACGCATGTAATCGTCCACGCGTATACGAACATCGGTAACGCGTGTAAGCTACGAAGCCTGACAGAAGAGTTAAGAAAGAATATTTTTTAGTTAATAACTAAAAGAATTACTAATTCGCTTCGATATATTATACATCGCAATTGTCATTCACTTAAAGTTTTATATTGCATATATAACAAGAATCTTTTACGACATTTAGAAAAAAATTAAACTCAGATCAAAGACGCATTTCAATTTTTCATTCTTAATATAAAAACTTGCGACAAAGGAAAGACATGAAGCAATATCTCAGATAATTATCTGAGGTCTAACTAGATAGTTGATAAGACACTAGAACGAGTGCGCTACTGACCGGAAATTAATGATCAACAGCAGATTAAGGAGCATCTCGGGGCTGACGAACAAGAGAATGTGTGGCGAAGAGAAGGAAGAAAGATGGATAAAGCTAGGGCTCGTTAAGTTTCTATCACCTGGCCTCGTGTCGAGAGAGAACGGCGAGACGAAGGACAAAGCGCACAGCAAAGTCACTGGCAAACTATGAAGCGGAAACGTATTTAACCTCTCACCTACATCACATTAACGCCGGGTTACGGGATAGTCTTTTTACGGTACCATGTCCCTATGGACGGTACCAATGCGCAACAACATCGAGCGTTTTACGATACACCGCGACACTGAACGCTCAATCATTTATGATCCCCACATCGTTCGCGGGAACTACTCGACTACGTGTACGGGAACTTGTCGTATCTTGTTCTGTTTCACGGAAAATAAAATGTCAATGAAGCGAAATGAAACAAGCTCTTTTTATACTTAGAATTTTGAAGGACCCATAAATCAAATCCTCACTGTAATTATTTTAATCTTAATTTTTTTAATCTCTAATATTAATATATTTTATATAAAAGTAATAAGACATTGTAGTCTATAAAATTTTGCCTAGAGTCTAGACTTTTTTAAGCCTTGAAAGATACGGATAGGATAAAAAGAATTGATAATACGGGAAACAGGATGGCTCCATTACAACGAGAACATCACGTTGCGCATTGCGGAAGACGATCGCGTGGAAATTGAAGAAAATTACGGCTGCCAGTCGTAGGCACGTGATTTATATTTACACGTTCCCTTAGCTCGCGGCTTTAAGCTCAGTGGTCGACCAGTCGAATGGCTTCGCACAAGGCTGTTACGCGCCTGAAGACGTTATTAGGCACGGCGGCGTATTATACTCTTCAAATCGCACGGTTGAGCCACGCCAAACGCGTAAGTACTAACTATAATCTTACAATTTGTTTGAATAGAATATCGATTATCGCGATATAATTTTTCGTGAAACGCACAGCACTAGTCTGCAATCTAGCTGCTGATTTTATTTTTATATTTCTGAACGATAAATAGATTGTACACAAAATTCACGACTGACATAATCTGGAAAGTAGCAGTTTTACATTATTTATATTTAAATTTAAATTTTATATATTTTACATAAAACGCTAAAGATTAAAAAATTAATTTAATCTTTTTCGTTTTTCTTTTTTTATGTCCATATATAAAATATGTAATTGAGGCATGCCACGATAAACACGTTTAAGTGCTAAAATAATAAAATGCATTTATTTTATTATATAAATAAATTGTAAGTGCTAATTGTAAAACTGTATTTCATCACATAATTAATATTTCGTGGAAAATGCTACAAGCGGAGAAAAATAGTATTAATACAATTCAAAATAATGTAAATCTAATGTACAATTGGTATTAAACATACATTTTGACTTGCATTTTTATTTGGACTTTCGTATTTTTCTTTTTGTCATCACGAGAATCATGTAAATCCGGACAAGCTAAAACCGAAGTGCTGTTGCAAAAAGCATCATAACAATATCTGCATAAGACATATGTGCTGCGACGATGCTAGTTAGCGAGACATTTAATTAGGCAGATAAGGCAACCAAGCAACTGCTATCTCGTAGAATTGTGCACGGATCATACGAAGGAGTATGCGTGCATGTATATGCGTGCGTGCGCGCGCGCGCGCGCGCGTGTGTGTGTGTGTGTGTGTGTGTGTGTGTGTGTGTGTAGCGGTCAACGAGTACTTTACTCGTACGCACAGCATTTCGCGAAGTACCTACTCTAATAAGCCGCATTAAGACGCAGTCCGTCAGTTTGCGGTATTCGCGGAGCTTACCATACGAAATGTTCATCTCAAAGTGAAGCGGAGGACGTTTCACTCTCGAGGGCGCAGTGGAAATAAAGTCGGTATTACGACTTTAGTCCGGCTCCATCGCGAGGGAAATGCATTTACAACTAATATGTATGCTATTCGAAATTCCTGCAAAGTTACCGTGGACGTGGCGGCAAAAACCTACCGTGTCGCTGCGCGTTTTATTAAATTCCGTCCAATATAGTCGGTCTTTACTTTAATTACTCTCGATACGAGAATCCGGGATAACGTTTAGGAGACTGACACGCGCAGTTTGCCGTTTCTGAAAATGCTTTTGCATCGCATCTCGTTAACTCGGAATAAATTGTATTACCCCATCCCCATGCTCGGCAGCAAAATGTTGGAATATCGGTTGCACCTGCTTTAAACTCGTACTTTGCAAATAAATAGCTTTACGTTCAGTTGGAAGCGTGCTGTTTCACTCGTCGATGTCCTTTGTGACTCCTTATTAGGGTACACGTGCCAAATCAGTAGCTAGCTCGGTTATCTGACTAGTAAATGGAATCGCGTGCATTCAGGATTGTCTCGATATCTCGAGCAGCCCACATGAACAACTTGGAGACTTCAAAAGCGCATTACGCACACCCTACACATTGTCCCTTCGACATCTTCGATCCGGTGTGAAGCCAAGATATCTCGTACGTCCTACGTAAAAGATTTAACGTTCCTCCACATCCTTTACGAACACATTCTGATTTACGCGAGCAGCGTATATGTTACACATATATGTGTTAATGTGTATGTTTAACATGCAATTATATCTCAAAATGTATTTATAATATCATACTTACTTCAGCATTTCTTTTAATTCCCATCTTATTAACGTATAAATTAGTCTATTTTATTAATGTATAAATTATTATATCGTATCAGAAAACTGATAACGATAGTAAGAAGCAAATCTAGTAAAGTAATACATTGTGTTAAATATTAAAGAAGCAATGGTAACTCAACTTCTTGAATTAACTAATATTTTCTCTGTTATTTTTAACATCTATACATATCAAAATGTAAATCAATTCCATTTCAATTAAATTTAATTTTCTCAAGTTAAATTTTTTTAATTGCATTGTTTTTAATCAAATATTTATTATTATTAAATATTAATAACATATTGAGAAGCAAAGTGACGATCTACAGAAATGATAAATAAACAATTCAACTAGGTATAACTTGATAATTAATTATGAATATTTGCAATGAATAATAATAAAATACAATCATTAAAAATCATAGATACTTTAATCATAACGAGATATGCTCTACAAATTCATATCGATGCAAATCCAAAGTGGCATAATAATTATAGCATAGATTTTCCCATGAGAGTGTGATATCGAACACGATACGTGAATTGCACGCTTAGCAATTAAATTCGCGTAGTCATCTGCGTCGAGACGACCATAAAACCGTGCGCAAAACCAAGACCACCATGACAAGAGCCAGTATACTGAGGAATAAATCTCCCGATCGACTACCGGCTGCCATTCACAGTTGCCTCTGCTCGTGTATGTGCGAGTGAAGGAGCAAGCGAGCGTTCGTTCGTTTATGCGCGCCTCTATATTTAATATCATAAATTATGATCCGTCCGTGAACAGGCTACCAGCAAACCGGACGATCCGGGAATTACTGGAACGTAATTAAGCGTGAAATGCGCCAGGTTCTCCGCGCGCGGCGACAGGTCTGTGTGCTTGCAACGCGCGAGACTATCATAAAAAAAAAATGCGCGCGAGGAGCACGTTCTAGAAGAAAGAACGTGTCTAAACACATAGCAATGCATGTGCACGTCTTTTTGGTGACCGCTAATCGGTAAAACGATTTACGCTTTCGATACTTTCGGAATATCACCTGCAAGGTCAAAACAGCACGCGCGCATACATCTGTATTATACCCGGATCATTGCAATCCATCAATTAATTATCTATCCGATCGTTCTTTTCTTTACAATCGAGTCGCCAAGTTGCGTATAATTGGATGGTATATATTACTATTATTTTACAAAAATAAAACTATCTCTGATCGAGATCACTGATAATAATTTATTATGCGTAAGGTCATATTTTAGATTACAGTATCACATATATGTGATATATACATATATGATCACGTATATGTGATTCTTGTAAATAATAATTTAGTGAATTATGCCGGTAGTTGTAAAAGTAGTCTAAGTCAAAAAATTAATTTATCCCATATTTTGTATAATTACACTATACAAAATTAATGTATTATGACATTATACAAAATTAATGTAATTATACAAAATATGGAATAAATTCATAATATTTCGATTTTTTTGTCTCATTGTCAGATCACTTTCATAATTACAATTAATTGATTGCCAGCACGGTAGCGATTTCCTTTGAGAATGTTCAAATGCCCTCGAAAGTTTTAATAGCTTCGATTAAAAATTGATGAAAGCAATACGGGTTATGTTCTTGCATCTGGCTTGCGTGCACCTTGCTATTTTGCATAGATAGTAATCAATGTAATAGACGACGATTTATTTTATATCGTAATTTAAAATATTATATGTATACTTAATTTGCAAGAATCATATCGAATAAAATATAAATGTACAGCAGTTTTTTTTTTATGCTGTGTAAAAACCACTACATTTTGTTTCTGATTTGTTTTGATACAGAGAACAATGATATTTTCTGCTTTACCTAACATTTATTAACTTTTATTCTTTCTAAGTTTCTTATTCTTTGACTTTTTATTAACTATTTTACTCATGGATTAGCAGTTTATTCTCTCGTTGCAGTTTCCGTTATGATAAGTCAACTTATGTTATTCTTCTTAAAGTTATTTATTAATATTTATTATATTTAAGACACTTAATATTTTGTATCCATCCAGCTTTATAACTGATTTAGTATATGTAATAGACAATACACATCTTTACCACTTTCAAGTATATAATATCAACATTACTATTAATTGTAATTGATGTGTTTGCGGGTATATATGTGTGTATGTGTATGTGTGTGTATATGTGTGTGCGTATATGTGTGTGTGTAATTTCAGCTATTAGTTTACCTCTTATTGCATTGTTGTCTTATTCTGGTTTTGTTACTGATAGGTTTTGTAATAGCAATTCTGCTGATGCCTAAAATTTGCAAGCTACTATTGTCTATTTATTTATGTTTATGTTAATCTATAGTCTACTGTATCATATTTTATGTCTGTTACTCTATTAACGTGTAGTCTTTTTCATATAGCTTTGCAATAAATTAAATTAAGTTAAAAATTAAATTAAATTAATTTCGGAATTATCATCATCGCTAAAGAAGGTTAGAAGACTAACCAAAATATAACGAAATTGCTTAGATAATTTAATCGAAATTGCTTATATAGATGAACTTAATAAAATTAATCTTAGTTTAAGAGAATATTATCGCACGAATTTCAGCGCCTATTGCCTTTTGCCCTGATTGTTCACTATTAATTTTTTTTAGAATAATAATATTTATATAATTATTATTGAAAAATTCTTGATATTAACGTTAATTTACGAAAAAGTTTTTCCTAAATATTCTTTTGCGCCGCACAAACAAGCAAATTTGAACTACAAGGAAATCGTCAAGGAAATGAGTAGGTCGTGAATTTCATAATTTCATTCTGATAGCCAATTATAGAATGCATTCGCGTGACTTTACGTGTTGATCTGACAGCAATTTTGAATTTTTCTTTACACCTGATTCACGCTATTGCACTGATTCGATAAATCGGTAAATCACGCCTCGCATGACATACGTAAGCAATTAACGTATATCTATGGACGATTAGGTGCGTTAAGGACTACACGCACCTTCGATCATGTTCTACCACATGTTGCAGCATAGTCAACGCGTAGGTGTACATGACCAATAAGATAGATACAAGGAGGAGGAACCCACGTCATCCTATATTTGTTTATCTTCTTATCAATATAGTATAAATTGTAATTCCATTGCCATCTCGTAAGTTTCTTTCTTAAGTATGTATACAACACTTTCCTTTCAAATAAATATGTAGATAATATTAAAAATAATAATATATGTTCATTTTTTATTTGTACCTCTGTTGTGTTCTGATTAATAGTAAATTTCAAAGTAATATTTTCTTTAAAGTTCTGCACTTATTATTTTTTGTCAAACCTTTTACTTATTTAACGATATTTCAAATTTTAATAATAATAATAATAGTAATAATAATAATAGTCAATAAGAGTGAAGTAGAGTTATTTATGAGGACTGTTGAAAATAAATAGAAATAAGCAAAGAAATGTAAACCGGTTTCCGCTGTGTTAAAATTTTCTTAATTCTAATAGGCCTTTGCACGCACGAAAACGCTTATTTTAGCATGACTCGACAAGTACCGCGGAGTAATGCAGATACATTGCGCAGGCTCTCGAGTTCTTTTTGCGCTCGCTGGATTATCCCGCGGCGCCATATTTTGCTTGGCCACGTTCGCGTTGGCTCCGTATCCAAGGATCTCATTCCGCCGATTCCTTCGTTTCCCATTCGCGGCCAGACAGCACAAAGTGGACGCGCATAAAGGCGCGACCTTCCACTAGGTGTTTCTTCCTCGTCGTCCGTCGTCGTCGTCGTCGTCGTCGTCCTCAGGATGAATAGTCTGCTGCTGTGCATTTGTATCTGTATATATATATATGTATATACGTGCTTGTATAAATAGATAGAATAGTGTAGGTATAAACGCACATATATTTTCTCCTGATCTGGAAAACAATAAGCGTAGATTTATATGCACCGCGGCCTAAGGCAATAACTTACAGTACGAAACGCTGCTTCTTTGGCGTTTTCCTGCCTACCCGGACGTGTCCCCCTCTAAATAAGAATAAAACGGAAATACTTTTCTTTGTTCTACATGTCTTATAATAATACAAACTTTTTTCCCTTTTTAATATGTCTAATGTATCACTTTATAAATTTCTAATAAATCATTTTCATTCTAGATTCCCAAATCGCATAGTTTGAATTATATGTAAATATCTGAACAAACTTTATTCATTAAGATAAATTATCATAAATCTATCTCTTTTTGGATTTCAAAAATTATATAAAAGAATGGATTGGTTATAAGTGATTAATTATTCTTATCAAAAATTATTAATCGAAGGAGAACATTAATTTACGAAAATATTTTAAATATATCACGCTCACCCGTGTGATATTATACACAAGAATTGTTTCCTGCGGAAACATTCTCGTAGGCATAAATTTCGATTATTGGCGTTGTTTATGCCAGAGATATTCGGCAAACGGGAACGCGATAAATCTCGACGCGCACATTCCGGTCTGAAGAATAGAGTTTCCCGACAAGCACCGATTTGTCAAGAAGGGCTTCGAATACTTCTCAATGGCAACAAGCGGAAAGCTCACCCTTCGTAGCATTCCGAAGCCACAATGCCATGAATGTGCGTTCCTTATTCCAATGTCAGAGAAACGCCGGTCGTGATACGACGGAGGGAAAAAGTAGAATAGATCCGTTTCTTTCCTCCCATTGAAATCGGAGAGGAGAAGCCTACAAAATTTACTTACTTACGGACCGTTCTTTCTTCACCGGACCCTCCAAAGCGGATAACTATATTACGTTACATTGTACTTTCCAGTACCTATGGAATATCACCTGATTTCTTGTTGCTCGACGATAAAACGCGCGCGGCATGTACTGAAAGAATTGATCGATCGTTTGCCAAGATTTCATCGCACTTGACGTCAAGAATTTGATAAGAATCTTAAATATATTTTCTTTTTATGCAAATACAAATATTTTTATTTTGATATTTTTTTATTTATTACAAATATTTTCTTTATTAAGAGAATATAAATATTCCTATTTTGATTTTTTATCTATTATATATAAATATCTTCTTCTTTAAGTAAATATAAAATATTATTTCGATATATTTCTGATCTGTTAGCATGTAAATGTGCGACAGTACACGATGAACAGTCTCTAAATAAATCATGTATTCAAAATAACATATTTCATCAGTATTTAAGAAAATCATTTTATTTTGAAAATTCAAATAAATATTTTTCACAGATAATCAATACTTGCTTAAGCAGGACATAGAACATGTCGTTATGCGAGCAAAGATACATAGCATTTATCGATCATTAATTATACGTGAAATCATTGTATTATTCTTTAAGAAAGACGTACACGATCGTTCATCGCAATGTGCCGATGACTGTAAATGGGCGGACGGATCCATCTACGTGTCATTGTCTCCTCAATACCTGTCATTCGGACTTTCTCCTATCGATTGCGGATGACCGATCCACCGGCGCACGTCCGCATAAGTCCTGGCAAGGATTTATCGCGCCAGTCGATCGTACGTAATGGGTTGAACGACCTCGACTTTATCTTGAGACTTGAACCTCGGACCACGAACAATCGATCTCGCGCAAACCCGCGCGCGGCCCGGAGAAGGACGAGCGTCCATTATAGTCGACGGATAGAACGTGCGTGCGAAAGGTCGTGACTGCCGTAGCTTCGCGCGATAGATCGGCGTTTTTACACTTTCTAATGCTCCGCCGCGATCTCTCGCCGCACGGGGCTAACGATAACGAAATCCTTTCGTTCGCCGTCGTACGGATCTGACGTCGCTTTATCGTACGTCATTATGGATGGGACTTGATGCGCTTCCGGTATCGCTCGCACAAGATGACATTGCTTTAAACGCTCTTTGACCATTTCATTTTATGCAGACGCGCGATCAGATGAACATTTCCGGTGAATTTAATTCTTAGATTTAATAATGTCAATCACACTCATCTATTCGATAATTTATTCAACTAAATTTTATCTTATCACATTCCATGGATTACCGATGACTCACCGTTAGACTTTTCGTTAAGATTGTTTGATATTTTAGCCATATAAAGAAATTATAGAATAATTTCTGATACATAATTACAAAATATCACATAATATTATGCCTTCTTCTTTATAATTTTTTTCAATAATTTTTTAAATTATTATGAAATAAATAATATTAAATTAAAATCGACCGATGAAATTAAACGTAAACGAATAAAAAACGTTATATTCAGTCAAGGCGGGTCTTCCTAATAGTCTGCCTAATAATATTCTTTGTAAATTTATAGTTCAATTTCCAGTTCAATGTACACTAATTATTTGTCGGTCTTGAAACATTAATTCTAAACAGAAACTGGAGTACTTATGAAATACTGTTATTTAACAAATATGACAAACAAAAATAGAGTGGGTCGCTACGCGGCGTAGTGGTCAAATTATTTAAAATTGACGCGGTACATGTTAATTGGTACGGAACATGTTAATTATTTTAATGGCTACAATAAAATATGTAGATACTATTAGCTATTGCGCTATCTGCGATATTTCGCAGTCGAGAATGCAGAGCAACGTAAAAGGATTAGGCTTGAGTACGAAATTAAGATTAGCAAAATTCACGCGCAATTAAGATTATGTCGTAACAGAGAAAGCAGAATGTGCGAGAGAATCTGTGCTTATGTGTTGAAAACATGGTAATACACTTGTAGACACTAACGAGCCTCGACAATTTAATGGCATAATGTCATTACACTCCCGGGGAGACATTGCACCGCGCGATAGAGAGATATAATAGGACTGGCGCTAATTAATAATTAATAACCCGGATCCAAATTAAATGGCTTTAAGGGTCGAGGGTGGTCGCCGATATGGAGCGATGAATGCCGCGGCGCGGTGCGTGGTATATCGGAAATGGCATTGGGGTGGTCTAGAATGGTAGAGGGGCGAAAGATAGACAGAGAAGCGAGAATTCTCCTGTTCGAAGGGTGTCCTGGGAGCTCAGGATTGCTCCGAGGGGTGTTGCATTATTTATGGCCGCCATCGATCATCGTCCAGCAAGTAGGACCGTCGCGAACACCCCACTAATCGCCATATGACAACCGTATTTATTTTAAAGTCGCTCACGTCAACATATGATGCATTAATCTTAATTGTTTCACTTGCCATGGCTACCCTCGTCGCAAAGAGGATCTCCTAGGCCGTTGCCAAAGCAACTGTATATTCAATTCTGCGATAAAAACGATTTCGAGTTCTCGGTTCTGATACCACGTTCTCTGGGAAATATCGATCTGATGCCTTTAGCATAACGTTGACACTTATTAATTCATGCGGCTAACTTGAGCGAGCATCCGTCATGAACAAATCGCTCACGATCCCCAGTACTGCTGTGCATCGTCGAAAGTGATTTCTACGAGTAACCGCTTCTCCTAGCAGGTAAGCTCATTGACCCTCGACCGCGATAGAGCCGCAGGAAGCGGCACGAAGGCAACCGGAGTACACGAGGGTGGAAGTGCAGCGCAAGTAGTGCTATGAAATATGCATAGAGACTGGAAGGGGTCTGGGGTGCACGACACCGAGGTAGGAAAGTAGGAAGGGTAAAGAGGAGAAGAGGAAAAGACGAGATGGAAGACGAAATATGAGCGGCGGGAGAGAGGGGTCGCGGACTTGCGCTGTATTCGAATCCAAAAGTCGAACGAGAGAGAGAGACAAGAAAACCGTTGCACCTCAGCGAGCACCTCGGCGGATAAAACGTAACGGAAGGAGCGTAACTTAGGGGGAGGGAGCAGGTAGCAGCGGAGAGGAGCTGCTGCAGGATCGAACAGCACATACAGGAACAGCGTCACGCATGCATCTGCAAGGGAACGCCAAACGCGTATAGCGCGGCGGGGGGGGGAAGATGAACTAGAGGGGAGAGGCTTTCGCTCACCCTGTGCACGGTGACGGCGAGGGTCGTCCGTTGACCTCGTTCGCCTCGCCATTGCTTAACCCGCAACGCAAGCCATTATCTTGGTGCTGCGCAACGTGCGTGCACTTAGGCGCGCATCCGTATATGCGTAATGTGTGCGCGTGTACGAGAGAGCGCGCACGTAGTACGTACCAATGATGATTTATAGCGTTAGCGCGAACGCCGTCGCGTCGTTTAAAAGCCTGAGGATTCAAGTGAAATGAAACGTCGTGAATCAACGTTTTCTGCCAGAAATCTATTTAACCGCGCAGACTTTTTCATTTCAGACATTAGCAGACACTATTTCTTATGTTAGAATTCTCTGTGTGACAGACACCGTAATCTTCCTCTTTTATGCTTAAGATACAATATTTCATCATTTAGTTTCGAACAAAAAAAGTCTGCTTCAAAATTATAAAGAAAAGGAATATTAATATACGTAATTAGTATATTGCTTCCTGAAAAAAGTGACACAACTAAAAAAATTAAGTTTCCTGGAAAAAAGGACAAACTACTTTTTCAATTTGAAATTATTGATTAATTAAATAATATCGGCAAAAATAATGTATTCATAATATGATCATTTTCATTTGATAATCCTTAAAAATCCTTAATAATTCTTCTTGAGTTAATAACAAAACTTTTTTAAATTACTTTTAGAATTGTAACAATTTTGATGATTTTTTAATAAAATTCATTTTTGATAATTGATAATGGTATAATCTTTATTTAATTCATTCGATAATTCGAAGATATTTTTCTAATTGTGTCACTTTTAAAAATAGCGATATAATGGTATTGAAAATTTCGACAATTTACTGATAAATAAAACATTTAACATTACACAAGTATTTTCCTATTAATATTAAATCGTAACAAGAGTACTTTTTCCATTTTATTTGCATATTATATAAGGGAAATGATAAATTAGAGATTCATATAAATATATACAAGACGTGGCGAACTGCGAAATGCGCGTAATTTACTCCGTTGTAATCTCCGTTGAAAATCAGCGGATATTTATATTCGATTGGATGCATCTCAAGTAAAAAGAACTATTTCCGATAACGTAATAATCGATAGGATGCTGCAAAAATTCGCATGGAGACGACTCACGCGGTGACCCTTGCGAATCCGGATATTTGACCACGATTTATCGGCGGGACATCGATGGCTACTAGAGCGAAATCAATTTCCGCGCGAACGGTGGACGATCTTTCACGGTCGATCTCATGGTGGCCTTCTCGGCCAAAGAGAAATCGAAGGAAGAATCGCGCTGGCAATATGCAACGTAGACTAAGCATCCGTATACCTGAAGATCGCGGCACGAGAGTCGTGTACGGATAGGTACGGGATTCGCTTCAAGCAGCGCGAATCCCGGACTGGCATAACTTGTTCAACACGTTCCTCGCGCGATGGGGTCATCGTCGAAGGAGAGGAGATGCTGCACTGACCGTCGGGGTCACCGCGGGGTTGCGCCGCGGCAGCGTACACGTGGCAGCCTGCCGCCGGCAATTCGGTTGCTGGCAATGCTGGCAATAGTATTCCAGTCGTGGATATTTCGCGAGAGCTCTCTCACCGATATAAATCACTTGAGATAATCATGGTCGATGGCCGCTTAATCGTAGGACACATCATCGATGCGCGAACGCGAGAAGCCCATTCGGCGCGTGAGTGTGTGATCACCGCGTCGCGTCATTAGAAAAGATCGACCAATTATTACGGAAGAGATATATGTGTCCATAGCGATTGGACGATCGGTGAAAAGTTCAATCACGGCGCTAACCCGACGATACGTTGACCTCCGACGAGCGAGCAGGTGTTCGAACAGAACGTATGTAGCCGATGACCTTATCCGGCGTGAATCTCGCTAAAAGGGTAAAACCAGTTATGTGCTCTAAAAGAAAACTCGCGATGGATCATCATTACCGGTAATGATAGAAATTGAGATTCACATGAATATAACTGGACTTTAAGGACTTTAAGACTATATCCGGATTTATTGCTCTATTATATTTTTTTCCTCGATGTTTATCCCTTAGTATCGATGAATCATTCATGTTCTGTACATTTTTTTTCTTTCAAGTACTATATGAGCAGCTGGTTAAATAATAGTTTCTATGTCTCTACATCCTTTTTTTTCTTTTTTTTAATACACAATCTTAAAAATATTTTCTAAAAAGTGAAGTATATTTAAGAATCACTTAATTTTTATTTATTATTATTATATTATAAAATATGGCCCAAAAAATAATTATAAATTATAGTTAAGTTATAATGATTTTTTGCGATAATGATACTTATAATTATATTATAATTATACATTTTCGATTGCCAATCATTTATATTTGTTGATAGAACTATAATTATTACTATAATTATTACTAACATTATAATAATAATCATAATTATAGTAACATGTAATTACAATTACAAGCAAAAATATTTCTGTCAGTTTATACATGTAAAATTGGTGAAAATTAACTCAGACACGAACGATCATATTGTATATAACAAATTTAATAATAAAAGAGCGGAAAATCATCATATTAAGAGGGGGAAGGGGAGAAGGAAATATAGTTGTAAGACGAAGGACACACTAAAATACATCATATTGCGATTCTTCGTGAAATCAAAGAGCACGTTTGAAGACGGTTCCATCCCTCTTTAGCCTGAATGACGAAGCCGGGTTGGCAATCCGAACGGGAAAAAGGTGTCGCGATAATGCAGTTTCCACAATTTCTGCTACGAGCGCGATTCTTTCTAATTTCGTGTCTTCTCCTCCTGCCTCGTCGCGTCGCCACGCGCTCGGATAATATCAGAGCGAGCCGGAGCCCGGAGCCAGAGGGCGGACGCACGCCTCCGTTACTTTTCTAATGACAACGGCGCCAATCGGGGCGGCCCCGCGACAAAAGCAGGATAATGAGAACAGAAGTAAATCATCGACCATTGTGAGGTAATCCCCTTGTATTGTCTGCCGGTACGCGCGTGATGTATTATGTTATTGGGGCGAACGAGCAACGAGCTAGCGCCAGTCGCAAAGACGCCGTGAGCTTTTCCGTCGTCTTCTTTGAACGCTTCTTTCGCGGTCTCTAATTTTGCATTTCTCGCCGGGACCATCCTGGCGTCCTCCCGATTGATGCACCTTGAATCGCGCGCAATACGACAATCGCATTAGTCACCTTTAGTTCCTTTCGACGCGTGTTTCGCTAATTTAAAAAGGCCCATTATCGTACACCGGCGCTTATAACATAAATCAAATTGAATTCCGTGCAATAAAAGATACTTGTCTTCTCATCTACTTGTCATTATAACGTGCGATCAATGAAACGCTCAACGCGACTTTCATTGTAAGATGCAAGCGGCTAGTCACAATATTGTAATTCACAGCGCGCATTTGCAATCAGGTCAGAGTTCAACGAAGACGTAGAGGGCTTTGTCCAAATGTTTTGAAAAAGAAAAAATAAATAAATAAAGACTAACTGTGCCGCGCGTCGTCGTGCAACTTGCCGACGTCATTGTTAATAATTTCTCGCGGGGAAATCGCACGTTCACTCAAATATATCTCCTGTTATCGCAGCGCGGATAGCAAACAACCGATCTCACGCAGGACACCAATCGACACGTCAATGGGACTCTCGAGAGGCTTCAACCGCATAATGAAGATGACACGCAATGAATTAGCGGAGCCTGACAATCAATAATTTTGCTGCCGGTTCGGGAATGTGCCGGAAGCGCTTCCACCGTTTATACACACATTCAAGGTATCGTCTACAAAGAAAGGTAAACGTCCCAATACCCATCGATCGATCGAAGGAGAAACGCGTACCTCGTGTTTCCTTCGTTTAACACCTACGTAAGTTAGACCCAAGTTCTCAAATGGGACAAGCATTCACGGACGAAACGAAAAAATCGAAAACCGTTTCCTTATTGGTGCATTTACGCAACGCGAGAAGACAACGGTGCAACAAACCGTTACAATTCCTTCCTGTAACAACGCGAGAAGAATTCTTTGTCTACACTCTCTCAGCAAAGTCGTCGTAGGAGAACGTTCCGACAATTCATTCTCCGACGACATCAGCTTTGAATTAAGCGCGGTATAATTTGCGATTACGCCAGAACTCTACGACTTTCCGTTCACTGATGCCTTCGTTTCATTTCATTAATCGCGAATCGTCGAATGAGGAACACAGGTTATACCAAAGAAACGGTAAATCTGTTACCTTTAAGTAGATAAATGAAATACTCAAAACACCCTAAACAAATTTTATTTTTTTACATATTTTTTAATAGTATATATATAAAATTAAATTTACATTATTTTTACAAGAAGAATGTAAAAATGATTATCTTTAAAACTTCTAGATAATTCTTTTTAATTTTCCTTTTCCAAAACAACATTTTTAAGATAACTGTGCGTAGAGTGCTGTTGCCACCTACTTAAAGGTTAACAGAGACGTATCGCCATTTCAACAATTGGCAGGACCTAGTTTAATCCCGTTATATTACTTGATACAACTATCATACGCGATTCCTAACGACCATAGATAATGATGTGCGATATAATGATCTGTGTTCGGTGGCCTCTCGCTCGCACGAAGAATGCCATGTAGCAGAATACCGTTATTGTCCCGCGCCGTCGTCATGCTTTTCGTAAACCTGTCGCCGGGCTAGTCGTAACGTCGAGAATGTATCGATTTTCTTTCGGGCAGAAGAAAATAAGCGTTCGCGGCATTTCAACAATCCGCGTGATCTCGCAATGGGTTGGGATAACGAGCGGTCGGCCAGGAATTGAAAGTAGAACGTCAGGAAGTGTGTCGACGACGAAACAATTCAGAACGCTCGTTATTTGGCAGATATCAAAAACCTGACTTCAGAATCAAGCTTTGGCTCGGTTTATTTCGCGGCATTGAAACCGATTAAAAGCGCACATTGATTTTTCGGCATCTAAAAATAATTATCCTGCTGCCTATTCAGTACAAAGAATATCATGATATTATTGTGCCATTTTTTTTATAATGACATTAACAGAGATAATAAAAATATTCTATGATTGGTATCAGAAACCTACGTCTTCTGGATGTTACCTTAATTATTTCTTTCAATATTCTCTGTGCCAGAAAATTGGAATTATAATGAGTCTAATAGATAGAATACTTCTGCTGTCGCATCTTTCTTTCCACGCTAAGAATTTCGATAAAATTATCAGAATAACAAGAAGGATCCTCAAAACCAGAAGCAAACATAGAAACCATATCAATCGAAAGACTAAAGATCAGTTATCATAGATACGTAGAACAAGAGCAAGCACATGATTTTGATTGGGATATTAGAAAAGATCAAGAAAAAATATTAAATAAAAGACTCTAAAGATTCTAATGAGCCTATTTACTACTAATATTTAATTCATATTAATAAAAATATGTATGCATGTGTATATTATATATCAAACAATTATCTCATAATATTAAAAATAAAATATAATTTGACTCACTAGCTCGATGTGCAGCAGCGGAATTGAAACTGCATTCAAACTGTAACATACAAATACATATAACCATATTATAGTAGAATTTAAAATAATTAATATTAAAAAAAAAATATTTTGCGCAAATTGAATTTTTCATTCGTCTCTTTTAAATAGATATTTTATGAAATAATCATATAATTTAAAAAAGAACTCCTTTCATTAAATATTAAAATTTTTATTAGATTTTATGAAAATGGAAATCCGATACATGCATAAATATTCTAATTACTTGGAAATCTGCAATGTCTTAAAATATTCTACATTTTTAAATATTCTACATATGAATTAAATTCTATTAATATTATATTAAATATCTTATAAGAGAGACAATTTTTTGAATAAAAAATATCTTAAAATGGATTAAACACAAATGCGAATGTACGAACTTGCTTCAGAATGGATGTAGATGACATTGTAATGATATGAGCGAGCATCAAAAAGAAATACAATGTTCTTCGTGATCGTTTACGGATCATTTTATTTTTGTATTTTTTAATAAGAAATTTTTTTTTTGTGAAAACCAAAAATTATCATAATAATGCTACATTCAAGAAAAAATTTCAACAACTTTAAATCAGTTTTTAAATAATTAAAGCATAATCATATTTTCTTAAAGAAAATAAAAAATAAATTTGAAAATGTTAGGGCTTTGTTCCTATATGTTTTCAAATCAATTTGTAACTCAAGAATCTTTGCATTATAAATTTTTATTGCACAGTGTAATCCAATTGCACAGTTTTCTGATAGTTTGAAACTACATAGTTCGATTGTACAAACCTTTGGAATGAACCTTTGATCTGAAATAATAAAAGACTCAAAATAAAAATAAAAAAATAAAAAAATGAAAACAATTGTAGTTTAAATAAATTTAATTTTAAAAATTATATCTTGTTTCAATAAGTGTCATCTACTATCTTTGTCCATGTCTGAATCTACTTTCGTATACATATGATTGTATAAA
The DNA here is from genome assembly GCF_000143395.1 of Atta cephalotes. Lineage (NCBI taxonomy): Eukaryota > Metazoa > Arthropoda > Insecta > Hymenoptera > Formicidae > Atta > Atta cephalotes. The sequence goes on from NW_012130076.1 coordinate 2,312,308, forward strand.
CGATGCAAGACAATAGTGAATGAAAAATAAATTATTCTGTTTACACAAAAATAAGATAATGGTCTATAGTTTCCACTGAAATCTTAAATTCTTTAATGAGATTAAAAGAAGATATTAAAAAAGAGCGATTTTTGCCTAAAGAAGTACACTGTTAGAAATGCTCTTAAATTTTATTAACTTTTAAGTTACACAATTTGAATTTAATTTCATGACATTACATTAAATTTAATATATTTATAATTAAACAGTATATTTGTATACATGTACATAAAATTTGATGTACTTTTTATGAAAATTTATGAAATTTAATGTACTTTTCATAAAATTTTATTAAAAGTAAATTTAAATTTCATAAATTTTTTACTATAATTTAATTTTCAGTTAAATCATTCATTATTTTTAATTTCATTCATAACCACGAGCTTCATTTATATGTAAAGGAAGCTCGTGGTTACATTTCTAACAATAAGCAAAAAAAGAAGTGTTTTTCGTAAATTGACTTCCTGGATACAATAAAGTTATTCAAAAGTTCGTGGCGTTTGGAAAAAATGGAACAAAAATATTAAAATTTGGATAAATATTAAAATATATCATATATTCGCTCAATTTTTGAAATGTTCTCCAAATGCTATTTCTTGAAATATTTAATAATTTTATCGTAATAAACAATAAAGAGCATTCACGTCTATTCAAGATCTATATCAGTCTATACAGTAAAAAAATTATGTATTTGTGTTAGAAACGGTTCACTCACATTCTATGTTATGCCTTCCCAGGTTTGCTTTCCCTTAATCTTAGTCTTAATCTTAGTCTCAAGAAAGTTCCTATCTTTTAACTTTAGTCCTTAAGAACTAATTCTAAGACTAACAATAAGATTAACCCGCCATGAAGTTGGGTATGTCACACCCGACTGATTTTGATTTTTACTTATTTTGCGCCGTTTGATTGATACGTTGAGTAAGGATAAGAGTATCCCGGAGAGGGATAAAAAGAAAACAGAAAACTTCTGTACCACTTGCTATAAACCATTGTGCATGGAACATGTCATATTTCAGTGCAAAGACTGCATTACAAACGCAGAACTTTGTGAAGATTAGCTGTTAGATTTTATTATTTGTTTTTTTTTAATTTATTTGTTAAAAAGAAAGAAAACTATTTTTTTATTTCTTTAATTTTAAATCGATACAAATATTCCTGAACACATTGATCTCTTTAACGTTTAAAATTGTTATTAACTTGATAAAATTTTAATAAACATAATTTTCTTATAATTCTGAATATTTTATTTGTAGTTTTTATTTAGTGGGAAGATCCGTTGTGTCTTATGAAGTATTTTTAGATAATACTTAAAATTAGTACAAAAAATCTGTCAAACAAATTCGAGTATGTCACATCCTAACAATCGAAGCAATTTATCACTTAGCCCACGCTGGATTAAGACCGAAGTATAAATTAGGCATTAATAGTTTATGTTAAATTTTTTAACATATTTGAGTGTTAATTTAACATAATGTGATTATATTATTTAAAGATTTTGTGTAAAATTGAACATTTCTTAGTGTCAAAATGATATAATTTATGAATAAGTGAACAAATAACTCATAGGCATTATTATTCTTTTATTTGAACAAGTAACATAAAAATAATGTGTTTCAAAAAACGTAAATTCTAAGACAAATGAATAAAATATGTGTCAATTTAACATATCACAAACATTAATCTTCTGAAAAAAAATATGCTTCCACGTTTTTTTTTACAAACTATAATATTTCGATATTACCTTTTTTTATATTTATTCTCTTACTATAATATTTGTGTTACGTATCTTATAACACATTCATTTTGTGTAAAATTAACTCAAAAATTTGAGTGGACCGTTTACGGTTTATATTAAATTCGACACATTTTTTCCAACAGCCATATATAGCTTTTTTGCGAAATAGTGTATGTTAAGATACCTACCTTATGATATAAAATGATCATAAATGATTTTTCGATTTTAATTAGATCATTCTCTAGTTAGTTGAAGGCAAATATACTAATTAAAGTTGAAACATTTATGATTATTTTATATATGTAACGAATCTTGCATACATTATTTTGCGAAAAAAATCTTGCATTGCATTGACTTGAATGCTCCTTATTATTTATTATTAATTTTGTTCCAAAGCCTTTTCTCTCTACATTTATTTTCAAATTTTATCGTAATACCCAAGAGATCAAGATCTATACAACAAAACACTATCCTTCTCTAGTGTGCAATTTCCTCATTGGAAATGGAGCCTATTCTACAATGTGCTTTTTTTCCCTTTTCTTGCTTCTTGTTATTTTTTACATCTTGTCTTTTGCTTCTTATCCAGTTTTTTGTTTTATATCGTCTGAGATAAAAAATTAATCTTCGAAAGAAACAAGAAATACGTAGCAAAAAATACGAAAAAATAAATTGATAAAACGATTGCAAAGGAGAAAAAAAGTAAAAGGTAAAAAACAAGAAACAGGAAACAAAGAGCACTATAGAACAACCATAAGCTCAATTCTGGAGGGAGTACGCAATTAGTACACAAATAACAAATAATTAAATAATCAGTTACTCACCCAGGGTTGTTCCGCCGTTGCATGATGCCTCCCCGGGCCTCCTCCTCTTCTCTTACTTTCGCATCGTTCGTCAGCTTCTTCATGGCACTCGCACTACACTCACGGAAAACATGGCCCATAGTTTATATACACTCGCGCACATCAAAATACGATACTCGTACGATACTTGGCACGGCACTCCCGGAACAATGTTAATCGAAGGCAGCGCGTATAATGCAAGATGAACAAGTGAAAAAAGCGCGATTATACCGGACATCGGACTGTTATTACGCACAATATCTATATCACGACCATCTATTAAGTCGCCCAACTACGTAAGTACGCAACGGCAGACGTGGACGTATCCAACATGGCGGCTGGAATTCGTTAAGTCCGCTCTACAATTGTGTAAACATAAGGCGATTTTTGGCATGATTCCAATATCTATCAATAATAACCTTGGTACATGTACCAAACAGTCGCTAAAAATTGCTTATGATTGTAAGTGATTGTAATTGTAAGAATTGACGAATCGCAGTCAAATACGATGAGACTATCCGACTGTGATTGATGAATTTTTACAACTATGATCATTTACAATTATATTTAAACAATTGTATATAGATTAATGTAGATTAGACTTTAAATCTGTGATTAACTTCACGGCCCGTATTTAGAATGCACTTTTATCGATAAAAGCGCATTTTTATCTCTAAAATTTTATAGTATGTGTAACATAAATTATAGTATGTTAGCGCATTAATATCGTTGTAAGCGCGTTCTGAATATGGGCCCACATGTTTAAATTCAATGGCGATGCTACACTTATAACTGCACCTTTGTACACTTTCGCACTTTGAATAATAAGCAACCATTTTGATTTATAACAATTTCGTACTTTATACCTGTATTCATAGTCAGACTTTGTACTTAAGGGCTTAAGCTTCCTTAAATTTATCTTTAGATGTTCAGCAGCCAATGAAATAATTCATACAGTATCTGAAGATAAATTTAAAGAAGCCTTAAATATAAGGCTTGACTATATGGGTATTAATGTAAGCAACTAAATATACGATGAGATTAAAATACGATGCGAGAGAAAATGAAATATGAAAAAAAAACGTGATTATGAGCTACAATGCACACGAGAGATAGAGCTCTCGTCGTCTCTTAAATCAGTGTAATAGATGTATTAGAATAAATTCGTTCCACGACGTTTTATTAAATGTTAATTAATTGAAAAATTCTAAGATAACATGGAAAACTCTAATACATTATGAATCAAGTCGACAGACGAATAAAAGTCATCCAAAAATATGTAACCGTAATTATTAATATCATATGCACGATACATTTCGAACGCGTAAATTCAGCGACATATCCATGCTATTAATAAATGATCAATGTATCACGATTTTTCAAATTGAGTTACACAACATGACGATTCGCGTATTCCACTCTCTCAATTAAAAAATACTGAGCAAATCACATTGGCGAAAAGTTCAAAGCACGATGCGAAATATATTTAAATTTTAATATTGTTAAAGAGTATTGCCTTGTACATATAATAAAGCATTAGTATTTTAAAATTAACCTAATGTACAATTTATTTATTTATTGTCCATCATTTTAACGTTCAATTAATAAAATCGAATTAATAAAATCACACGAAATATGCGTCTAATAGTCATCACTTGGGCACGTCACTCATGAATCGGCAATTGCGAAAGTTAAGCAATCGTATAGCTTTGCGAATGACTAATTGGTTGTACAGAATATCACACTTTCTCCTAGTACTTACTGTCGCTACCGCGTCTCGAGGAATAATACGACGCACAGAACGATTCGTGCCGCGTCACCTTGTCCGAAAGTCACGCAGTAAATACGTTACATTAATACGCCGCAAAAAAATAACACCAAGGCCGCGCATCAACGGAATTTCTGTTTCCTCGAATTATTTAACGTATTGAAACAAATATAAACATCCCAATGACTAGACATATATCTGAACACTTCCGGACACTTAAATCCATCTACATTAAGTCCATTTTATATTAGTCCAGATCTACAATAGGTGTTTTAAGTTTTAAGTCGCAAGAAATGATCAACTACAGTCGAATGCGAGGAGAATAAATGATTGTGATTCGTCCATTTCTTAAGAGTTAAAAATCTATTATAGATCCATATTGCATTACATGCAAGCCAATCTCAAGTTGCGACAGCCAATTTGAAGCGTTGATTTTAAAAGTGACGATTCAAGATTGGCTGGTCGCTAAAATCTTGCGATTTACTCGCGTTCTGTATTTTATGTACATCGGGCTTTATACTATACAAAATTTATTATCATTAATCTTAAGTGCTTTCTTACAATGTTATAATTTAATATTATTTAAAAATTACAATTATTGAATTTCTAATTGAAATAAAAATAAAACTTTTTCTTCAAATTTTGATTTAACATTGGGTTTAATAATTAATAATTCCTCTTAAAAAATAATTAATCAATTACTTTTTTTATTAAAAAAGAACTAATAAATTAACTAATTTACAATTAAATGTGTATACAATATTATGTAGGAAATCATCTTTCCTATTCTCCCTTTTTTATATTATTCTTGCCGATAGGTACAAAATGGTACATTTCTTTGTACACTAAGAAAAAATATATAAGTTAGTTTTAATAAATGTTTAATTGAATATTGCCAACTAAATATTTATATTAAATATAAAGATATATTTATTTAATATAAGAAACATTTGATTTAACATTCTTTTTACCTAATAAATATTTATTAATTGTAAGTAAATGTTTAGTTGGCTACATTTTTTTCTCAGTGTACACAAGTATGCGGCATTCGAAATAAAACCTATTAAGATTATACTGGATTCGATTCCTTCGTACAATTTTTCATGGAATAAAATCGTTGCAATTCGTGTACGCGCGTGACGGGAAGTTTTAACAAGCCACATAGATGTTTCGCGTCTGACGAAATGAGATTTGAATCTTTCCGGGTGATCGCGAGAGGAGAGCAGACAGGGAAATGGGAGAAGGATTAAGAGAGGAGATATACGTGAAGTGGCGGTGCACATCGAGAAGGATGTAAGTAGAAGAACTCACGGACTGTCACCGAGAGTACAAAGTGCAGGATGGCTGACGCGCCGGTAAAGGAAAGTCAGGAATATATCTCGCCTCTCATCTCCATGCTCTCGTTGCAGTTATATTACTTCGCCTCCTTCTTTGCAAGATTCTCTTCGCCAAGTTTGTTAATGTAAAAGATCTACAATTATTACAATTATTCCGAATATTTACTTGATACCGAACGCCACGAGAACGAACTGAGAAAAATTTGGTTAAAAATGGACGAACTAGAATATCACATCAATTAGAATTAGAATTATAATAGACTCAACTAGAAAATTCTGATTTTTAACCGGAATTCCAATTGATGTAGGTTTTTTTTCAATACATGAAAGAATGAAAAAAGAACTTTGCTGAAGTATCTAAAAATTTAATTAGATCTGAATAATTTTGTTAGACTATCAAAATAATTATACAGGACGCTCAAGTTGATTATTTTTTGTAGCATTACTCATTATGCTTGAGCGTCCTACATAATTATTTTTATGATTCAGCAAAATTATTTTCAGATCTCTAGCTAAACTTTTAGATATTTCAGAAAAATCGTTTTTTCTGTATAAAAAGCTAATGATATGGAAGTATACTGCTATTTTATCATTTGAATATTTGAAAAAAATGATTGTCAATTGCACAATATACTATGTCTACCAGGGTAGCCATAATTTAAACCGACATGGCTGAAAGCATAACATAGAGCGGTCTGATTTATCGACAGTCTATGTAGCAACGCTCCGTGATATTTAACGATGCTTCATATTCGACAAATTAGTATCACACGGATAGGATGTAATCGTACTTTAACGATCGCAAGAATTACACGACAAGAATCGCATTGAGAATTAATGATAAGTCTCGTCTTGTGTACAATCCCGTGTACGCAGAGTGGCGGAGGCCGGATCATCTTCTTGCTGACCTTGTAAGGAGGCAACCCCCTGGCGGATTCTGTTATGCGAGCAGCTAAACATTTGCAGCACGCTCGAGTATCTATTCCTGTTCTCGGCAGCGCAAACGGCGAAGATTGCTCCAGACTACTGCTCAAACGCAGTAGTTACATCGGCAATACCGAACGTCTTGCTATCTGTCTCGAGATATCGGTCTTGTGCCGATTTAGATTGCCTTTTAGAACACGCTCCAACGAAACAGGATGCCAGATATTCCTTAATGTAAAGTGAATTTCTCAGAACTGTTTAAAGATTCGTAAGCCTAAGGCTTCTTGCTTTTCATCAAAAATTTTATTCAATCTTTTCATAAAAATTTAGAAGTTAAGTTATAATATCGTTCTTAAAATAATTTTCTATGATATAATTTCATATTTCGTGTGGGGTTTTTTTTATAAAGAATCTTCTAGAATTTTCTATTTCCGAAATTCTTTATCTATCTCTTGGAAACAGTAAAGGAAAATGTTTAAAAAAGACCGATTTTTGTGACTACAAGATGTAATTAAAGGAAATGCTGTTTTTTTTAAATTTCAACCTTCCGAATACGATATAATGTTAATAAAAAGTTTGAGATCGATAGGGAAATCTTGAAAATTGAGTATGAACATGATATATTTAAACAAATTCCATTATTCTTGCTTACTTTTCAAGCTATTCTCCAAATGCCACGAATTTTCAATAATTTTATATTTAGGAGATTAAAATCTACAAAAAAAACACTATTTCTTTACTTACAAAATAACATTTGCCACTCAGTAAGATATAAAATATTAAACAAAATTGTTAAATAATTTCTAATAATGTTAAACAAATGCATTTTGTTTGTTCTCTAGTTAAAGGAAATTACGAACATCAAATATCTAGATTTTTTCAGTATACAAATTGACACTTGAAAAAATGCTTTTTAAATATTCCAAAATAGCTTATAATTAATATGTGTCTTTTATATTATTGAACTCTACACCATTTCTAACTAAAAAAATTATTATTTTAAACAAAATTGAAAGTCTGTTCTTCAAATTGATTACTGAACGATTGCTTGATTTGCTTCGTGACATTGTATAATTCCATGGGAGAGAATTCATTGAATTCAAACAAGAACGAGTCGTTGTTATCAGACTCGCGGTTATCGAATCCCTTTTTCTACAACACGATAACGCTACCGATAGTTCGACTTAACGTGTCCATGAAATACACTCATCTTGATTTTCATGAAAGAAACGAAATAACGAACCTGGATTCATATCTACCTACCGGAACATGTACACGTGTGCACACAGCACATTCGAGTCGACTGGATAAATTCAAACCGATATAAAGAAATACCGTTACTACCGCGTGTCCGTGATACAGTCGTTGCTACTGAAACCGCAGTCTCGTAGCAATACAGTATTCCAAAGAAATTTAAAGACGCGCTTTCTTCCTTCCTCGCATCGTGCATTCGGTTCCTGTTATCGCACTTGAAACTTTGTTCGACGTTAATGTCCAAACTTGCCTATCCTGTTTCAAGCTTTACAACATTTGGCTGGAGAGACTTAACAAGTTTTTAAAGACATTTTTATCCTTATAAAAATGTAATATTATATATAAAAATTCAAATATTTATATATAAAAATTCAAATAAAAGATACAAAAATTTTCGTCATAAGTCTAATTTTTTCATAAACATATTTTTCATCAATATTGAAATATTGTATTATTTTGTACAAACTAAAGCAGGTACTTATTTTATCTTTAGATATCTATTGATATGGATGTTCAAACGTGCGCGTTCCTTAAGTCTTTCATACCAGTTTTTTAAATTTTTAATGAGGTTTATTTTAAGAATTAAACAGGTACATTTGAATCAATCCAAGCGCAAATTTGCGTGCCGATGTGAGAAAATTCACAAACAGGAGACACAAACCGTGATGGAACGCATGGATAGGGTTAAAAGTAGAAATATATCGCAAAATAGGAACGGGCAAACAGCCAAGGATATCGCGCAGAGGGCAGAGGCGGATCGGCAGAGAAGAGGCAAAGAGGCAGGGCAGAGGTACGTCGCGGACCCGTAATGTTAACGCGGGCTAAACTACGCAACCTCGGCGGGTATAAGTCGGGCTATTATCGGGCTATGCGCTGAGAGCCCTCCGCTTTCATCCGCTAATGGGCAGCTCTCCGCTCGTCTGCTCCTTTACTGCGTCATTAATACAAGTTGCACATGTCGAGAGTCGGTGCGCTACAATAATTTACATGAATGGAATTGAAAATTTTCTACTCCGTGGAAGAGAAAAGAAATGCGAAAGAGTGAGAAAAGGCAGTATGGCGCAAAGAGAGAAATAGAAAGAAAGAGCGAGAGGAGATGCGGGTTAAGAGGATGAAAAGAGAAGGAGAGAATCAAAGAGCGACAAAGAGGGGGTTGCGAGCAAGGAGCAACGGAGAAAACGAAAATCTTCTGACATTTTATGTCAGTAATTACATGAAAGATAGTATAACCCAACCGACAGACCGACCAAATCTATCTCCCCTTTCTGCCTGTTCCGAATCAACCAACCAATTCGTATCTTCCCCTTTTAGCTATCGACCTTTTAGCCTCCGTTACTCATTTCTTCGACTATGTCCTCCCTGTTCTCGCGTGACTTTTCCTGTCTCTCCACATATTCATGCGGGGACGCGAATGACAAGGTCGAAGAACGAGCAAGAAAGGAAAAAAAAGAAGAAAGAATTCTTTTTATGTTCAGTTTGTACATGAAGTGTGTCCGATTGAGGATTTAACTACGCCATGAGGCCGAGCCCACCTTTCTTTTCCGAGCACACCCCCGACAACCCCCTAATGTAATAACGCTCTCGTCGGCCTCCTCGGACGAGCTCCCAGGCGCGAATTCTGTAGAATGTAATACGACTACGGCGAAGAAGCCAGGGAGAAGCGGATTTACCTATCGTTGACCCCATGCACTTTATTATGCGCGGTGCCATGAGTTAGCGCAAATAATGTCGTCGTAAAGCAATCACCCTGGCGCGATCCCCCACGCCTACACATGCAGACACTGCAGACTTCCATGCGAGAACGATACCGCGTCGTACGGGTGAGAATGTACGAATGCTCGTAACTATCATCTATGCACATCGAGTCGATGCGCTGCGTGAATTAATGGCAACTTGTGAGCTCTATGAAATAAATCCGATTTCATCCTCGTGTTCGTTATGAAAAATCACCATCCATTCGCCACGGCGAAGCCATGATTTCTCGTCGATCCAACTTTTTGGTCATCAAGAAAAATCCGCTAGGTTACATTAACATTTTCGCCGATAACACCTCGTGTCGAAAGTTATGATTACACTACATGTATAATTCATACTTCGATAACAATGTCCTGTGACCTTTATATAGCCTGCTTTCTCGTATCTGCTTTCAAAAATGTGCGAAACGCTGCGCTACATTGTAGTCGACTTTTCACGAGAGTGGAAGTTGCAGATAATACATTACTTGATAAAGATTGTGCGGATAATCCGTTGCACTTTTAGAGATGCAACATGCCTGAAGTGTGGAATATGTATTTCTCAGTTCTCCACGACATTTTCTGAAGGAATCGAAAGACTTTCAGTACATCGCTACACGAGAAAGTTGTATGACTTTGCAACCTCAAGCTACGTTACCAACTAATAATTTATTTTTCCAAGTTATATTGCAACAATTTCGAAACATGATTATAACCAGAAATGTGTACGGTATACAACTCCATGCAAACATGACACGTACGTATCGATCTTTCAAGTTTCTGAGAAGTAGTATAATTAAACTTCGACTTCTCTCAAACAGCAGTATAGATGTCTTGCAAATATACACGATCGAACTAAGCAAAATAATTTGCATATTATAACGTACTAAATAATCATTAGAATACTTTCTCTCTTGAAAATTAATTTATAAGATAAAAACTCTGTCAGACGTCCGGTTGAGATATTATCTTACTCCGGATTTTACCGCTCATTTTATCGTTTCTCGCGAGATCACTGCAGGCGATCGCCGACGTGGTTTAACTTTCCGAGTCGTGTCGCGGACTTAGAGCACTCCGAGTATATAGCAGGTCGTTGCCGAGTTCTTCATCGACATCACCCCCGGCTACTCGGTAGCTATAGAGGCCATACGTCAACGTCCATTACATTTCCACCCCACTGCTGGCTTTAATGTTTTCGACTCGGGCACTCTTTATCCCACCTTGCAGCTAATTAGCGAGCCAGATACCGGACACGCGCTTCCAGTTCTCTCTCTCTCTCTCTCATACCAGCAGGCATACACACGCTTTCTGCATAAAGTCCTTCTATCCGCCAACCCTTCGTCCACCTCGACCTTACTCTCATAGGGACCTTGTGTTTCTTGCTTTTCTCGCTCTCTCCCGTTCTCCCTGTCTACCCCGTTATCTATGGTTCTTTCTCTGCCCGAGGGACACGTCTTTCTCGTTCTAGCCGTCGCGGAACCGGCCCGGCTTCGCGATTATTCCAAACTCATTTTAACTCATTACCCGGGTCCGCCGTTGCAGAATGGCGCGTCGACAAGTGTGCCGTACGTGAACATGTCGGTATACGATGCTCGAAAAGCTGGAATATAAATATGAAAATTCGCACGAGGAGCATCTCCCTCGCGTTCGTTCGTGACCGCTCTTGTATTCCATATATGCGTATACGACGATTCCGTTAAAATTTATTACCGTCATGATAAATTCTTGTTGAATGCGTGTCATAATTTTCGAACCGTTACGAATCGTATTTTAAAGGGAAAAAGATGAATGATTTATTGAAGAATGATTAGCCAGGATTAAACAATATATCCCAAATGAAAAAAGATAAGCTATGAAGAATATTCACAATTGAATACATCCAGGAATTATAATTAATCTCTATTTTTTTTCACTGAAGACGTAGTTATTATTTAAGTATTAACTGATTTACTTGCGAAATGATGTTATTTCGTAATCGTTTAGACGTGCAAATTTAAAACTCGATAGAATGATCGTTGTTGAAGAAACTTTTTTGGCAAGAAGATTACGCGATCAGCTAAAGCGGGCATTCAATTTCGAGTTCTTCCCAACTCCATTAACTACTTCTCCAAGAGGATACTCCGGCAAGCAGCGATCTCTCCTACGGTCATGGGAGTAATTCCTCTCCGACTTTGACCGGTGTGTACATGGTGGACGGGATAAGTTTCGAGCTGATCATTAGGTAAGTTTAGAAAAAGGGCCACTCCGAGGTTTCATTAGGAAATGGATGAAACAGTGGATATACGAGGATTGGAAAGGAGGCGGTTCTGTAATAGCAGGAAAGGGGAAAGCTTTGAAGCTCGCGATGACTCGAACTGATAATCCATTAGGATCCGTCTACTTAGAGTATAACATCTATTTGAATGCAAATCAATAGGGAATGGGAAAGGACGGTAGTCAGTAATTGGTCCGGCTTTATTGGAGCTCTCAGTGTCTCAAAGAGCATCTCGTTCGGTCATCTCCTCTCTTCAGGCTCCGCTTCAACGTCTCCTGCTTGTCTCTTCTCCCTTCCCGTTCGTTTCTATCCCTCTGTCTCATGATCTCTTTCCGTATGTTTCTCTAGAATTGCTCTTCCTCTCTCGTTGCCCTCACAAATCTCTGTTACTTCCGTTATGTCTGCACACTCGTCGTACAAAATGTAACTCTCGACGGTAATTAACCGAGATCTCGTTCTTTTTAGCCAGTTCTACCAAAGCATTCAGTATCTAAATTTATCCTAACAATTGCGAATTACTACAGAATAATTTGTTATTAAATATATTGTTCTTATTAATGCGGATTCAATTTAAAGTTTCAATAGCAAAAGCGCTGAATAGAATATCATGTTCTAAATATTCACTGTTTTCATTAATTCTGACAACTTTAAACCAGACCTCTATAAAATTTATTTAAAATGAAGTAAAAACAAAATTTCGTCTCATCATTAAATCTTGATATTTAAAAATATCACAACATTCAATATTGAGAACATTAGTGTCACGTTTGGCGCCGTTTAAATGTCATCCAAAAATCAAAAATTAATACATTATTTCTATTTAGAAATTTCTATTTAGAAAAGTAAAAGAATCCCTCAATTTTCTCAAACTTTCTAGAGCATTTTAAGGCGCGACACGCTAATGCCCGATGTGTAACGCTTTTTACAATTTCGACAAATCGGACAAAGAGTAAACTAATGAGAAAGGCATTGAAGCGTCACAGTGTTCCCGTTCTCCTATAATATAGTTTGCGACAACTCTCTCTCTCTCTC
>NW_012130076.1:2325905-2328962 GCF_000143395.1 Atta cephalotes
TATATATATATCATTTCATTGTCAAGGTTATATCGTATCACTGCATTGAGATAGTTTATAAAGCAGCTTTTAATATGCACTGATCCAGTGTAGTGCGTTTAAGTGATCTAATTTACCACAATACACAATACAATTTTTGGTATATATAATTTTAAGAAACATACAGTCTATTTTATTCTTTATGAAAAATAATAAATTATTAATAAAAATAATAAATTATAAATTATTAACCCAACAAGAAATGATCGTCAATTAAATGTCGAATCGATGTTGAAATCATCATATCGATGTCGATTCGACATCAATTCGATGTCTCATTTCTCGGTAGATAATATTTACTTTTTAAAAATAAAGTTTTTTAAAAAAATATTTTCTCTGTACAAATACTTTTTGCACTCACTATAGGTGTTATTTAATAAATGGATTGTGAAGTTAAAGTTAGTTTATTTTTTATTGAAAGATAGTGTTTCACTTATTTTGAATTAAAAACTATTAATCAATTAAGAACTATTAAAAACTATTAAAACTATTCAAACAATATAGTTATCAAAGTACATTTAATAAACGTTAAAAATTGCGTAATAAATATATAAACTGAAAAAGAAACGTTTAAACTTTGATATGTTTTTTGAAAACTATTTAAACTTAAACGTTACAAAAATGTTTACGAGTATAAGACGTTTGTAACGTATGTTAAACATTTTTTTTTACTAGTTTAAAATACTGTTCTTATACGAAATTTTTCGACGTTTTAATAAATGTTATAGAAATGTTTATAAGATGTTTGTAATATTTATTAGGCATTTTTTTACTGATTTAAAACATCATTCTCAAACAAGAATTTTCGGCATTTTGATGAACGATTTAACATTAATATTATTTAACATTAATAACGTCTATTTAATGTTTTTTATACAACATAAAAACATTTCGGCTATACGTTTTTCAAATGTCTGCTTGGATATTTTCCAGTAAATTTTTGAAAAAAGTTTCTACTTCGCTAGAAAAACAGCACTATAGTTGTTAAAAAAGCATCGTGCAAATGAGATTTAATAATTATTTCCTCACGCTATGATTAAAGAAATAAAACAGCAAAATGTGCGCGCGAGTAATCTATCCATTGAAATTAATGTGAATGCAAGAAATAAAATATTCCGTATATACGTTTACTTTTCAGCGCTTTGAATATTTCGTGGCGGTTATGAGATATCAACAAAAACAACGTCGTTCGGCCAGCAGTTAGTTTTTTTTTGTCAGCGCCTATTGTGTTTACCGGCGGTAACCGCGGCACGCGGGCGCCGTGTCGAGCTGTGTTGTTATGTTATTCTCTCTCAACGCTCGAACGAGTTGGCTGGCACGGCACAAAGCGCCCAATATAGTACGTCGTTACGTTATTATCCCTCGAGACGCAATAGCGAGTGCTTAGAAGAATGAGCGATCATTCTATATGAACGATTAGTGATTCACAAATCCGTGTGATTACTTAACTCCCGCGATTAACGATTCATAAATGTGTCAAATCGACGACTATTTATCGGGACATATATTTCGTATGATTCATTAATTTGAAGTAGATATCGTAATTCAAGTAATGATAAACCGTGATACATCGATTATTTATTAACAGTATGTATATTTCGCAGAATTCCCGTTCGCAAATACATTGCTCGTGTACACACTGAATTTTGATTGCACATTTTCATATGATTTTTCTTAATTGAGATTTCATTTTTTAGAATAATGACTTTTTACAATAAACCATTATCTAAGTTTTAAGTTTTAAGTCGTAAGAAATTGATCAATCACGGTTGAATGTGAGAAGAATAATTGATTATGATTGATCGATTTCTTACGGCTTGAGACTTAAAGTTTATGCAATGACTTATTATTGTAGAAAGTCCACAAGATTTATTCAAAAAAAGATTTATTAAAAAACTTTGGAAAACAACGGATTTTTAAGACTTTAGATATCATATTGCCTTAATTAATTATTATAATAAATCGATTAATCCGTAATTGTTTCTAATTCTAATATATACATTTATTCACCTCTGTTAACCTGGCTCCACTTTTTCAATATTCACGTATGTCATATAATACACAAAATAACAATTAAAACAAAATTATAACTCATTCTTCAAAGTACGAGAGTGTACAAAGGTGCAGCTAGGAGCAACAGGTGTAGCACCGCCGTAACGGTTCTTGAAACGCGTGAAATTGATCGTAGATTTCCGTCGCCTTTAATTTGGTGAACAACAAAGATAAAAGTCTATTCGCGTTGCGTATTTTTTGCACTCAGCGTTCTTCGTTTCTCCTTCTTCAATGTTCGAATGTATGTATATTCATCTCCTTCTAAGTACAAACTTTTTTTGAATTTCAAGTAATGCGAACAAACCTAAATGTAAAACATCATGCGCTTATGCGCGAAACGAACGCACTCTAAAGTTGATTTGAACGGTTAGTGGAAATGTACCTATAACCGTTTGGTCGCGAAGCGGGTGTGGCGGGCATGGCGGGCATCGTAGTTCGAGTCGTATAATCGCGCTCTTTTCGCTTATTTCGTCTTCCCTTGCAATATGCTACGCGTTGCATTTGATTAACATCATCGTGTCTCAGAAGTACCGTGCCAACTGCCAAGTGTCGCGCGAGTATCGTATTTTAGTAATCGGTGTGTATGCGAGTGTACTGTTTTCTATGAGTGTGTGAGTGCCATGAAGAAGTCAACGGACAACGCAAAAATAAGAGAGGAGAAAGTCCGGGGAGGCATCAGGCAGAATAATCTCTAGGTGAGTAATTTATTATTTGATTGTTATATTTGTTACTGCGGCATTAATCATTCATTCCTGATAAAATCATACATGTTGCACTTCCTATCTTGCTTCTCACAGACAACATGCATATCTAAAAGACATCATAATGATGACATTAATGACATCTTTTGAAACATACATATTTAAAAGATTATTTAAAAATATCACAAAGCATCTTCTGAACAATTAATTTAAATTCTTTTTTGTGTTTCATTTTTCATAAATGATTCTCTCTCTCTCTCTCTCT
>NW_012130076.1:2329788-2333774 GCF_000143395.1 Atta cephalotes
TTTAAATTTACTTTTTTGTTTTGTTTCTATTTTCTTATAAATAGATCTCTCTCTCTCTCTCTCTCTCTCTCTCTCTCTCTCTTTCAAAATATTTAATCAAATATTGATAATATTACATTCGTGAATATATGAATATACATATAAATATAATGATGAATGTATGGATATAATATTTTCAAGCTGTATTAGATTTATATCATTAGGATTATTTTATTATAAATATTAAACTTTCATTTTTATCAGATTTACAAAAATTGTTATACTTAATGAAAGGACTTTTCTCGGAAATTATATGATTATTTTATGAAATATCTATTTAAAAGGGAAGGACGAAAAATTTAATATATGCAAGATAATTTTTAGAAATATTCATTATTTCTAAAGGAGTCTATAATATGGATACATTTTTACAGATTATTACGGTTACAATTCTGCCTTTGCACATTATGTGAATTGGTGAATCAAATTATTTTTTATTTCAGGTAATTATTTAAAGGTAATGATCTATGAGAAGTGTCTCTTAATAATTATTGCATGTATTTATACATGCATTTCTCTGTTTATGAACAGAAAAATGTGTGAATATGAATTTAAAAAAAGTATTAAAAGTATAATAAAGTAATAAAAGTATAATAAAGAAATAGTGAAGATTATTGTAAATATTTTCAAAATTACTTCTGAAGTAAGTTAGCTGGAGATATAGTGAGAAATATAATAGATATAATATTTCACACATTATATTATATGTAGTGGGGGAAGAGATATTTATCATTAGTAATTAATCTAGATCTTTTATAACCAAATAAATATTAATTTTTCAAACTGATCAAAAATCAGAAATACGCAATGGTATCAAAAATTAATATAAGTATACTATGTGTATTATAAAAAGCATAAGTTTCTATTAGTTTTTCATTTTGTGAAATTTTATATTAAATCAAAGTAGTTGTCTTGCTGATACTTTTTTATTGAAGCTATTTACGAAAGTAATGCTAGGAGTAATAAACCATGAGTACATATATCCGAATGAGCTTAATTATTGTACTGCGGAATTAAGTGAAATAAATGTAATTTGCATAAATAATGAATTCGACAAAATTGCGATCGATTGGTATAATCAGCGAATGGCTCGTGGTCCAATCGATTTTCGTCTCGTCGAATGAGTTAACATTCTAGAATTAATGGAAAATTACATTCGCTGTAAATAAAGCTTTTTCTCGATATTACACTCGCTTCCTTTCGCGCGACGTTGATCGTCGGATTTATAAAAATGAACTTGTCAGTTAGGTAACTTTTTTTATCATTAGCTATAAATGTCCTGCAGCAAGCAAATGTCGATTCGGTAGTAGTAATTTTATTTAATCGTATAGACTCATTTAAAAGGATGCTTTAATTAACGTAATAACTAATACATAAATTCGAACTCTACAAAGTGCAAATACTTGAACTTACATCAATTGACATCGTTACTTTGCACAAGAAATAATATTCTTAATCATTAATAATTCCATGAAATATCTTCAGACATGAATATACTCAAGAAGAGGGGATTATTTTTGTTCTCGCCCTTAAATTTTGACAAGGAGAAACAAATTATATAAAATTATTATATAAATTATTATATATATATATATATATATAATTATTATATAAAAATTATTTTTATACAAGAGCCAAACGTTTATTGGCCGATTAGTAGCTCATGCGTTGTTCGTAAGAAAATTTGCTTAAGATCTTCGAAGGCTGACTTTAATATAAGTATTTTAATAAGTTTTGTGTGAAGATAAACTTTTCTCGATTAAAATTTTATAAATAATTCTATTGAACGCACTCAAGCTGAGACATAGCGTTGTTCAAATGATTTAATTTCATGATATTCTCTTCTTTCTTTCATTTTTTTATTTAATAAAGTGTATAATTCAATGCAAGATATAGAAGATAGATAGAATCATTTGCATCATTATTGCGTAAGAAATGATATCTCCAATCGAGAGCTAATATTATTACTATCATTGGGTATCTATCTGGCTTGGGTCGCAAAATCGCACTCTCACTTGGTCCAGTTTATCACTTATGTTTTCTATAATGTTTTCAACAAATGCGGTACATGTAATTTTACAAACACTATCACTCGCCGGCACATGTATTCGCCGCTAGTGTCACGAAATATCTACCTTGCGCCAAGCAGGGTCGTGCAACCCGACATATATCATTCCCAGTTTCCACGGTCCTCAAGCTGATCCCCGCAGGAAGAATGAACGGGAAACGAAACAGCTGATAAACAACGACACGTTGTACCCCGCTGTTGAGGTTATCTGTCCGTCTGCACTTTGCCAACTCACGGATTTCTTCTCACCGCGTATATTTACAATCGAATCGCAACGTCGAAGTGAAAGTTCAATCGTACCGCGGCATGCTATTCTTTTTCCGATTGTCTCGTCATCGCGAAGCGGAACATAACACAGCACACGCAGAGAGAAAGACAAAGAGATAGGTAAAATGTTTATTGTTGTCTAAGCAGTTCTTAGACAAGTCTTCTTTAGGAACGTACATATAATATAGAAATTAGAGAAATTAAAGCGTCAAGTGATAAAAGATTATGGAAAAAATTGGATGGTTCAGCAAAGCTATAACTGTACGAGTTCAACATCTATAACTGAAAAAATTTGATAGTTCAAAGAAGATATTTTTTGCTACTATAAACAAAATTGCTAATTGTTTTCATCAACAAATTTTTTTCATTGTAATAATAAAAATACACATATCTTTTTAGCTAGCATATTTTGTTCTGTGTATTGGAAAAAATTTAATTTACATGTATATTGGATCGAACTTTTAGAAAGTTGTCTTTGCTATATTAACAAATTTGTTGTGCTATTACAGTGCTAATTTTATCCAGTTGTACAACTTTGCTATCTTAACATACACGGAAAAGAAATCTTATATTTAAGTAATATTTTTTTTAGTAGCTAAGTAAACATTTTCTTATTGTAAATAAATATTTATTCAAAAAGAAAAGATAATACTTAAATGAAATAATATGTGTTTAGTACGTTTAGTAAATATTTATTTGCAATAAGGAAATGTTTGCTTATCTACTATTCAAGAAAATATTATTTAAATATAGAAATTTTTTTTGTAGAAAAAAACTGACTGCCCATATACTGCCCATATATAAAAATCTTTGATAGTATGACATATGAAAAATTTTTATTGTTGTAAGACATTTTATATGTGATACCATCAAAGATTTTTAAATTAATGATATCGAGAATAAGTATTAGAAAATTGACGTATTTATTAAAGTTTTACTGTTTTTGACTCTTATATGCCCTTTACTTATTTTTATTTTTATTTGTACACAAAGAAATAAGAATTGAAGTAGTACAGGTGAGTAACAGAGACGGTAACACGGTAGCTAAATTTATCCTCATTGCTGCAGGTGACAGAAGAGAGAATGCTTGCTTTGCCTGAAGAGAGAATGAGAAATACAGCGTCTCAGTTGAACGATCATCCCCTCTGCCTCTCTGAGAGACGAATTCTCACGCTTCGCATTCGATATATGCATACATTGGGTGATTCTCCGACTTAATAACACCTGACTGCCGCTTCGTTCGCGCGGTGTAAATTAATGCCCGCGGCTCGCAATGTGTAGAGTCTGTAGAGAATCTTTCTACGCACACACACGCGGAGTTCTCAGTTCTCGCTGCCCCCGTTCCCCATGAAATTTTTCTCGCTGCTCGCCCACTTGCTTCACTTTCACGCGACGAGCTGCGCTACCGAATGCATCGCTTCTCTCGCGTAGGCGTCTTGCAAGAAACGATTTTGTCTCGACAGCGTTATGGTAGAAATGTCGCGATTCAGGATATCGAACTGAATATAATATAATGATGCAAATGCAATCGAGATTGTATTATAATTTCTACCAGAAATTACATAAATATTCAGATGTATTTATATGTAAATACTCTTCGAGATATTACATA
>NW_012130076.1:2333829-2349651 GCF_000143395.1 Atta cephalotes
TTAATATATATATATATATATATATATAATTTTAAGCATAAAATGTTAAACATGAAAGTCATAATTCTTCAAGGTCGCTCAGCAATGTTTCAGTGCCAGCATCATGATTACGGAACGGCTAATGCTCTTCAAAACGCGTATTCGCTCTGCTTTTCAGTAAACGCTAACCAAGTTCGAAAGTAGTTAAGAAGATTCTAACGAGATACTGGTCGTTATGCTCGCAGTCTCAATGCGCGTTCGCAACTCTCACTGCGTTTCGTTAACGATTTCCATTCCGCGACAACGTCCAGATGGAAGCGATGAAATGAGATTTTGCCAGTCGACGTTGTACTCATGGCTCTTATGTGCTTTCCCGCGTAAAGTATGCGCCCGGTTAATGGCTCCGCAGAGAACAGATATTGCATGGAGACGCTTGGACTCCGTGGTAAGGTGCTACGGCAGGCAATTAATTCCTCCGGTTAGACTTCCGTATCGGAAAGAGATAAACGCCAGACGCTCTCGGTCGAGAGACCTTAGGATCGTATATTACCACGCAGTTTTGCGAAATCCTTTCCCAACTGCTCGTCGTACGCCACGCTTGCAAGAACTATAGTTTTAAAGAAGTACGTAGAGCCTTCTTGACTTCCCTTTGACTCTGGACAAGTTATATAATATAATATTTAGCAAAATATAATTGTTGGTAAAACCAAGTTATTTCATATGTATAATATTATCTTTTTGCAATTACTGACTGTAAACGGAAAGAATAATTTTACTTTAGTATCTAAAAATTTAAATAGATACAGATTCGAAAATAATTTTATTGAATTATCTAAATAATTATGTAGAAAACTCAAGCATAATGAGCAATTCTGCAAAAAATTTTAATGTTAGACAACCGATTTGAACATCTTACATAATTATTTTAATAATCCAAGAAATTTATATACGAGCTTGTATCTAGAATTTTTTAACTTCAGCAAAATGTATTATTTATATTTTATGTAGACATAAATAAAAGAATAGATTGTGCATTTCTAAGAAATCATTACAAGGAGTGAGATAGCTTCGTAAGTAACTTAAATCATATCGAACAGAACAAAGAGAACTTTTAACAAAATTATTCAATAAAAAAGGATAGTCAAGCGTGGAAATAGTGCGCACAAAAATGAAGTCAGATATAAAATATGAAGTAAATTTACTTAAGTGAAGAGCATAGTATTACATGTTTCGGCTCACTTTTGAATTCTCTTTAAAATTATACATGTAGTATCGATCATGTAAAGTAATAAATGTATTAATATGCCATAAGAGTTATTGTGTAAATAATGTATCATTCATAGATGATTAAAGACCGTGTGGAAAGGATGTCTTTGTTTCCTAAAGATTAGATCAGCTAAATAAACTCCATATTAATCTGGATCCTCCAGCGCAAATCGAGTTGGGACGTAGTAAAAATTTAGTGTTATTTTATTGCTAATTTGTTGCTCTAGACCGAATTTTGTTGGTTCAATCATTTAGCAGCAAAAAAAAGAAAATGAAGGATCCAAGTTAATAGCAAGCTGGATTTCCTCATAATGAAAAATTATATATAGAGCTGTGATATAAAAAAAACAAGTATACCAGATTTTGTTGCTTTTTTGTTGCTCCAAGATAGTGCAAAAACATCGACAAAATTATATTGTTAAACAAATATCTATATAATCGGTGCAAAATTGCACCGTCACGCATCCCAGCCATGAATAAAAATTACATATACAAAATTTGTTGCTCGTTGGATTTGCGATGGTGGGAGGTCCAGGTTAATAGGATGGCAAATGATTCTACAATATCAATGACTTGATAGTCAATAACTCACTTAAAAAAAACTCACTTAAAATCATATCTCTCTCTCTCTCTCTCTCTCTCTCTCGCTTTCTGAAGTAACGAGTTGAATAGAAATACTGATGTAATTCAGTTCTTTGTTAGAAAAGAAAACATAGATGCTAAGATTAAAATATGTATAATCTATGACCATTTATATGATGATATCATTTGTTTTGATTTCTTGAGCGAATAATGTGATAAGTAAGTACTTTCAAGAATATTTATGTATTTTGCTTCTAAAAGGATAACATAAGTGGATATCGAATTTTTGCTTTTAAATCATGACAATTATGATCGTATATTTGCAGAGAAATGAATTCATTCATTATATTTACAGTAGCTTAAGGCAGCCATTTCTCTTGTTAAAAAATGAACGTTCCGCATCGTGTTTCTGTATTAAAATCATATTAAAACCCTCGGACTCATTTTCGTGGTCATTTATGTGCCACTTCTGCAACAAAGTATGTACACATTTAAATCGTATCGTGTTGCGACGCCGTATCTGAATACTTGCGTGCAACTGCGTCTATTTATAGTCGTGTTCCTAAAAAAAAACCATAGCTGTACCTTTACCCAGATACATTATCCGCTGAGGTACGTGTACCTGTACCGAGTAGTTACTCTGAAAACGTGCTTTACACGTCACCGGTTGGGATGGTCCGGTTGCAGAACGAGCGAGCTGGCGCCAAGTGGATGTCACCATCACATATTTGGTTTCACAAGGACGACATACACGTGCGCGTTAGTGTGTTCCGTGTACTCGAGCCGGATGCCTTAGATTCCGCGCGGCTAATTAACTTTGCATTATGGTGAATCTCCGGTTAAATTCAGCCTCGCGCTGTGACAATTATCGCGTCTCCTAGACCAACATGGCGCGGGAAAAATTTGTGTGGTGTTCGTCAGAAGTCGCGACGATCGTAATTGCTCGCGTAACGTCTTATTCACTGTGTCGATCTGAATTACTAATCGTATATTGCTTCTTAAATGAACGAACGAGCGAGCAGGTCGACGATGCGTCGAATCACGCGGGAGTCGCTTTTAAGGAGATACGCGTTAGAGACTCGATGACGGGGCGACAGGCGAAATGGATGGCTCATAATTGCGTGCCGCGATAGCAGAAGAAAGTAAATTTACGGACGGCCCGGCCGTAAATTGCTCGTCGGCGAATTGTGCGGACATCATGTTCATATACATGAGAGGTGCCTGCGCGTTAGCGGAGCGATTTAAATGGTTGCGAGGTAATTGCTGATTAACGGAGGAGGATCGCCGATTTCTCACTTTACATCGCTCCAATAATTCCGAGTAGAAGGGTAACCTGGGTAACACTGACGGTATGATTCGATCTATTTCTAGTTTGTCACTCAAATAAGTCACTTAAATAAGTAATTCAATTCTGTCTTGCACTACCTTTGACAGCACACTTATTATTAGCAATAATTGATAGGAAAGTCTTCCCTTGACAGGCAGATTATTATTAACGTTCTTCAACGTGTGTGAATACCTTTTTGAGATAATCATGTAAGGAATACATTTTTTAGGAAAAGACGCAGGCATTAGAAAATCTAAAACGTGTATCAATTAAATTGTTTTAAAATTTTCTTTCAGAAAGTTACACAATTAAAAACGTCGGACGATTGATGTTTCGATAAATACATTTCAATTGAAGATTTTCTCGTTGCTTCTCCGTTATATCAAGATGTTGGTTATAATATATTATTAGTGATCCGAGATTAATGATTTGAGATACAAAGCGGATTTAATTATAATATTTATTCTTTTTAGAAACTAATATCCGATAAACGGATCATGAGTGAAAGCAATGTTGCATCAGTCGATATTATTCGAATGTAGATACGTGAAAAGAACAGTTTGTTGAAATATTTAAAATTATTTAAGTTAGATACATCTGAAAATAATTTTGTTGAACTATCAAATAATTATATAAAACACTGAAGTCTTGACGACAAAGCTGTTAAAGATTTTAATATTCTAACATTTATATAATTTGACCGTCTTACATAATTATTTTGATAGTCCAAATTAATTTATTTCCTAATCTAATTAAATATTTAAAAATATAAAAATATATCGATTTAAGAGGGCTACTTTGGAGTCAGCGCGGTAAGAGGTGCGCAATCTACATAATCTTATATAATCATTAATAGTATAATGTGTATTAAAAAATGTTAATTTGAACATTTCTGCTATCGGTTTTAGCCATCTTCAGCAAATACATAATTAATACATTAACAAAAAATATCTTTTATCCAGTCGGAAAGTGAGAAAAGCACAAATATTATACAAAAATGTTGCTTGTCTTCTTAGTTAAGTGATTGCATTCTAAAGTTATTAAGAGTTAAAATTACAAGTTAACATTGAAATTGTTCAAAGAAAGTGCTTACCTCAATCCCATATAATACTGCAGTTAAATATATTACAATATTGAGTAAATAAAAAAAATATATAACACATATAATATAAAACATGTTGTAATTAAACTTAAAAATCGTCAAGATGTATCGAATGTTCTTAACTATTTCTCTAAGAATGTAATAAACAAGATGTTTTTAAGATAGATACTGAAAGGACATAGAACGATGTTGTCATTATGTAAGTTGAATCTAAATTTATTTACATTTATTAAGAATGTCATTATATGTTCAATCTAAACTATCTTTTTGAAGATTGAGACCATTTGTTTGTCGTTTTATATTTATGATTTCTGAAATCAATCGTTTGTTAAAATATTAATGATTATATAAGTGTAGATTGCGCACCTCTTACTGCTAACTCCAAAGTAGCCCTCTTATGTCGGTATTATATTTTTACAATTATTGAGAGTCCTATTTTATTCTTTATTCTAAATTGTTAAATATTTAAATATTTTATAAAACCTTTTCTTTTCTATATATTTTTTTTCTATTTATTTTCTATATATTTAATTCCAAAATTCATTCTTCCGCAAAGCAGATAATCGCAACTTTGTACATAGATGCTCTTGATACATAAGAGTCAAGGTAGAATACACGCTTGACATTCACCTATGAGAAGCGCTTGTATTTTGCACGCGTGGAAAATAAGTCATACTCGCACACGCGATATCTTGATTAAGACGATTTGAACGTCGCTAAAATGGAAAAAGCCATCACGGTTTCGACGTTTCTTACACAGGAGTGTCGAATGCTCGTGGCGATCGTGACTAATGTGACATCGCTGCCACGATTAACATATTAATCGTACGATAACGATCGTGTGGGTGCCTCGTGAGGCTTCGCACGCATCTCGTGTCCTGAACTTTCTCGAATGACGAAGGAAAAAACCACCGACCACGCGGAATACGCGCGTGTAAATCATCGCGACGAACGATTCTTATTTATTGTTAGGTAGGCGGATAAGAAGATGTGTGTCAGGTGCTTTATTACTCGTTGGATTTATGAAGGTTATCATTAATGCGCGATCGGAGCGTTAATGCGAAGTATGCGCAAAGAACGGAATCAACATCTTATTCTATGCATGTTACGACTCGAAAAGTTTTTTTAGACATTGGTATACGACGCAAGAAGAATATTTAATCTTGAAATATTAGTTAGGTGATGTAAAAATACCCAAGTTGGTAAATAGCATGCTCAGAATATCCCTAATTTCAACTTTATAATTATACTTTTTGTTTATCATTATGTTATAATTAAATTTATACTAGTTATACTTTTATGAGGTAAAAATAATAATAAATTTGAAAATTTTAATAATACTTTTTATTTTCCTTTTTTAGAACAAGATTTTAATGAAAATTATGTAATCACCTATCTACCTACTTAAAGATTAATATTTTTTACTAATAATAGATATTTAAACAATATTGAGTTTTAACTTTTAGAAAACTATTGAATATTTACAAAAAGCTTTGCGAATTAAGAAAAATACGCTAAAAGAATTTACAAGTAATTTTTATAAAAATATATTAAATTCGTTTTATAACGTATATGACATTAGTTGTTTATTCATGTAATCATATTCATGCCGGAGGATAATGTCGAACGGAAGATAATAGGCGAAACTCGTTTCATGTTAAAACATTTATGACAGCCCTAGGATCATAGTAATTAATATTAATTATTAGAGCGTATTTTAATGTTAATTAATACCGGACTCATTTAATTGCGCCCAGGGCAGATTTCTCGGTACGCACCACCGATATCGTCAAGCCGCACTCGTAAAACAGCAATTAATAATGTGAAATGTTTGCACCCGATTCGCTGCGGTAATACGCGCTCTCGTTCGGCCGCTTCATAAACCGAATGATCTCTCGTCCCTTACAATACGTGCGGATCGTCACGAGCAATTATAGCCGACATATAAGAAAAATCATCCGTACTTTCTCGTCGCAGTGACATGCACGACGAATGATGGAACACGTACACTAAGAGAAGAATCGGGCTTACACCTGTTTGCCTCGTCATCGAGTGCAATAACACGGAATTCTGATCCAACGATCACGAGCAAGTATCTTCTTCCCGTGCACCCTTTTCTCTGAACTCGACTTGTTCTACCACCGGGAACATAATGCCACGCGGAGCAGGTACTCATAATGCCCGACCAACTTGTTGAGATATAGCCCGGGTAGTGTTTCAATCGCTTGGCTACAACCGTCGTCAATGATACGTGCACGTATGCAAAACGTATTACAATATTGGATACCGGGGCTATGCATCATGATAGTCGAAATAAATCATCCAGCAACAAGCACCGACGTGGCTAGGAGAGTCTTAAATAATTTAGCAATTTTTCGACGTCGCGACCTTAAGGTCATGCCGAGCATCGCGTAAATCCCTTTAGCTCGTAAAAGGCTCTTCTCCTCCCTTTTCTCGTGCTGAGTATTCTGCTGAGTACTGGAAACCGCGAGGGAAATCGCGTGTTTGTTCAAAAAAGCAGCGTATCCCACGTGCTTGCGTCCGTGGTAATAAAGAGTCCTGCTTCGCGTATCGTTGGAACGCTTCCGCAAATCGAGCAACAAAACGCGTGGCGTACTGTGGCGGATATTATATAAGTTTCAGTATGCAAAAATGAAACCCGTCCCTTTGACTAGTTTACTCCTCGCTTGAGGCTCAAAAGCAACGAGAAAAATTTCTGATCTTCTTTCAGCAAAGAAATTTCAGTTTATGGTATTTCATCTTGTTCATTCATGCTAAACTTGGAGATACATAAGTTTTCATTTATAAATGTATGGACTGCTATCTACTTCATCAAATCAATATTTACTTTTCTTTTCCATGTGTATATCTATTAATGCTAATTTAATGATAAGACTACTATTGGAGACACATACATACAGAGAGAGCTTTTTAGAAAATATTACATTTAGGAATAAAGAGGAAAAAATAATAATAAACATGAATTATTTAATGTCCAATAACATAATTAAACATCGATGACAAATTTAATCATTACAGGAATATACTGTACAACTGTAAGATGAATAATTCGATTCTGCATTGAAAATTTATAATTCAGATATTATTATATATACAGATTGCACGAGATTGCGCCAATGTAAGACGGACAACATTGTGTCTAAAGCATCACAATGCCACTTGATCCTTCGACCACCGCTTTCGTGTATTCATGCGTGTATGTTCGTGTTCTGTGCTCTCTCCTGCTCTCCCTTTCTCTCTGCTTTCTTTCTTCTGTCTGATTATAATGGCCAAACACATAATAAAGAGGGCAAAACGCGATATGTAGGACGGCTAACAATGGAGCACACCTGAGCACGGGCCGGTGTGTTTGAGATGGCTTTGGGGAGGTAGAAGGTACCGCATGGTGCACCGGTATGAAATGTGGGGGAACAGAGAAAAAACGCGAGGGATTGGGGAGAAAGGCGCAAGGAACGGAACAATGCTTTCAGCCTCTTCTGCTTTTTCTTCTTCTTCTTCTTCTTCGTCTTCTTCTCTTCAACAGCGGTTGATGTTGCCCGCATCCCTTCCTCGATCTCTCTCGTCGAAGAACTCGGGTGCCAGCGCGACGCTCTCCGATTTGTTCGCGAAATGCCGAACACGGCCGGTCACTTGGTACGCATGTCGTCGTAAAGCAGCACGGCATTGTCCATCTCGCACTTTCGCGTGAATTGTCTCATTCGCGTTCGCGTGTCATTCTTCTAGGGAACCGGTCATAATTTGGGCCTCGAAGCTGCTGTAGCTTCTCACATATTGTGAGAATTTTCTCCAATTATGTATACATAGCGAATAATTATTATTATATTTAAGAATAAATAACAAGTTTTATGAGATTCTACTCGCATTTAAAATTATTTTATAAATAGACACAAAGAAGAAATTTATTAAATTGATTTTGCCCGTTGGTTTATACTTTTTATTTTAGGAATAGCTGTCTAATGTTGCTGTGAAAATATATCATATTTAACTACGTGATTCTTTAAATGTACTTGGCGTTATGTCTACAATTCTGCTTGACACCGTTAATAACTTCTCTTTGATCAATTACTTCTCAAGTACTTTTGACATTAATGTTTTCCCACCGCTGCGAGAAATCATTAACCATTACAGGCTCGCTGCTTCCGACATTAAAACTTAAAACGGCGGTGATATAATTATGAGCAGCGGCTGAGATTTTTGCTCTCGCCATGAATTCTTGTGAATCGCTACTAATATTGGGCTATAAAATAAATTGGCAGTTTTTTACTCATCAATTTTCACACACACATACTTTGCATATAATAAATAAAAAATGTAATAAACAGATAATATCTTTTAATTGATTGAAATTACAAATTTTTGTTTAACAACCTTGGGATTTATGAATAAAATATTTTTATCATAATGAATATTTTGTTTTACATTGATCATGTAAGAAAATAAAAAGATATAAAGTTACTTTTACTATCTTTTATTGTCTGTCATTTATAAAAAATTAAATGACTGCATTCAACAGAATGTTTATTTTGCAACTGTTGAGAATTTTCTTCTTTGCGATAGGATTATTTTTCTAGAGGTCTAAAAGGATAATTCAATCAGCACAAGGAAAAAAATTTCTAACAATTGCAAAATAAACATTCTGTTGAACGTGGCCAATATCTAAATTACTTTAAAGGTTTTAGATATTAGGTTTACTAAAGAATATTGAAGTATGCATGTATGTTCTACAACCTATAACGAATATTATATATTAGCATCATTATAGCCATTATACTTATAATTCTCGTAAATTATATCAAACCTACTATTAAAGTTTCAACGAATGACAGTTACCTATTACGGAATACTGCAGAAGAAACTTCACACATTCTCAAAGAATATGCGTATAAGATTCTCCAGCAAATCGATTGAACACAAATAAACATAATCTGAAGTGTATGTAGCGAAAGAAGCTTTCACGCGGCTCCGGATTATTGCTCGATTAATAGCCACTTTCGATAAAAATAAGACATTGCTAATAAATCTGTGAATATTGACTTTCCATTAAATCATGAAAATTTTCAATCGTTAATAATCCAATGGAATCCAGAGATGGATTTAGCTTTCTGATTTGAGAAAAGAAATAAATAGATGGATATGTAGAGAGAGAGAGAGAGAAAGAGAGGGAGGAGGGGGGAATTTATTAAATTAAAATAATATAATTATTAATTTCTTTTTATAAAATAAATTTTTATTTATCAATATACAGAGTGAGAATAAATCTATATAAAATTATTATGTATAGTACAACCAGATAGAGAGGGAAAATTATCCTTTATATAAAAATAAATCGAAAGTGCAGAATAAACTTTTTTCGACTAAGATTTTGTTATTAGTAATTTTTCTCTTGATAAAATGAATAAAATTTAAATATTTGTCACATTTTTTTTAATTCTGCCACTTGTGAAGTCGTATGGACGTTATATAAACATGATAACGTTTATCTTTCCACAACTGTATCTTCATTAAGCCCGCATATTCTGGGATTTTTAAACTTTATTTCCTCAACAACGAAGTTTCGAATGAAAAAAATTATTCTATATTTTTGACCTATTTTTGTATAAATAATTATGCGCCGTTCAGTTGTACCATAAGTTTGTCTCCATCTCGATTTCCGCCTTACATTTCCAGAAAATTTTATTAATTATGGCTTATAACTGCACATTCTTAGAATTATGACAATAGTCAAGAGGGAGATAATTAAATCTTCAGTCCATAAATACATGTTGCTCTTTCATCCATCTCGCATACTGTGTTCTCTCTCTTCTTAATGGCAAAATTTTATAATTATTTTTTGTTTGTTTATTTGCGCACTATTTCTTGCACACTACTTTCAAGATCGATAATATAATATGTATACTTATATATTATATTCCATAATTTCGAATGTATAACTAAAAAAACGCATATTCTTCCAAACTGTAATAGTTATTATTCATTTTATTTGAGTTGATGTAAATGCGCATACCGCGAAAAGTTACATTTGCATTAACGGAAGTTGTTACATTATGTTGCAGATCTTTCCAAACACAATAGATTTAAATAAGCCAAGTCATGTACGACCTGCAGGTCAAGGGTCGTGCATGAACCGCACTTACAGCAAGTCGAAACACGTAACGGTACTAGTTAAAAGGCTTTTCAATTTAAGTGTCAGTTACGATAAACTTTTTCTTATATCAAAGGTACATTTGAGCGCTATCAGCGCTATTACTCATTCTATTCTTTTTTATGTCTGAATGATAAAGATAGAATACATAGACACAATAGCATTGATAACACATTCCCCGCAGCCTAAATGTAATTATTTGCATTTATTTTAACTTACGACCAATGTAACCTGAGACAAAATGCAACCATGATCGAACGACGCGGATCTTGACGATGAACAATAACGCTACGATGCGTGCGTCTGGTGATGGTACAATCGTAGTTGATAGTAAAAATCGGAGCAATCCGATCCGAGGGTCCAAGGGCCCGTTGTATAATGGAAGCTGCCTTTAACAATCGCGTAAAAAGACGCCGAGCCGTTTTAGATTGAGGAATATTGGGGCATTGTGAGGCCGCGCGGTCGACATGCGTGTCGCGTAAGCATGTGTGTAGGTTACGTGCGTTGACAATGGGAAGCCCAGTGGGTGCGTTAATCCGGCATGTGTGAGGACTGTGGGAATATTTCGTGGAGAGAGAGAAGGAGTAGAGAAGAGAGAATCGCGGCGGCAGCAACGGTGGGGAGGGAGGATAGGCGGTCTTGGCTCTATTGTTGCATCTCAACGATACTATCTGCCGTACACGCGATGCCTCTGTCGGCTCGCCGACAGTGTTGACTCGCGTTTAAAGTCTCGTACACTCGTGTTCACGTTTCTCTCTTTCTCTCTTGTACTGGGCTCGGCCGGCAGTAATTGCTGCAAACGACGGCGACGTACGGACCGACCGACGAGGAGCCAAGCCAGCGATCGTCGTGGACAGGTCTCTCCACTTATCGAAGCTACACGGCGCACCTTCATCCGGAACCGATGAACTCATTGTCTACCATAACTCACGATTTCACCGATGGCTAATAACGGAAGAGATGGGCTCATCGGAAGCGTCACTCGGTGAGGTCTTGAAAAGTGGAAGGGAGATCATGGCAAGCGCGAAGACAATCGGAAGATGAGCGAAGCTGTGAGTCACTGCTTGCTTTTCTCATTGACAGATATTATCAAGATTACGTTCTCTACTAGCGATCTTTTTCATGATATGTTCTTCCAACTATACTTCGAAGAGATTGCAATAATACTGTTAACAAAATAAATACTTGCAACTAAGGTATTCTTTTAAAAATGGTTAATATTAAAAAAAGTAATGGAAACTGTTTCGCTTCCATTTATCGTTAGAAACTAGATTACTATCTCAGATTGTGATGTCAAAAAAGAGAAAATGTGCAATAAAAATTCTTGCAAACTATATCAATGAAAGTATGTTTTGTATTTTTATGGATTTGGCATTGCTTGATATAAGGAATAAATATAATTTATTTTTATAAATCTATTCTATCGATTGCAATGTTGTTTTATTGAAAAATGTTTCTGTTCAAATATAATTTATAAGAACTTTTATTGTACATTTTCTTGCTTCTAACGTCACAATCTAGTAGTAGTGAGGCTTTAAAAATTTCATATTTAATTAAATAAAACAATCTCAAATAATTGAAAAATAAGTTACATTGATATTATGATCTCGAATCTTTTTTTCGAACAATTATTTTTAATATTTTGCAAAAATATCCAAGTCTAATTTTTTTAATCACATTCATTCAGTTTATCCGGATTATAAACAGATTTTTTTCTTTAAATACATTAATTAAAGAATCAGTCATTATTCTTGGCGGCATCTCCTGACTTTTCTCTCCTCTTTCTTCTTCGATGTCGCATCTCCTTATCGGAGGTTGCAATTTCATCCTTTCGGTCGAGTGATTTCGAAATTCCAGTTCCGATGGACACTCACCGTCTTCACGCCCGTTAAGAATCATCGTTCTAATCTCGAGAACGGATATCGAGCCGGTATACTATGTCACCGGTGATCGGTCAAGAGATCGCTCTCTTGGAAAAGTGGCCGGGCATTTTTATCGCTGAACGTGGGAATAATTTTGAGACGGGAGCGGTGAAAGGGGGGTGGGCAAAGATGAAACGAGAAGAACGGGGCACCTGGACGCCTTCTCGAGCTAGCTTAGTGATATGCGAGCACGCGGTTATATACATATACATTCGAGTATCTACGAGGGCGCTCATGCAACACACGTGTCGCCCCGTGTATGCACGTTCATGCAGTTTGTAACGCGCGGAACAGGTATTCCCCCATTGAAATAAGGTAACGTCGCGAATATGAAATATATCCCCTTGTACAACTTGATAATCCGTGGTTACCATAAATCCCGAGTGATTATCCGCGTGTCTATTTATAAGCCTCGTGGCGTCGCCCTCACCTTCGCGCGCCTCGTCTACCCTCCTCCTTCACCATGCATCTCCTTTCTGCCTACCTTTTCTCTTTGTTCAGGTATTCTCCCAGTATTCTCGTTCTTCTTGACGATATCCCGAAAGGGCTCCACCATTCCTAAGTATTGTGCGTGTCATGGCTTTTCATGACGCACGTAAGACTCTTTCGGAGATACGCCCGATAGGATTAATCAGCTTACAACGAGAGCTATACTTTTGAGAATGATTTGTTACTAAAATGTCTGTTTGTATCTGTGATAAAAATTGGTCGGACAGTCACATTATTTTACAAAGAAATTGTAATAAGAACAATGTTTATATTCGCGTTGCTTGAAATCTTTTTCGGAAAAATTTTTTTTTCACTTAAAAGAAGATAAATATTTGGATGTTGAAGAGAAAGCGAAAATGTTGAATGCAAAAAGTACGAGCAACACGAACAAACTTCTAATCGGTAAAAAATAATACAATTTTAGCTCATTATTTTCGATGTAATGTGTTGTAATATGGATATATTAATTTAATTTTTTCTGACTCTAAAGAATACAAATGAATTTACAGCATATATTAATTAAAAGCAAATGTAAGTTTTGGCGCTAGTTTACAGTCTCACATTTCGCATGAAGAAAATGCGAGAAAATGTATTGAGTTAGAAGATAATAAATAATTCAGTTTGATATACGAGCTCCAATATCGCGAGATCTTGCCGCGTGCCGTCCGTACATGGATATGTGCGAGTGGGTTGTCGCATTTTGCCTCGTAGACAGATACATGCATATCGATCATTCTAGATGCATTGACAGCTTCATTCGAGAGCATATTCCGTGGAATTACATATTCGCTTCTTGCCTTTCAATATTTAATATGTTTCCTCCAGACGTAACATATTAAAATGTCTTTTTTCTTGAAGAGATCAATATCATTGGATTGTCAGGATTCTTTATCAGTTTCTCCTATTATTCCTGTATAAAGACGTGGAAAGTTTGAGTACTGATCTAAAATGTGTTAGTTATTATCGCATACTAAATATATAATAGTAAAAATATTAATAATAATTATTATATACTTACGGTAAAGAAATGTATTAGTAAAAATATAACATTTGATACACTACTATAATAACAGAAGGAGAGTAATTTCATAATATTGTATCACACTTTATCATATTACTCATTTAGTAGTTTAGTACGGAATACAGAAATCTCGTTTTCTATCTGTATATTACTAAGTCTTCATACACAATTAACAATATTACAACATCTAATGCATAGAGACTTTTAAATTTCATAATAGAAAGGAAATTAGTATATATTGCTAATTTAATTTCCGTGTTAATTAATGTTTTCTATTGCACACTGAAGCACATCGATATTCAGAATATCGTAATGTGAAGCTCAGTCCATAGCAAATAGCGGGAAACAAAAAGTAATCGAATGTCGATCTGTTTCAAATAGAGACAGCGTTTAGTATAGAAAATGATTTTCGGTTCGCTCGCGCTGAAGAGGTCAATGCTGAGAGAAGGCGAGGGAACTGGGAGTAACGTCGTCGCCACAGGCACTGCGGCAAGCTATTAAAAACCCAAGTTATGAATGAAAGCCGGGCTGAAATAGAATGGCATGCCGAGTCCCGCCCACAGGAACAGGTACGAACACTACGACTATACGCACAGCCTCGGCTAAGCCCAGTGTCAAAAGATTCCCGAATAGCTACAGACGATTACTGAAAGATGCGCAAGTCGCCGCCTCGTACGCAGAACCGGTAGTCGAATCTTCGGCTAATTTAATTATTATATATATGTCAAAATCAACTTGTTCACGTCAATATCCGCATATTGCTAAGATTCCATAAAAAAGCAAAGTATCTGCATGGAATAGTCATTCACATGTGAAGAGTATGTGCGTATCTTAACGATTTTTTCTTTTTTCTGAGAAGATGATTTATAGAGCAGATTTTTAGACATCTCTGAGAACGTAATAAATACATATACGTAAAGTAAATACATTTAATTATTAATTATTAATCATAAATTAGAATATGAAGTAGAGTGAGCTTTGCGATGGTTCGATAGATAATTTATGGAAATCGCGAGTTCGATCGATTGAAGTTTCGACGTTAAGGGTTTCTGGAAGGGACACGATGTCCGATTATCTGTCACATTCTTGATGTCAGCAGTCGGTCCTGAGGGCCAGTATTCTCGAGCGTCCTGACGATTCAATTAGGATTCAGGCACGCAGCGAAGGTCCAGATCTCTCTCCTCGCCTCCTTTCCCCCTTACCACCTTTCTTTCGTGGTATAATCGATCGCCGATTTCACGAGAGATCCGACCGTACATTCGCGTGGCCGTTGATATATGAAGTTTAGGAACCAGATGCAAGGTCTGCGCCTACGAGGTATCAACGGACCTAAAATGTGGGCCAAGGGACAACATAATAAACGCATCGAAAAAAAGTGATCACTCACTATCGCCAGTCATTAATTTCAATGTAATCCAATTACGTGTCATGTGCTTAGTTTTTTCAATAATATAATTCATTATCGGTTGCGGTAACTTAGGATCGCGAAGCGAAATTTTTTTCATAATATTCACGTGCTATTTGTGACCAAATGTATATAAGTAAATTCATTGTGATGAGGATAGAAACATAGACTTTAATTGCTTCCTGATTATTATTATTGCAAATTACTTCGAAGGTGCTATATTTCACGCGCGAACAATGTCCACCTCAGAACCGTTACGTTTAATCAATCGCGAGGAGAGAACCTAGTCGTTACACGTCGCGCACACAGGCGAGTCGCTGGCGAGACTAAGGAAGTGGGACCGAGGCATCGGACCAAGGTCTGAAAGCCTCGATGAAGCCATCGCCGAGAAGCGTCGCGGGGACAATGGAGCAATCAATAGGGTAATGTGAGGACACTTTATCGAATTATCGATGCGGTCGACACTGGCGTACCTACGGTCAATGGACATGGGTACCCTGCTTTTCGAACGAACCCTTACGCCTCGTCGTGTCTCTTCCTCCTCCTCCTCCTCTCTCTCTCTCTCT
>NW_012130076.1:2351594-2364833 GCF_000143395.1 Atta cephalotes
GTACGGTACGACGTACGTAGTAGTAGTAGTTAGTTAGTAGTAGTTAACGTAAGTTAAGTTAATTAGTTACTTTTTACTTTTACTTTATTATTAATAATAGTAGTATATATATATATATATATATATATATATATATATATATATATCCTCAAGATACTCGTATAAATTCTAAGATTAGTAAGATAAAAGTTTTAATTATGCCATTATAATTACCATTATAATTTTTCAACAAGTTTCTGTATTTATTTTTTCCTAGTATTTTCTAGTATTTATCTTTTAAAATATATACTCTTCATCAAGTAGTTGGAAAAAAAGATAAGATAAAAAGAACAAGTAGGAGAGAAGTGGTTTCAAAAGACGGATGAACGGATTGTCTGAGATAAGAGGAGATGACAGGTGAAATACGTAGGCGGAGGTAGGACAGATAGGCCGATCTGGATATACATGATGCTACCCACGTTAATATTCTTATAGCTATATCATCTTTCTTTCGCTGTTTCTGTCTTCCCTTGTTTTTAACATTAATATGCTCGCGTAATTTACTTAATGTTAGCAAAATCTGCATAGATGTGCAAATTAGCATTATAAAATAGATATAATTTTATTTCTCATTATACTATTTATTATATTATTTGTTTATAATTTCTAGATATATTTATTTCTAATTTTATATTTTATAATTTAAATGTAGAAAAATTCATAATTTGTGTTCAATTAATGTTCGCATAATTTTTGTATTACAAATAGATTAATCGAAATTATAGATGAACATTATGTCATTTGTTCTATTATCCTTTTGTATGACAACATAATAGATAGTAGATACCAAGCCTCATTTACTGTATAGAAAACGAAGACCGGGTCAATGAGCATATGTATCATCCGCGAAACAATCCGTCATCCTGACCTAAACGACTTTCATCCCCGAAGAAGGTAGCAAGCAACACAGACAGGGGCAGGGAGACGATTGCTCGCGCGACTACGTTAAAGCGCGCGTATCCGCTGCTTAAACACAGCAACGGCAGCAACGTCGGCAGCAGCATCAGGAGTAGCAGAAGCAGCAACGGACACCCCTCCATGACTGCAGGCTGTTTCTCCTTTCGTCTCTTCTCTCGCGCTGGTCGCTCTCTTCTCATACCTCCTCCTCGCCAGTAGTTAGTCCCGGCTCTCTCTTTTCTCCTTACACCTCTCTTTCTTTCCAGGCTGGTTCCTCATCTCTTTCACTCTACCCCATCTCCCCTGATCTCTCACCGTCACTGTCTCGCCTCCTCTCACGAGTCTCTTTAGTTTTGTGCGCTACCTGCCTGCCTTGTGGCTCGTTCGTATCGTATCGTATGTAAGTGAAGCGAGGTGCCTTAGCGCGCTGCGGGACGAGACGAGGCGAAGTGAGGCGAGGCTGGGGTCCCAGGACGACGGGTTACCTGTGTGTGGCACGGCATGGCGTTGTCTCTTCGCGTGTAGGCACACGGTTCTCTCACACGTGCTCACGCACGCACGCACGCACGCACGCATACCGTGCGCGCGCGCGAGACACGATGCGATGTAACGGGGTACACGAGAACACTCGCGCGAGGGAGACAGTACGTCCGAGTGTACGTACAAGGGACCCGTACACCAGGCCAGCATCCGACGCATACAGGTGCGTAAACGCGCGAGAATGCTCTCCCGATTCCGCTCTCGCGATCGCGAGGCTGCGGCGCGAGAGCATAGGTACATTGTGCACGCGCACTCGTGTGCGAGAAAGAGAAATAAAGAGAGAAGGAGAGAGAGCACACGTGTACTCGCGTGTGTGTGCCTTGTGCCGCTTGTGTGCGCGGCTGGTGCACAAGAGCGTGGGCTCCCCTCCCTCCGGAGCCACACTCCACCTCCTCCTACCTCTTGGTTTCTACCTCCTTCTTCTACCTGCCGGCCCAGCCGACACACATGTATATGTGTACCTTGGTCTTCAGTGTAAGATCTGAACCAGCGGAGAACGCACGCTATTGTTATATCATTATCATTGTCATCGTCCGTGGCCGTTCGTTCGCGCCCGTTCCTGCCGCCTGGTGTGTCGTGAACATTTCGCGTCGGCGCTCATGTGGTATCGTGAGGGAGGCCGAGGCGAAAATTATCCCGATCTAGCCCGGTCGACCAATCACACGTGTGTGTATCGGTACCGGGTATAAACGAGAGAAACGTTCAAAACTGCATGAATGAGGCGAGAGATCCACTGCGTCGTCTTGCAGCCTATACGCGGATAAGGTCAAGCAACGATGGGGTGCATGTTGGTACCGCGCCCTCTTACAGTAAAGCGCGCACGGGACAGTACAATGTGAACACGTGGAAAATCGTGTCTATCAATCATCGTTATCATCTTCGCTATCGAGCGATAATCACATAATTTTTATTAGTTACTAAAGAAATCTACAAGCAGATTTTACTTTGCGTCCAAGAGATTCATAAATCTATTGTCAAGAAAGAGT
The DNA here is from genome assembly GCF_000143395.1 of Atta cephalotes. Taxonomy (NCBI): domain Eukaryota; kingdom Metazoa; phylum Arthropoda; class Insecta; order Hymenoptera; family Formicidae; genus Atta; species Atta cephalotes. The sequence continues at coordinate 2,354,057 of NW_012130076.1, forward strand.
GGATGGTTAAGGAAGGTTGTTTGATCGAACGTTCATCGTCCTACGGAGCTCACATGATGATCATGATATAAAATGTCTGTTGTTGATCGATGTTAGATTTATAGATTGGAACTGCGAGTGGCTCTTAATCGACAACGGTCAGACGTAATCGATCAAAAAGAAGTAGATCAGAATTAAGAGGATCCGATGACGGGGAAGAAGCGGAGGAGGTTCCGAATCTCGACAAACGAGAAGGGCAGGATAGGTTGGAAGGAGACTATGGGTAACGCTTAATTAAAGCGATTAGACTTTGTGGTTAATTGTTCTGGAACATCAAACTCTTACATGATCCTACATTGGTGCTGTCGCCGTGCTTGTTATCATCGTGTCCCTTGGCAGGACTGAAAGAGTAAACGATCCACGATCGGGCCAATTCGATGAACCCCGAGTTATTGCTGTAATTCACATAAACCTGACCTGTGAAAATTATTTAATCATAGACGAGACATTAATTTTTTCGTCTATTTGAAATTTTTTGATGCTAACTATTTGTGTTGTGATACTATTAGCTCTGACAATTGCCAAAGGCTGTTTATCTTGATGAAAACACACCTTATTATGGTTTTCTTCTATATCTTCTTTTATTTTCTATCTATATAGTAATTCTACATCTGATCGTCATTTATAGCCAATCTCCTTTTTCATCTCTCTTCTTTTTTAACATCAGTGATTGAACCAAATCGTTTGCAGGCTTCTCGATTTTATTGCTGCTGTTTCAATGATAGAAACATGAAGAACCGACTCGATATACTGTGTGATCGCGATGATTGCTCAATTAGTTTTAAGCGTGAGTATATATAGTGTACCGTGAAAGATTCGTCCGGTTTGTTTTGCTTTTTTGTGATCGCGCGTGTTAGTGCGAAGTATCTCTTTCTGATTGCCAAGCAGAAACGTGAACTATACAGTGTGGGTGAAATACCTTGACAGTGCAGGAACTTAAACCTCGTGTCAGATGCCATCGGAAAGAAACAGCTAGTGCGTTTTATTAAGAAGCAATTATACGGACGGGTATTCGTAATGACGAGTAATTCGCACGACAGACGTTTCGCTTGTGCGGAAGCAGCCAGTTGAAATTGACGGTAAGTTGCACGTTCCGCTATCTCACACCTTTCGTAGCGAAAGACATTCTCAAGAATGTTGTTGACTTTTATTTGAGAGTAATCTGTGTCCCTCTACAAACATCTTATGCAGAAAAATTTCATCCTCTCATGCTTGCGATCTCTTCGTCGTAAATCAAATCCCGTGTAAATTCGCGCAAATCGCAGTATACTTCAGTCGGACTTCTTGAAAGAAATCATTACGCGATTCCACATGCGAATAGTAATTCTATGTCACATGCTACCATTTCACTTCGTAGAGGGTAGATAAACACGGAGTCACTGCAGGATTAATCTTTTGCAGACGTTAATAGGAATCTTCAAGTCATTATGTCGGAATATCTCGACTCTACGACGTTTGCGGAACCGGCAGACGCCGCGCATGCGGTCAATCTTGGCGTCTCACGGTTTCTCGCGCAGTCATGAGCGTAGTTCTCAAGGCGAAGCGCGAGCATGGAACGATAAATCCTTCGATTGTCGAATGTCGATAATCGCTTAAAAGCGTGCACCGTCGTAGACATCGCCGAACGGCAAACATTGTCCAACTAGTTATAGCTAGGTTTTCGCGCACACGTCACATCGCAGTGGCCTGGTTGATTCTTGCCGCCGGTTGCAAGTAACAAAAATTGTTCTCTCACCGCTCGATCACTTTTGCAATGTAATGTATCCCGCGTAGCGGATGTCAATCGGCATTCCGTGAGATCTTTCGGTATTCGCTGATTTGTTGAAGCTCCCGCATTATCAGAGTAATCAATTAGACGTTGAGTATACTGAAAAAATTTGGTAATATACAAGTATCTACTGAATGTTGAGTGAAATAATTTCAATTAACCTTTAAGTATATAGATAAGTGGCTACAGCATTCTACGTATAATTAGCTCAAAAACTTGGAAAAAGGTAATAAAAAGAATTGCTCAGACTGAAAGTTACTATTTTTGCATTTCTCTATCTCATAAAAATATAAATAATATAAATTTAATTCTAATTTTTAACATTATACTGTTAAAAAATATAATTACAAAAACAAAATTTATTTGAGGTCTTTTGAGCACCACTCACTTAAAGATTAAATGTTTGGTTAATATAATAAAAAATATTTTTTCTTTTTCTATAAATATTTAGTAATTATTATAATGATTAGTTATATTATTATATTTGATTTATTAATATTTGCTGAATATTTGGAAAAGTAAAATTATTTTTGGTTATATTAATTAAATATTGATCGAAATTATTTTACTGAACATTTGGTAGCTATTACCGGACTCCTTTCAATGCATTTGTGTTCGCGGAATGTCGCGCAAAATGCGCTTGTCCTTCCTTTTCAAGAAGATATATTTCTCGTTTTGGTAGACTACCTATAATGGAACCTTGTTTGATACGTTGACTATTTTAATTAAGTGAACAAGAAAATTGAAACGGCCGTAACTGCTGTGTGCGGAACAATTGTCAATGAAATTGCGGTTGCAATTGCGCGCTTCATGCACAAGGTAGCAATGCGACACGTTGGAGTTTCTCGGATTATGTTTATTTTTCTCATATTTGCGCATTTAAGCCAGCGTGTTGTTATAGACACAGAAGAAAGAAACCGCGATTAATGATTGCAAACTCAGAAGATTATCTCTACTTAGGTACAAATTTTTGTTAGATTTCTTTAAGAATCTAAAAATTTCGAGTGTCTTCAATTGCTATTTTTCCACATTTTTCATAGTTTAATTAATATTGAATTATTACATGGCAGCATATTGTGCAAAAAAATCTTTTCACGACAGAACGCGTCTGATAGCGATCTGAAAGAGTAAGACAATGAAAGGTTTCGAACGAGCAAACGGCTGGCTAGGTTAATTATACGATCTTACTGATTGTTGCAATGAAACCCAGTGTGAGAAAGCATGTATCTTTTTGCTGCGTGATTACATTTTACGACCCTAATGCAATAAATTATTAATCAAACCACTTAATTATATGTCTCTAATGCAACTATGATTTCTTCAGGACCTAACGGTCACTGGAAGTCATCTATAGTCCGTATGTTATTATCTTTCATTGTAAATACGCCGTACCCTAGATGCACAATGTGGTTGCATCGAGTTATTAAGTCGATCCCGTACCGCAGCATTTGCGGCAGGAAATTAAGATATCGAATGAATGCGACGTGGCGCAGACTTTCATTTTACAGTGATTCCCTTTTCAAAGGAGCTTATTCCCTACGTTGTATCTTCTCCTCCTTCGTATATTCCCCCATTTTATATTTCTTTGTCTTATTTCTTATATATTTTTGTTTTATTTCTTATATTTTAAATGTACATGATGGAACAGAAAAGTTAAGATATCACATGTAACTCTTATGCATGGTTTACAATGAGCAGTAGCAGCAGTGGATTAAGGAGTAGACATAGAAATCGACCAATCATAATTGAATGTAAGAAAAATAATCAACTATGATTGGTCGATTTCTACGCCTACTCTTTAATCAACTACTGTTACTGCCCATTATAGATCATGCATCATATTTCTTTGTTTATTTTTTAGATTTTAAGGCCGATATCCATAGTCAGATCTTATATTCAAGATCGTCTTAAGTACAGTCTTAAGAAGTCACGAATTAATCGGAAGACCGTATTAGCGTCTTAAGACATTACTTAAGACAATCTTAAAATAAGAACAGACTATGAATACCGCCCTAAATGTACATGAGAGCAAAGAAAATTTCACGCAGTATCATTGTTTTTGCACCTGCCGGAGTTTCATACAAGTTTCTTAATGGTGTTATGTTTCTCGCGAAATCACGCACTGCATACAGCTGATAGTGGTCACTTTTAGTGGCTATATTTTTGACTTAAAAGGAATCTCTGTCAGCAATGATTTGAGAGCTGCGTGAAATGCCACCGCATTTATTGTACGCACAGAAGGAGACAGTCCAATTAAGGGCACATTTGTATACTTAAGTGTACTGATATCGATGCATAAATCGGACCAGAAGATTTATAGCTCTACCGAATGTCGTAAAATGTCCACCGTGAAGTACGAACGGAGAAGCAGAACCTTCCATTCTTAGAATCCTCGGCTACTAAAGTATTTAACGGAAGACGTACAACAAATATTCTTTACAATGATCAAATCTATCATCTATTATAGAATAAAGATTGATATTTAAAAGCTAAATATATATTCTGAGTTAAAAAAATTTCTCAAATAGATATATTTTACTTAATATAAAATTTACATAAAAAATGAAATGATGAAAATCTTGTTCGGTAAAATTCGTGATCTTCATAAATATGCATGCTAAATAATATATAATCCATTGTTTGAAAAGATTCATCGTGTCTGGTGCTTCCATACTGATCTTCAACTCTCTTACGTCTGTAATAAAAAGTGACACAAGCGTGTCTACTTTGAATATCGGTAAAAGTTACCAAGGAAACGTCTCTCGAGCTCACCGCGGACGAAGTTAACTCCCCCAAAGTATGCAAGGTTAAACCCTTTACGCGCAATATCACAAAGGAGAGCGAGTTGTTGGTAACCCTTACAAGATGAATCTCTCTCTCTCTCTCTCTCTCTCTCTCGTAGATCTTTCTCATTCTTTCGCGTTAAAATGTACACGTGCGGTCGGCATAGAGGTGTATTTCCCTTGTCGTAAATCTTCTTCGCTTGTTTCTCACGTGCTCTTCAACGATCGGCGCTGAGTTACGTTCGTCGGTATTGCTGATGCTCTTACGGTCGTTTCGATGTGTTAGGAGCTCGTAAATGTTCAAAATGAAATCCTTTAAAGCGCGGCATATTCATTTTGTACATAGCAATTTGCATGTAAATCCACTGTGTTCGGACGTAAAGATCATAGAATATCATAATTTTCTATGTCGAAAATGATAACATTTTTCATATATCGAGTAATTTTATATGTGTTAATTTTCACAATATTGTAAGAAATGCATGTTATTGTCAGTGTATCCTACTGCACAAATAAATGCTCTAATTAAGTTATTAAATATTGCAAATGTGTTTTTAATAGGATATATTAAATCAAAAACTTTATGTTTTATGATAATTCTTTCCGGCACTTGGAAACACCGAATCACTAATATGTTCGTTATATAACGAGAGATCTATTCTATATCTTTTATATAATGTTCATAACGGTATCTTTGTGTTAGACTTTCTATTGCTCATTGAATTTATCTATACATGGAAGAAACAATTTCGCTGAAAGATTATATAAAATTTTACTAGATCTGAAAATAATTTTGTTGGAAATTCAAAAATAATGAGCAATGTTGTAACAAATTTTGATATTCTAGCAGTTTAAATGTCCAACAAAATTATTTTCAAATCTATCCAGCAAAATCATTCTTTCCGTGTACATTCTTGCTTGATTTGTCAAGGCGTATATAATCACCGATAGATCGATGCCGAAAGCATCGGCGATACAACACACCGACGAATTTTTGCGAAACAGGTGGTTTTATCCATATAGAATCGGGCGAATACAATGTGAGCTCACGCTGTTCGTGGATCGTGCGGTTTGTCTTCGTAGCCAATCTCGTTCGCCTTGGCATGGAAAATACGCGCGTGCCCTAATAGAGTCCTTTGTTCAAAACCGAACTCAATTGTTACGGCTGGTTATTCAGAGTGGAACAATGTTCAGTCAGCCAGATACCAGTTTGTCTCGAAATGCATGCGGTTGCGTTTACTGACTGATCGCGGTATGCGCGATCTTATCTCACAACCCGGAGCGAAATGCAAATTAAAGTTTTCTCGTATAATTGATCCTCTTTAAGCACTTATTTATCTGACAAACGCGTATGGACGGATGAATTAAGTTTGCTATCATTTTTATCAAAGATTGACATAAAATATAAATATTGAAACACTTGATAATCATAACATCATTTTGCAATTATTTTGTTCCATGTTTCAATAGTAGAAAATTTAATTACTCTAGAATAATTACGCGATAGGTTCTATTCTTATTGTTTATTTAAATTAACTTAAATTTAAAGTGATACAATTGTACTATTGAAAACGTGTTGAAACGTGTTCAAATACTGTGTGTAAAAATCTGATTATTACTTTAAAAGAAACTTTAGTTTTGCACGCGTATCTTCATCATTTACATTTGGCTGATTCGCGGCGAATTTACCTGACCCGTTCGCCCACCTGAACTTATCAAATCCCCCTATTTCACGAAATAAATATAAAAGATCAAAGCAATTCACAGATTTAATGCTTGTGGGTTCGACCCATAAAAGAGGCAACTGTGTGGAAATAAAGTGAGACGATCATTCTTTCCGCGTCCACGATACCTTTCGTATTACAGCCTAAGAGACAACACGCCTACTTGATGATTATTTGAAAACGATCCGTGTTCCCTCGTAATACATTTTATAGTATCTAGATCCATTATTGAGATCAGAACTAAAATTAAAATCACAAAACAAAAGATGTTTTATTTCTCAATCGTAATTGACGGTAAAATCATCAACTTGTTGTTATACGAGAAGAACAATTTTATTGAATTATTTAAAAATTTAGCTGGATACAGATCTGAAAATAATTTTGTTGGACCATCCAAATAATTATATAGGAAATGCAAACATATTCAGCAAAGCAGCAAAAAATTTTGATATATCTAGCAACCAGATTGAGCGCTCTACATAATTATTTTGATAGTTAAATAAAATTATTTTCAGATTTATGTATATATATTTAGCTAAGTTTTTTAATATTTCAGCAAAACTCTTCTTTCCGTGTATCAGAGTGTACAAGTCTGATTTGTTAGTGAGATAGTAATTATAATATCTAAATGGAGTGATTTACGTGATGCGATTTGATCGAGTTCTAACCGGAAACGCATAAATCTTCGAATACGAAGTTCTCTCATTTAAATCTTTCTAAATTTCCGTCTAACCTGATACATCTACCACACGTGGAACGTTACCTGTAGCTGTTTACGCTATCGATGAAATGGTCATTGACCCGGTTTGGAGGTACCCTAACGAGTTTGCTCCTCAGAAAATGTCAACGAGAGTGCCGTCGTACAACGAAGTGTCAACGGAGCTGATCGCGAACGATCATTCGCGCGGCGATTCGCCAAGGGTTCCACTCCTCTCCCCTTTCGTTTTGCTCTTTGTCGAGACACGATCCTTTATAGCAGCGATCTGGCCTCTGGAATCTCGAGGCATTTATCGGTGAAGTTAATACAGGTGAATGAGAGAGAAACTGCGAACGTTTGTTGTAGTCGCCGTTGTCGTAACGAAGCAAGCTTCTCTCCTTTTCATCTTCGTCCTCTTTCTCTGTCTTTCTTTCTTTAAGAACGAACAGTTAGTATTCCTCCGTTTGTGTTCGGCGAAACACGATGGTTTCTCGACGAAGAGAGGTGACTCCTGATGGGTGGGAGGTCGGTATCATCGAAAGGGGTGACGGGACGGAGGAGAGGCCGAAGAAAGAAGGCAGGGCGACGGTGGGCCTAATTAGTCAGGGATATATCTGGAATCTCATGGAGGCTGAGTTTTGTAGGCCTCCTTCAGTTTTATGTACGCAGGCGGATTTCTCTCGTGGATTAGCATACAAATCGATTTAAACTCGAGATAAATAGCCACTCACAGGCTCCTCACACGGAGCCGACTTCGGGCATTATCTTGTCCACCGACGAGATTAACGCTTAATGCTTTATACTTTACAGCTGGGGAGCCTCCCCGCGCTGCCTCCTGCGGGTACCACTATATATACTTAAGTACGTACCTGCGTTTTGTCGTGACACCGTCGAGTGGCTCTTCATCTCTTCCTTTCTCTCTGTCTCTCATCGCGATGTCTGCCTCGCGCATTTCGCGCCAATGTTCTTTCGTTACTACGACCGGCCGATCGGACAAACTCGTTTCCGATTAGTCGAAACGCCGGGTCATCGTTCCAACAATAACAGCTCGCCAATGTGGTGGATCGTTTACACTTTATACCCTCGATGGATTTTATGAGAGGACCTACGACATGGTGCGTGATACTCTTTACGTGCGCGTGGTTGTACGTAGCGCTAATGCCGATGAAATTACTCAAAGATACGCTATTATGATATTACACGAATTTACGCTGTGTCACGTCACGCTATATTCTAATAAACACGCGTAGCAATTGTATCGTGTTCATCTCATTAATATGAAGAAGAAAGATAATTTGCATATGTCAAGTAAAATTGGAATTTGCCTCGCGGATACCTCTGATACGGCTATTTTCTCGAAATATTATACGTTAGTATTTCAAGACAGTACACTCGTCTCTGCAACGTAACAGCTCCTATCACTCTGACGAACTAAATAGTTACGTTAGCGTTTATTCGGCACTTTGATTATTGCATCCCTGCCCCACGAGCGGAAATACAATGTTAGCATCTCGACGAGCAGAGACAAGCCATAATTTTTGTACACTAATAATGAATGTTATATGATCGATGATTATGCATTTCAGAAATATTTATTATTTCGGAAACACAATAGTATTTTATATTTTTATTTATCAAGATATATATTTATTGCTCGACCAATCGAAATTCCAATTTCATAATTATGTTAAAATTCGATTTTTTTTATGTGTTTAACTTATTCAGATGACAATGAAATATTCATCAAGTATAATGCGATGCCGTTGACTTCATCGACTTTATAGAACAGATTTTGATGCCGCATCCGATTTCTCCGGGATGCATGAGATTCGTTGTGTTTTAGCAGAATATTTCGATTATTCATGACGACTCAAGATTCTAAATAGCGAACGTCGTTCGAATAGTCATTAACGAGGATACACGTGGAGATACGGGAATCGAATCTCCCATGAGATTAGTTGTATCGTTGAAAGAGGTGCTCGTTATACCTCAGTCTTTTATACTAATTTATACCGTTATATCTCCTTATACTTCTGCGAAACTTGTATTTTTTAATTGGTTGTTGGCTATAAATTGATTCTCTGCGAACACAGTACAACCTAGTACTACATATATTCTGTGTCATAAATTTTCTTATAAAATTCATTGAAATATTTGTCATTTTATACGTATAAATTTACTATCCATTCGATTAAATTGATTTTATCGTATTTTTAATCTAAAATTATTTTTGAAATTTGTTTATGTCAATTATCGTTTATCAATATTATATTTTTATTGTTTTGCCAGAGATGGGCACATACACTGTCATATTCATGATGTCAAACTATACTCGATTTGAGTTATTTTTAATAATTTTTATAGATCATCATTTCTATCAAATATGTATGAGTCATTAATTGAACTAAAACTATATAATAAACAATTTAACTCAAGAAATGTATTAAATTTAACTCAAATTTAGTTTATTATTTATTAAGTGCATACGTTAATATAGACTTTGAAATTGAATACAGAAATGGATTGATTTTGATATACATAAGGGAAATTAAAAATAACAAAATATGTTGTTTTATTCAAGAGATTATATCGTTTTGAGAATTATATCGTTTTGGTTCAAGAGATTATATCGTTTTGAGAATTATATCGTTTTGGTTCTTTGATATCTAGCAGTGTACTCTTCTTGCACAAAGTTGTACAAAAGTTGCAACAACATTCCAGATTTTGCAGCGATTTGTTATAAATTCTGTTATAAATTCTGTGCTGTATGGGTTCTATGTTAATCTGTGACATTGTAAGTAACATTACTTTCTGCGAAAAAAATGATTAAACAAGTCAGATATACCTTCTTGTCCAATTTAGCAATTATCATACTTTATAGTTAATTAAAAGGAATTATCGGAAACTGCAAATAGCCTAAAGGTTATTCAGAGCTTGTGGCGGTATCGTGTGGTTATGTTTATCCGCCGTAACGGAGAGAGAAATTATTAAGTAGTTATATCAGTTATATCTAATTGCGTATTTAACGCAAAGAAATTTTCGCTGCGGGGTACTACTCGGTATGATATTATGTCTATTGTTTATTCATTTCGTTCGTTATCTCTACCGCTTGCAATCAGAGATGGCGTGCGTTTTTGCAGATCCTCAGACTCTCTTGTTCGTTAGCGTAACGTTCAATTAGCGATGACTTTGTTTGTCGGAATTATCATTTCGCGTGTCTCAACAAAATCATTAACCGGCTGACTTTAGCTCGGCTGCATACCATTCGCTCCGATTGATCTATAAACACGCGATCATGTTATAATACAAATATCGAACCACGCACGTAATAAATATGAGGCTGTGATCGGACGATTCGTACAACGCATATATGCAACAAACTAATGAGTTCGTAATACAAAGATTTCTAATACGACTCTCAATAATCGGACTCAGGATAATAATGTCAGACTGCTACGTCCCCGATTGCTTCATGAAGCGCGTGAGGCAGCCGGAAAGAGAGGCGCAAGTGGGCCACTCTTGAAACGGATGAGCAGGTGAACGGGCGTAAATCAGGGTAGACTTGAGTCGCGGCACGGAAGGGGAGAAGATGAAAGGGGGGGGATCGAAAGGAGAGGGAGAGAGAGAGAGAGAGAGAGAGAGAGAGAGAGAGAGAGAGAGAGAGAGAGAGGAGAGAGAAGAAGAGAGAGAAGAGAGACGAGAGAGACGAACGAAACGAAACGAACGGAACGGAAGGGAACGGGGAACGGGAACGGAACGAGGAACG
>NW_012130076.1:2364864-2375808 GCF_000143395.1 Atta cephalotes
GAGTAGAGAGAGAGANANAGANAGAGAGAGAGAGAGAGAAAGGGAGGCCAGAAAGAAATGGAAGATAAAGAGGGATACCGAGATGGCAAGACAAAACGAGAACGAGAGGGGACGGAGCAGAAGCAGAGCAGTTCTTGCACGGCGCGGAGGGGGGCAGTAAGATTGGAAGCGTCCGATGCTGGATCGCGACCAGCTGCTGTCACCGACCTGCCTGGTAGACAGCCAGATTATTGCACGGAGCCTCCATGGGTGCGCTGACTTCGCTATCTGTCCATAGCGATAGAGCGAGCGATTTTGAGAGATAAAGTGAAAATCATACGTCAGATTTTGCGAATAATATAATATCTTAGAGAATTATTCGAAGCGACAGAATATTTAAAATATTATTTACGAATATATATTCGCTTAGATATAAACGATTAAGATATCTTGATTATTTGCGAGTACTGTCCAAGGCTTGACACGTAATGAAATAAATATTGTATGTCGCTTAATAAATTCTCAAAGACATCGTTAAAGTGGCATGCCAACGTACACGCTGCCGATTCACACCTTGCCGATCGAATTGTTGATTGCCACTTGACCTCGCAGTATCTCTCATCGCTCCCGCGTCCTGAACGAAACGATATAAAATATCAAGAGAGAGAGAGAGAGACGATTACTTTCATACATGACTGAATGATCGGAAGAGGCGCTAGACCGATAGAAACCGTCCCGACCAATAAATCTCCCTGCATACATTCCTGGCCATAATGTGCTCCGCCGCGAGAATTATGCGCAATTGATAAGACACGATACAAAATGTAATTTACGACATCGTTCATACCCGATGTAATTGACTATAAATGAAATTGTAAAAAAGAGATAGCAAGACTTTGGCGTCGATCTATCTCGAAGTCTTTAATATTTGAAGTCTTGCAAAATGTCTTGCGCACAAGACTTTGCCTCCTCGTAATTTAAACGGAGAATATTCCTTCTGATGAACGCGTGAAATATTTTTTGCTTGATATTGGACTAAATCGCAATAATATACAAATGTCAAGTGCACGAATACGGATTCACACATAAAACTCTTGTAGTTCTTCAAGTTAAAGGAAAACTTGAAAACCTTCTTTACATTCGCGAGTTTTGATCAGCAATACGCTCTTTTCGCAAACGAAAAGTTTAATTTGGAAATTCCCACTTGAGAACTCGTCCTTCAAGTGTGGGTAATGCGTGATACCGTGGAATTGGCACTAGGCGGCAAGGTGTTGAAACTAAAGGGCTCGTATTTTTGTCGCGCCCAGAACTCGTCCTCGTCGGCGCGGCGAGCCCCTTTTCGGGCACAGTGGCGATAAATCCGTATCTTTATGAAACGCGCCGTCGGACGTTGCTGCCTATAGTGGCTTCTTTTGTTCGGTTAAATGTTCCGTAGCTCCGGGCCGGCTGCTCTCGATCTCTCTTTCGCCTCCATCCGTCGGTCCAGCATGCCTTCCTCTGCCTTTTCTTGTACAGGCATTGTATTTGGGCCGCGTGATCTCTCTCCAACACTCCCATCAATCTCTTTTTCGCAGTACTACACGTTGCTAAAATTAGGATTAATTATTCTCGGTACATAAGTCTTAAAAGAAAAATTAATGATATTATTTCTCGGGCAAACGAATTAGCACAAATAAAATGTAATAGGTGATTTTTATTGGAGTCGACTGTTACCAAGGTTAATATTCGGAGAAAGTGTATATTTTATATAGCATTTAGCAGCCTCGAGAAATCGACTGTGATGAGAGAAACGTCTCTTGACTGATTTTTTAGTTACAGATCAGAAATAAATCTAATTCACTGATTACGAATATTTAATTTATTTTATGCGTTATTAATTTATTTCTATAAGTGAAAGCGAGTGTTGTATGTAAAGTAGACTAATTATGCGTTAATCAAATAATTCTTATTAAGCAAACTGGTCGCTAATAGATTTTTATTAAAGACAAAATTAAAGTAATATAAAGAAATTTCTATCTTGCCCACAAGAATTGGTTTTAGCCCTTTGTGAGAGCTGTTATCCGGCACTTAGATATTTTGTGTATCCATGTAAAGGCCTCTGACGTCCAATCTTATCGTGACGAGGGACTCTGAGTTCGGTCGGGACCCATATAAATTATCGCTACGAATTTCGAAACCACCTCTTTCTCCTCTCCCTTCTTCTTTCTTCTGCTCTTTCTCTTTTATTCTGAAACTTACTGCTCGTTTCTCCAACAATCTGGTAGGAATTTAACGCGTTGCGATCATCTTGGTAAGAAGACATGGCAGGCGGAGGAGCGGCTCCTAATCAAAGAATGGCAGTAATCACCGAAAATAATGTTCTAACATTTCGTAGACCTTTAAAGCCAACATACATGGCCGACTTGAGTAACTGAGACACGATGGGTAATAAATTGTTGGCACCTACGCGCGAACCGTGCTTGTCTCTTTTCTTTCTTCTTGTCCTGTTCAGTTGATTTCCGCTTTATTTGTCCTTTTCTCGTTGGTTAATTACCGATTCGTGACCTTAAAACAGTAATGAGAAGAATAGCTCGTTGTATTAGTTAATTCTTTTTTGTAATGTGAGACTTTTTGGATCCATGACTGATTGGATAAATTATGTACAGCGGATAATTATATATTAGGATAATTATGTATTAACATTGGTGCTTTTTTGGTTTTGCTAATCATTTTAATTTTTTTCTGTATTAGATATATAATACAGAATATTGAAAATAAATGTGAATATGATATATATAAAATTACAACAGTACAAATAATACTAAAATAGTTTTTTACTATTGAAAATAAGGACAGAAAATTACCAAATTTGCGCTTGTGGATATATTGTATCGATTGCTTTTGTAAATAGATAAACATGAAAATGTTCATCATCATTCACGATCATTAAATGTAAGGTGGAAATTACTTTAATTGTTATACAAAATAAAAAGTAACATGCGGAAGCACTTCATTAATTTAAGGTATTGATGAAAACTTTTCGGCTGATCATTATGCATAATGGATATGATGTAACATTTTTCAAAATTACTAGAATTATTTTAATGTATTATGTTTTCATTTGTAAAGAAATACATGACAATGTGCTTATATGAATATACATTGAAACAGCTTCAAAAAAATATTTCTTGTATAAAAAAAATTGCGTGGACTTATTGTGTTGTGTATGTAAATGTCAATGGCTTAATATCTTCACGTCGCAGTGAAACTGACAAAGTTCCATATAAAAATTGAATTTGAATTGACGAGTTACGTAGCTGGAAATAAATATGTAACTGTCAATGCATTACGTATTATTTTAACTTTCTATGGAAAACAACGATGAGCATATATAGTTTGTTATGAAGATTAGTTATTTTATAAATTCTATACAAAATAAATGTTTTAAAATGATACATGATGTGCGATCTATAGATGGAAACAATATTTCTTAATTGCATTCTTAAAATGTGACAACTGAGGACAGGTATTCTGTTAAAGATACACGATGCGAAAAAGCATTGAATTCGTTGAAATGAATCAGCTTAAATAATATATTTGTTAATTTAAAAACACATTTAAAACACAAGTCATTTAAAACACAAATCAATTCAATATGAAAATTAATTCAAGTCAATTTAATATGAAAAAAAAGAATATTTTATACACAATTATATTTAAAAGTTTTATTAAATATTGTTATATAATTAAAATATTTTATTTTTTTAAATTTTGCATACAATATTGGAAACAATATTCATTAAATATTCGTTCTTATTTCCGGATTATAGTAAATAAATACTAGCAATTATCCAAAGTTGTCTGAAAAGGAAAGCAAATATTAGATACTCGTCGCATTGCCGCCACTCCAGAGACGCAATTATCGGATATTCGTAAAAAGGCAAAAGAAGAGGACAACAAGACGGCGGTGATGCGACTGATACCGTTAGTGCAGCCTATAATAAAGTAAATAAAGAGTCCGACCGACGACTTGACTCTTCGCTGAGGACGCTGAAGCGAATCGCATTTTTATTTCCTTTCGTTCGACTAAGATGGGACGAAAAAGAATTATACACCCTCGAACCAGTTCGGAGACAGCCTGTTGGTTCGCCACTCGTTACGCATTATCATTCTCGATATCATTCGTTGATTATGTAATTGACGGGCAGCAAGCTTTTCGTTCTTCACTAATTTTATGTCACCTGCCGATTCATCATGTACCCTTTTTTTAGTCATTGTTTTTTGTTTTTTTAATTATTGGGAAATATAAAATATGAAATGAAATCGTTTACGAGCATTTTGAATGTGTCAAAACAATAAGATTAAAAGTTTTATTTTCTTATCTTTTTTAAGTCTTTTAATATATTATCATATTTATAAATAAAATCTGTAGTTAAATATAGTTGGATTTCTAAATTTATAAGAAAATGAGAAAGGTATATAAATCTTTACTACTAAATGTAAAAAAAACTAAATGTACTATTAAAAATGAGCAAAAAGTCATCACAATTATTATGTAACAATATATTATATTGTGTAATTTCCTGCGCTTAATCGTTTAAATAATCTCTAGCTGTCTCGAAGAAAAATTAATGCATATCGTTTGTGAAATTCATGCAAATTAATTTTTATATTGCTTTCTTATGTCGTTTCTTAAAAAAAGAAATCGTCAATAAGTTAATCTTATCTAATATCTTGACTTACATTTATATGATATTATAAAGTACAAAATCTATTATTCATGAAACATTAATTTCTTGATGTTTGATTGAAATCAAAGCTTTTACATAGCAAAGAAAGTTACACATTTTCGTGTTATACAAGGATTATTCGAATATATCGTTTTTATCCAAGTAAGTTTGCGCTAACGACCCGTTAATTTTTGTCATATATATTATTTCTACTTTTTCGATGATTTAACACTCCGAATAGATTTGTCTTGAAGTAAACTTGTCTTGAAACGTTTAATGTATAAAGTAACGACCAGTTGAAACATATTATTAAAATTGTTTATAAATTGTATGCTTTGCTTTATCAATAATTATGAATTGTTTTTATCAATAGTGCAAATTTTCCTTCGTTCAATTTGTTTAATAAGTAATGTGAAACATTCAATCAATTTTATTATTACATTTCTTAATCAAGCAACTTTTCTATTTTATATAAAAAATGGATTGCTTCCAGTACAGAAATTAACATATTAATTAAGCTTGTTTTATCAAATGCAATCACTGTGAAGCAATCTCCATAATTTGATAACTCGAATTTATAAAGAAGGGAAAAGAGGGGCAAACGCGTGACATTTATTATAAATATACCGCTTGATGTTTCCGGTGAAAACATATAAGAAGGAAATGATTATTGCATAGTCTGAAAAAAAACAAACAAGCAAGATTTTTTCGTCTTGCGCCGGCAAGTTTGAAACTATTAAACGTCTGCAATGAACATAACGGGAACTAAACATTCAACCACAGTCCATTAGTCAGGAAATTTAGACAAACGATTTATTCCATTATATAAAATGTATGTGTGTATATAAATTGAAATCACGGAAAAATAGTAAGCCAACTATTTAAATTTACCAAGCATTTCTATGATTAGATCTAATAATTTTTATTGAAAATAATGTTCAGTCATGCGATTTTCCGTTGTGACACATAATATGTAATATGTAATTCATTGCGTCGACCATTCGATCGGTATTCTGTCGGCATTTGCTATTAAACAGTACTTTAATCGCGCATACTGGAAAGGGTTCAGAAAGCCATATTCGTCGCTTGACAATTTCCCCGCCCAATTGAGCTGCGACACCTGTAGCGAGTCTGCGCCGCCCTGTCTTTCCATCGAGCCGGACAGAAGCCACGCATTAATGTCCTCACGCCTGGCAGAGCATTGTTCTCGTTAAATAGGACGAGCGACTCGTACGTCGCGAGCCGCGATAATCACAGGTGCAGTGCGGCGGATGTATCTGCATACAAGCCGTGCGAGCGAGAGAATGAACGAACGAAGCGGCTGGTGACAACGGGTAAGGGGATCAGTCCGTAAATGTAAACTTGAACGAGCGCCGCAAAAAGCGTGCGACTTCTGCGTCGGGCGAAGGGCCGTTTGTCTGGCTAGAAGCCGGAACGAGCGAAGGCTTGGCTCTTCTCCTTCGCCTCGAGCCGGTGCATGCTCTTGTGCTCTCCGTTCTCAATGTTCTTCTCTGCTGTTCATGTAGTATCTTCCTCTCTTTGCCTCCCGTTCCATTCCTCCTCTTGTGCTTCTCTTCTTCCGTCTCCGTTCACTGCTCCCCCTGCCGCCCCCGCTAACCATCTTCACCGTTCTATCTCTCTTGCCTGTTTCACTTCTTGTACCGCTCATCTCCATTCCGTCCACGTTCCTCACCCTTTTTCTCGCGGCACTGCCGCCGCAATCTTGGAAAATGCACGCGTGCGCCTCTGAACAGCTTCGCTCAGCCGCGGCTGACGAGACTTTCTCCACAGCGAAACGTCCGTTTCGAGAGCACTTGTTTAGGGGATACTGTAACGACGAGAGATTTCTAGAAGCGTACGAAAAATGTTCCTCTCGGCAATTCGGAACTGCATAAACGAACAGACGCAAATGAAATTATACGTATGTGTGTATTACGTTATTCTTCCTTAAAAAAAATAAAAATAAAAAAAAGTATCTCAGAAAATTACATTATCTGTAATTTTTTATATTAAACATAATGTGTTTCTGAAAGTGAAATATTCTTGAGACTAAAGTACCATTTCAGTGGTTTTTCGAACCTCATTTCTTAAGCACGCGTGAATAATTAGCTCGGATAAGAAACGAGCATGTTGTCAGTCTTTTCTCTTTACATGCTTTATTAACTCTCTAGTCTAGACATACGAAGGATACGAACAGAAGAGCTATTGTGCATGTTGTTCGGTATTCATCTTGTAAGCTTTTGCGATTGGGCATTTACTCGTTGGTATGATTTCGTTTTTAACTTATAATTATGCAGTGCACGTTGTAGAAAATAGCCTTGTTACGATTCTAAAGCTAAATGTGTCAAATCTGTTACCTGTCCGAAACTTTTTCTGTCCACAATATCGCTAGACTGTGAATTACGAAATATCGATGTAAGATGTAATTACATCAGAGATAGCAGTAACATTCTCAAGATTTATTGTATCTTTTGTAATATAGGTGATATTTAGGAAGTTATATTTTCGTTTTTATTTTTGCTTAAGTTTTACCAAAACACTGTAGCGATAATACATCTAAGATAACAACTACATTTTCGAGGTTTATCAAGTATTTTAAAAAATAATATAATTAATGTTTTAGGAAGTTATATCTTTGTTTGTATTCATATTTTAGCTCTACATGAAAAGAACGATTTTGTTAAAGTATCCAAAAATTTAGTTAATTACAAATCTAAAAATAACTGTTCGTTGATTGGATATGAACCAGCCACAAAATTATTTTAACTCTTTGAAATTCAATTTTTTTTCTTTTATAGAACATAAATACAATGTTTATAAAAAAAATCTCTGTTTTTTCAATTCCCAAAATAGCCTACATTTAATATGCAAAATAAATACTCTTTATCCAAAACCAACTTACGAACTAATTTTTTTTCAAAGTATCAAATCTGAACAACAATTTTGTTTTTTTAACTTTTAATATTGAATTTTTTTAAAAGTTACAATTTTTCAAAGATTTTACTCGTTTTTTTCTTTGATTCGTTTCGTTTTTTTTTTCTTTCATTGAACTCAAGAATTTTTTTCACAAAAACTGTAATGAAATTTCAATAAAAAATTATTTGAATGTATTCTACAGACCTTGAAATTGACCTATAATTTGTTTCATATTGATTGGATTTTTTTTAATAAAAATATCAGTTGTTTAAACATTGCTCTGGGTGTGAGCCCAGTGTGTCAAATAGCGATCGAAAAAAGAGGTGTGTCAACGAAGAGATAATTTTATTAAACACACAAAATAATTACTTAGTAATTTCAAGCGCGATGAACAATGCTGCAAAGAGTTTTGACATTTTAGCAACCAATAAGCATCAGACATAATTAATTTTGATGGTCCAACAAAATTTTTATATCTGTATCTAGCTAAATTTTTAGATATTTCAGCAAAGCCATCCTTTTCATATAAGTATAATCGAGTGATAATTTTGACGATCGAATCCTGCCACTATCAGACCACCTAACGTGATCTAACATTATTCGTCGTCCATAATGCATCTCATGCTTCTTTTCTCTTTTCCATTCCCCTTCTTTTATATCGCTATCCTCCTTCATTTTTCGCGTTGTGCTTCTTCCGGCGAGAAGGCAGCAAAAGGCAACGATGCAATCGGTGGAGGAAGAGCATTCGGTGAATTGAATTATTTAAAGCCCGCGCAAGAACAGGCGTCTTTTATGAGTGGCTCCACACAATGCCGGCTTTGTGCCTCTCGGATACACGTGTTGCGTGCGCGCGTTCACGTACGTGGCGCGGCCGCGTCGCCCGGCATGAATGTGCTAATAATGAAGGTAAATTTGTTCCGAGGAGTCATTAATTAAAGTATTTTGTAACAAGGCGACGTCCGCCGCCACACCGTCGCGGCTTTTCCACCCGCGATGTCGGGCTTTCTTTCCATCCTAGATGTTACATAATATACGGGGTGGTTCATAATTATTACTTACCAGATATACAGTACTTTAACTTTGTACATAGAAATAAATGAGTGGTTCCTCTTAAACTTATAAATAGATCTAGATAAATAGACCTAGGATAATTGATGACATTCTTGAAAAGAAAGATTATTTTCATTAGTGCTTATTTAAAAATTATAAAGAAGAAGATGACAAAGACTCTGAAATACTTTATCTCTACCTATACTATAAACTCAGCATCTATATGTCGTGTATGTGTGTGTCACGTAAGACGCGAATAGAAGATAGGAGAGTTGGTGGCAAGAACGGCGCGTATAAATAAAGGTGGCAATCATAGAATTGCTAATGTTTCAAAGAAAGATATATATATATAATTCTTTCGAAAGATGACAGAGCGTACAACTCGGCGTAAGACTTTTCAGAAGATTGCGAGAGATTGAGGGTGGGGAGTTGAAAAAGGCGGTGGAAGGACTGCAACGGTGGATGGCGCTGGTGATAAAATGGCCAACCTCTCGTATCTTCTCTTTGCACATCCGTGTGTATAAGTTCGCGCAAGCGAACTCGCAGCGCCATACTTATATATTACTTGTCGAGAAGCAGTGCATGTACGTATAGAACAAAATCGCATACACACACGCGCACAGGCAACGCACAAATGAGCGGGTTTGCGTGAATACGTATACATTATGTATCTATACAAAACAAGCGGCCACCAGTAATTCAAAGGCTCCATTCAAGGTTCTGTCTCTATTCTTGCTCCAGCGCTTGTAAACCATTTCATTTGCCCCTCGCTGGAACGTATACTAATAACTAATAAGGAACTGCTCCCGGACTTTTAAACGCCAACGACGTGTTGTGGCAATACCTTCATTATACGGGAAACTAGCGCAAGACCAACAGCGACTTTGATATTGTTTCGATTGAAAAAGCGATAGACAATAAGCGCAGTAAGCTGATTCAAAGGTATAAAACGTTATCCATCTGCCGCGATGTTTTATCCGTATGGACGCATTTCCAAACGAATGGCGAACGAAGTTATGAAATGTGAATGAATTAATTGTCCGTCTGGAGAAAAACTGCTTCGTAGCACAATTCAAATATTGATCCATGGTTTTTTGTAAAATAAAATTTATTCTATTCATGTTATTATACTTTTTTTTACACCGTTTTGCCTTGTTTCAGTTGAATATATTTCAACATATTTTAAAATTATAATGATATTTCTTGGTTGCTTTTATTCCATTTTTATTTTATCTAAACGTCGTTTTCTTAAACGCATATTGCATAAACTTTTTTTTCACTGACTTCTTTCATCTTGTCTCTGTTTAGAATATATATAATTTCAATATCATAATTTGTATTCGTCAGTTATGTGTGATTTTAGTTATGTGTGATTTTTTTTAATAGCGACTAATTCGGTAAAAATTTCAATAGTAATAATAATCGGTATAAAAAATATGGTCTAAAGATAAAAAATATTAATAATTTTTAAAGTAAGATATTCGCATAAGAAAAAATCAAACTTTATTTATTTATATGCAATATATGTACACGTATTATAAATGATTTATCGCGAAAGACAATCTATCATCAACGCTATTAAGAAATATCTTTCACAGTACATATAAAAATTGATATATTGATGTTTTATTCATAAAACTGTCCACACTCTACTGATCATATCACATTAAATAAATGTATTTGTTTAATAAATTTTAAGAAAAGTTTTAATATGTTATCTGATTTCTTTCTCTTTTTTTTCACAATTAATATTGTATTGTATTTTAATTTAAAAAATAATAATGCACAATATATATTAGTTATTCGCATAAGAATGCTGATAAATATTTATGTTGTATTATAAAAAAAGATTTATATTTCGTTATAAGATTTAGATAATTATAATTATTGGAAACGATGTTGGCTGCGGTCCGATTCACTCGTAACTTTTGGAATTGTTTCATCTTTGTTTAACAAATTTTAAACAAGAACAAATGATGTGCACGTATTATATGTATGAGTGCGTGAATCGGACCGTAACTTTATATTACATTGCTAAACTTATTAATAACTGCTTATTTTATATATATTATTTATAATTTCAATCGTATATTTTAATATATTAAATATTTTCATATATATATATATATATGAAATATATATATATATATATATATATATATATATATAATAAATAAATGTAGTAAGAAAAAATTAATTTAAGTTACTTTAAATTAAGATACGGAAAGGTAATTATGTACTTCCTTCACTACTTAATTAAATTAATAATAACGTCAATTAAATTTATTTA
>NW_012130076.1:2375920-2379935 GCF_000143395.1 Atta cephalotes
GTACGTACGTACGTACGTACGTACGTACGTACGACGTACGAGTAGAGAGTACGTACGTACGTAGGTAACGTACGTACGGACGACGTACGACGCGTCGTCTCTCTCTCTCTCTCTCTCTCTCTCTCTCTCTCTCTCTCTCTCTCTCTCTCTCTCTCTCTTCCTCCCCCCAACCCCCTGCCGCAAATCCACCCCTGTTCCTCTTGCTCCCCGCGGGACACAGTAAGCCTTCAATCGACTAGATTGACGTCAGACAGAGGAAACGGCCCCGCGCCTAGTGATTGTCATTTTCCGGCCTGCATCCGGACTGCATGCTTTTTCTCCGTTCATACTCTTTTTCTCCGCTCCTGTTCGTAATTATTTTTTACGATTAAGTATGCCGCCGTCTGTACGCCCGTTTCGGAACCGGTACTGATTGCCATCTCGCCGAGAGTGTCCTGCCTCGAGAATTGTGTCCCGAACTCGAATTCGATTTGTTTCTTTCCTCATTTTGTTTTCAGTCGATTATTGGATCGTATAAATAATTAAAGATGTCTCTGAACAACATTTTGACATCTTAAGCACTTTTTCTGAAACGATAATTAAAATTTAATTATTTAATTTTTTTATTTTAATTTAATTATTTATTATTAATAATTTAATTAATTAATTTATTTATAATGAAGAAGTAAACTTTCTTTTTTCAATTAATTAAAAGAAGTACTATTTACCACTCAAAGTAAGATGTTGGAATGATACACCTATACGTATTTTAAATTATAGATATATAATATGTATTTTTTTCTCTATTTTTTGATTGATGGATTTCTATTTATTAGAAGATATAAATTGAAGCCTTTTTAGGGTACTAAAAATATATTTCTCTGTAATCTGAGTACGATCTGGCAAGATTTCCGTTGCGGAAGAAAGAATAATCTTTTCGGTCGAGCGTTTGTTCTTCGTGGTAAAGGAGCAAGCGGTGATCTCAATAGAGGCTCGACTCCATAAATAACCCTCGCAACAAGGATTAGCTCCCTCTTTCGTCCGGTTCATTGTAAATTAATTACCTGGAAATGAGAAATCTCCGGTATACATTTTTCTCGACGTACAGCAGACGTATTCAGCGGGAGATAAAAGCCACTCTTAACTGCGGCCTGATAGTTTTTTCATCGATATATCATGTAACATTGCCATTTTCTAAAACTGAAACCATAAGGCCAGGGTGTTTCCAACGTTGTTGACACGAGATGCACATGTGTTAGGATAAATTGATACCTTCGCGTGGCGCAAATAGCACTTCAAAGTCCACAAACCTCTGCCGTCAAATGACGACCTACGAATTTATGTCTCTGATTGAGTCAACACAACGGTCAGACACATCGTTTCTAACATTAATTGGAATCTGTATCGCCTGTCTCTGGCAATGAAAATTTTTATATAACTTTTACGTGCTTATATGCATTTAGCAACGAATCAACGTTAAATGAAAACAGAAAAAAAATAGTTTTTGCTAAAGTATCTAAAAATTTAATTAAATATAAATTTAAAAATAATTTTGTTGGACCACTCAAATAATTATATAGAACGCTTGTGAAAATGCTGCAAACAATTTTAACATTTTAATAATCAGTTTAAACATCCTAATTTGGATGATCCCAAAATTATTTTCAGATTTTTAACTAAATTTTTAGATATTTCAGCAATATTTCCATGAGGATTTCTGAATCAATGAAAGAAATTATGAAGAAAGCATGTATGTGAATTGTTCTTTCGTAGATGGTCACGACGAAAATTCGCGAGGTTCTACTAATTGAATTAGAAAACAATTGTTACTCTTTACATGCGACGTGTACACGTAGATGAACGCATATACGCGATTGTGGAGAAGCCTTGCGCGTTTTCAACGCATATCGGCGCCTACGCAACTACGCGCGGCCATAGTGGAATTTTCACCTGCTCAAACACTGCCCGGGCCGTCAAGCTCGCCATGTCATTGTGTTTACATTATTATGTTAATCACAACGTACGGCAGTAACAATGCGTCAACCTCGATTTAGGAAGCGACTCGAAAAAGAACATATAGCTGAACAAATATTAACTGAGCAAATTATTTTCCTTCTCACCTCCTCCTTTATGTTGGACGGCATTTGTTCGAGAAGTCTTGAGGCATATATGCGCGCCGAGTAATACATCGATTTCGAGAGACTCGTAAAATAGCTAGCCTCATAATTTGCAAACTGACAATGAGCTTAACTCAATGCGATGTTACACCAACAATACCTTGAATAAAGAGATTCCTTCTATACAGAATGATTATGAAATTGTGTAATTTATAAATTTTTATTTCTCTGCCTGCATATTATTTATGTCTGCTTGTCAAATACATATAATCAATGTCTAAAATGGGATGTAATGGCAGAATAATAAGATATCGAATTGAATATTATGCTTAAACTTTTTTTGACTTGCTTTATGGTTGTTCTATTTGTAAGTATATATGAAAAAGGTGAATTTTTTCTAAGAAAAAATTAAATCTGAATATTAAAAATGTAGATTTAAAAATAGTGACAAACGTACTGTATATACTTTATAATTTTTAACATACAATAAATATAAATGAAGATGTTTATCCGTGCATAGCGGAAAATCAATCGCATCAATAAACATAAACTTATTAGACTAGCATTTTCTTGTGCTCGAACAAATCGCGCATGACCAGAACGCCACGGTACAATTAAACGAGACGAAGTAGAATCGAACGGAAACAAGAACGTCGCATCCAACGGCGAAATGGTCCTCGACGGACTAATGATGGCGTATGGCACGCGTCGCTAAAAAAAAATGGTATCGATCGTCAATCCGTTGATGTGAAATGTGCTTGAGAAACTCGTGGCGCTAATCACGTTAGCATAGCACTGCTGGTCGAAAGCAACCGAATAGAGGAGTCGAAAAGTGCTCAGTGGTGGCCACTTGTCGACATATAAAAGCCACCCCAATATTCATCGTAATATTTATAGAATTGGCTTTATGAAAGAAATAAATCCGTTGATTCCGCGCATAAAGCTATATATATCTATATATATATATGTATATTTTTTATCGAAGTGAAAAAAAGAAAATTTATTCGATAAACAAAATGTATGTAACAAATTTTTATTTTATTTAAAAAAATGTTTCATGTCTATAAAAATTTTGTTGATGTTATGTAACATTTGAAATATGTACTTTCAAATTTCAAGATATACTTAAATGTTATAGACATAAATGAAATATGTATTTTATCTTCTTGCACTTTGCAGAGATTTAATCTTAACAAATTGATCCATTGGACCGTCGGTTACCGTTTCGACTACTCGTCTGTGTCTCACAAGTAACCCCCTTCTATCTCCATTCGTCCCGCTGCGACGTGTAATGCAATTACGATTGTTGTTTGAATGAACAATCAAGCGCCCTCGAGGCGCGCCTCCAATCATTCAAT
Organism: Atta cephalotes; assembly: GCF_000143395.1. Lineage (NCBI taxonomy): Eukaryota > Metazoa > Arthropoda > Insecta > Hymenoptera > Formicidae > Atta > Atta cephalotes. The sequence continues at coordinate 2,379,375 of NW_012130076.1, forward strand.
TTCTGTTCAATCGACTTCTCTGCTCTTGCTTGCGTACGCGCGCGCGCGGCAGCCAGTTCCCGTGATCCCTTCTTTCTCTTGAGAATCATCTAGAAAGAGAGAAAGAAACGAGAAGGGGGTCGGGACATCGAAGGATAAAGAGAGAGTGGGCGAATACAAGCATATACGGTCGCGACGGGGACCAGGGTGCGGACCCGCGATTATTGTCGCTTTCCCGACTGACAAAGTAACTGCGCCAGAATACTTCTTATTTCCTGCCGCTGACAGGGCGCGTATTACGAGAAAAGAAAGCTAATAACAGCCACCGCGCTACCGCCTCGTCGTTCGGCTACCTGCATTGACAGGCGTGCCTCGCAAACCCGTCCCGGGTTACATCGCCCCCCCTCCTCCCCCCGGGGCCCCTCACCCCCCTGATCCTCGCTATTGATTTGTGCTGGTGGAATCGGGTACGCGCGCGTGTGTAGCAGAGACAGGCCTGTGAAACCCGGTTATTAGTTCCCTGCGGGAGAGCAGATCTCTTCTTTTCTCTCTCTCCTCTCTCTCTCTCTCTCTCTCTCTCTC
>NW_012130076.1:2380083-2396306 GCF_000143395.1 Atta cephalotes
GCTCACTCGTTCTTCTCGATTTCTGAAGGTACCGTACGAAACTTCTCGATTGAAGAGAGAAGGATGGAGAGAATCGCCGAGAAGGAGAGGTCGAGAGGCCGTCTATTATTTCATCCGTGACGTCATTGCCGCAAGCATTGCTCGATGTTAACGTGAACGTGACGTCGCAAGTCATCGATGGGCTGTTTTACGCGGTGGTGTTGATACCAGCCGCGGGGGAACGCGCGATTAACGAGTTTAGCTTGTCGTAAAGGGCTCTCGTGATCATAATACGTTGGTTGCTCACATTGGTCATGTCTCAATGAACGCGGATACTTATGGGCGTGATAAACGAAACAATAAATCTACTTGTACAAATCGGACAAGAGCGAACACGATCAGTGGTTGAATTCTCGTTTCAAACAAGCATTCGTAATCTGAAATTAATATGTGAATATTGAATATTTTATTTTCAATCAATCTTATTATCTTAAATAACTCTGTGCCATCGTTCCATAATACATCGTATTAACATAATGCGTTAATTTTGTTTTGAAGAACGAAATACGATGATGGTATCGAGGCGAAATCTTGGTCCGATTTGATGCCATCGATTTCTTTTCCGGATTCCAAGATTTATGCAGACGTCGAAATACGCCGTTAATATCCGTGCCAATAAATCGAAGGTAAATCAACCCGAAACCTGGCAAACCTGTTTTAATCGCGCGTGCGTGCATGTCTGTTGTTTTGAGTTTTTATGTTGCTGTTTAAATGATTAAAGAAGAATTATATGGCATAATTATTGTTCAAAATATCGCTATATATTTAATCCTTTTTTTTAGTTATGCTCTTTTCTACTTTATATCTTACATCTGCAATTTAGATTTCTTTAAATTTCTAGTAAACGTAGCGTCCATAAAATCCTAATAATGTTGCTGTAATAATATCGTTTCCATATCATACAAAATTACGCGTAAATTCCCTAGTTTCACGAGTTCTATTGTACTTTCACGGTATTATTGGTACACTTACGTGCGTACATATAATATTGCTCGAACTAAGAACTGAGACAAAAATGAAAAATAAAAAAAGATGCAAAAAATGAGGGATATGTACTGTATCGTCTATATCGTCTTAAAGAAACAAATTCTCGTTTGCACGAGGTGCAAAGTGTAACGGGTCAATTATCATGTTTACACGGGGGATACAGTAACGCCGGCGATTTCTCGGAGTACAAATACCGGTAACTTAGTTAAGGCTGCGCTCGCGTTCGGATCTAGAGCGGAGACGACTGGACGGTTAGGAAAGGAGGGGAAAGCCCCGAGATACAGAAGGAGAGGAGAGAATGGGCGAGGGACGGCAGCTCAGAAGAGAGGAAGAGAGAGATCCGCGATGAATCCACGCGTATGTGTGTGTACGTGAATACCGGCATGTACGTATAATGATCGAGTGGCGAGGGGGACAGCCGGCGGTGAGGGGGCGGGAAGGGGCGAATGAGTGAACGGGTGAACGGCCTGCCGCGTCCTTGCGAGCCACCTGACCACACCGGCCGTGCCGCCACCACTCGGCCTCTCCAGCATCCTTCCAGCAGCTCAGACTCACCTTCCAACCGGCAAACCGCTCGTCCACTGAACTACCTGACCGATCGCATATATTCGTGGCTCTTCCGCGCCGATTCCCGTGAATACTCCAATCATTCTTCGGCGTGCTATTCGTTAGTCGAAAACGCTGCCGGTTTTAGCGTGATTATCGAATTTGATCGAATTTGAATGTAGATCATAATGTTACCTTGGTAGCAGATTCTAAATTTTTATGTCTTATAGTGATTTGACAAGCACTTGTCTCTGAATTATGTTTTCATTCTTTCTATAATTCTTTGAGGTCTACTTGAATATATATTATATTAATTCAATTCTTTAGAGAAGACAGATAATGATTTGTAACTATTACGTATATATATATTGCACTCTTACACATTCACATAATTATATATGCGTGCGTGAATTAATAATAATACATTTTTTATAACAATAAGTTATAATAATGTATTACAGAATAGTACATTTTTTAAATATATTTTATAATATGTTAAAAATAATAATATTCACTTTACGTGGGCAAAGGACCTAATTGCAATTTTATAACGGTTTCATGTAGGTATCCGTTTTTCTGTTATGTCCAAAAGTCATTATGTAGCTTTATCATACTTCCTTATTTTCAGAAAATACCCACGCGTTATTAACATATCTTATACATTATTTTACCTTTCTGGACAGCTGTCTGCTTTAATGTAACTTGTTTACTTGTTACGTATATTATATATAGTACAATACGTGCTCTTAGCTAGCATACGATATCGATCGATCATTCAGCATGCATTCATTCGCACATACTGATTCTTTTGCTCGAGCATTCTCTAGTAAGTCACTATTTATAAAGCACATTATTCTATTTATCTTTGCGACTTATCTGATCTATGAAACTGAGCGATTTCTACATCTTACTTTACTACGCACTATCTAATCCAGTATTAAGTTTCTTATCTCAATTACCGGTTTAATTACTCTATAGTTTATTACTATGTACATGTATATTTCTACATATACTTCTATACCACTTAAATGTGAGCACTTAACAATACGACGTGAGTGTACACTTAAAACGAATGTAATTTCTTTTTTTAAACACATTACGTAATATAAATTCATATTATGTGTCATCGTATTCCATTCTTTCCGTTTCCATATTGAATAACATCGATCCTGAATACTTTGAAGATATTGATATCATTGATACTAAAATCACGCTAAATAATCTCTATGGCAAACTATGGTGACTTGAATCGCCATTGACAAACATATAGATATGAAACGAAAGCGAGATCCGTACTTTCGATCGCGATATGTGCATTTGATGCTTCATAACGACCGCGCTCATAAAGAGACGATCCGTGGTGTGTCACTGCTGATGATTTGTTGCGCATTTCTGGCACGGCGAGGAATAAACTGGAACGCGCTCGGCATTTATACCAGCGGGCACAGGACGTTCCCCTGGCACATCGAACTCTCATTATTGCTAGATGCTTCCATCACAAATTTCCATGTCTCTCTCTCTCTATCCGTCCATTTGCGCGTAATTCAAGCTGATTTTATGTACTCTCTCGAACCGTTCCGTATGCTGTTGACTCCAATCTTCTCACCCTTGGGCTAACGCTCTAGTACCACTTTCTTACCGGGTCGAAAGTGGCTATTTAGCGTCTTTATGGCTTCTCACTGCCTAGAAACCGTAGTATAGCCTGCGGCTATATCGCTTTACGCTCGCGCCGTATTTATCAACCGCCGTATTAGCGCGGCACAATCTATCCATATGTATTCTCATTGCTAATTATTGTACGTGTTTTTCCATTTACTTTATCCTTCTGTATAATTCGATGCTCATATATTCCTTTGACAAGATATTAAAAAAAAAATAGAAAGGAAATTGTTTGGATGGAAGTGGAAAAATGGAATGACATTGCAATTGTATTTACGTATTTACTTTTGTAATTGCAAAAAATTTCAATTTGTTTAATTTTTGAAGAAAATTAATTCGCATTACGATTTAGCAACGTCACGATCGCGCGGACATCATTTTTACTTCATGGATGGTTGAAACTCAACTGAACGATTACATGCTTCACGGTGGTATCCTGTCGAAGCATGTAACTAGTATTGGCTCGACAGAGAGACCGTAGGTTACGGAAAGATCCTCGGGGCTAATGATCCATCACCTCCTGATTCTAAAGTCCGAAGTGGCTACTTAACGACTTTACAGCTGCTTGCTACCCAGGAACGCCCACGTGCCACAGGTAAACCTCGCCGACGCGCCTGCGAATTGATCAACCGGTCTATTAATAGAGCGGGGCGCTACCTGGGATCTTCCGGAACGATATAATCCTACTAGTTTTCGAGAAAGGAATGCCTAAAAGCTAACGACTTCCGTTCATTAGATCGAATGACGAAATGATGATGATTTTATTATTTTTATCGAATTTTTATACACAGAATATAATTTTATATTCGTTTCGAAAATTTTTATTTCGATGCAAAACATCTGCTTTTTAAATTAAATGTAATATGAATAAATATTATTCTCTCAATTACAATATATAGTATATTCGATACGACTGAATAAATTTTTTTGCTATAATTAATAGGTTTTGAGACATTAATAATGTAAAATCTACTTAAATTTGTTCGATTAAATTGAGTGAAAGATTTATATTAATTTATTTATATATATTAATTTATTACATATGTAACATAAAGAGAATTAAAGCGATATTTCACTATAAATCGCTATTCATAAAATTTCATTTATAATTATTTCTTTATTTATGATATATTTTATTATAATTACACTATATATCTAATGAAATAATTGTAAATACTTGTCAGACGCTTAAATGATTTTTATGCATTTATAAATTATAAAAGAGGAAGAAAGAAGAATTTAGTGGACATTATATTTTCTTAAGACGATTCATTTAACATCGTTGAATTCCATGCGGCGGCAGGAATGTCGGCGTTTCAAGTTGAAAACGTTAAACTATAGAAAGTATATAAGATAGAAAGAGAGAGAGAGAGAGCAGCAAAATGGAGAAGAAAAAGACAATGACATAGTACCTACCTTCGTAGGAATCTTGTGTCATCTACCAAGTTCTTCTCTCCTACTTCTGAATCATCGTTCTTTGTTTTCTCTCAGAATCTTTTGTATCCATGGATAACCAACCGCAAATTGCCAATCTTTCGACTTCAATACGAAACGAATTCTAGATGGATGGAAACGAATTCCATTTAATGGAACGTTTTTTTTCTCATTTTTTTTCATTATTTGAATGAAGATTATCATGACGCAATAATGTCTTCCATTATATTCACATTTAAAGTTATATCTTATAATTAAAAAATTTTTTAATTGTATGTAGTATTGTGATTATTTAACTGTTTAATATTTATTACTATAAAAATACAAATTGTTGCAATTTCAAGATAGAATAAGTATTTCGATCATTTATTTTTAATTTCTAATTTTCTTCCCATAATGGAATGATTTAAGATCGAAATCAAGAGGAAACCGATTATCGCTAAATTTTATTTACTTTTCTTTTGCTCTGAATCATGAACTTTATTTACATTTATTCTTTTATATAGTTTTTTGTGCAAATGGATGGTTAATAGTTCTATCTATCTTATCACGTTTTCTCTCTATTAACTTAAGTGACATAAGAATTCCGCCTTATTCATTGTTATCTCTTGTTATCTTGCAACTATGCGCTTTTAACATTTACTTTTTTCTTCTTTGCTTGAACAGTACCGATCGAATCAAATTATATAGTAACATTAAGCCCGAATCGTTGAATTACAGTTAATGATAGTACATATTATATCTTATATCAAGTTTTCTAATTATCATCAAAGCTACATAATTATATTTCAATAAAGACTATAACAACGCTTAAGGATAGATTTTTGAAACATTATTTTGAGACGAAAATTCTAATACTAAAATATCGACAATATAATAGTTTTTGAATTATAAACATTTAGAATTAGCGAATCGTTTAACTTAAAGTGCACATATGGTTGGCATTTTGTGTTTTACGTACGAGCGAATTTTAAGCAGTGCGATTCGCTATTTAAATGCTTATATTTTAAAAACTATTAATTTTTTCAACATTTTGCCATTAGGATTTTTGTCTTAAAATTATCTCAGCAATCTATCCTTAAGCATTATTACAGGATTTTACCGGATACCCTGTATATATAATGTGTATTGAAAATTATATAATCAATACAATAGATATAATGATTTACATAGAAAGTACGTGATGATTAACACTTTGATATGGAGTTCGATTCTATGTACAACAATCGTTAAATCTGATATTCTATTATTGCTGTTCTTTAACATTAGTAACTATTTCGTGTAATCGAGTCAGAAACCCTTTAATAGGATTTAAGAATCAATTGTAATAACTCGCGAGATTGATAGAAGTTGAAGTAGATAATATGTAAGAACATTAGAGAAATATAATGTTACATGGAATCTTTGTCAAAGGTTAAACGATGCGGAATGACGTTTCGCATTATTCGTCAAGCTGACCAAGATTCTTTCTTGTCTGCAGGATGGTGCGCTTCCTGATGTTCGCCGTAATTGTACGACGGTGGACGGGGTCGATACGGCCGTAAACCCGATCAGCTGGAAGGAGATTCGAAGCCGGTGAGTCCAACGGCACCTGCTTATTGTGCTTATTCATTCGGGATGCGGCTATTCGCCCGTGTACAATGTGACTTAATGGAACCCGTAAAGACCTTTAACATTACTATGAAATCTATCGTTGTAGTCTGACTGCAGACCAATACGACTTATCAGCGATGCTTCCTCTAGTGATACACCTTTGCATAGCATGTTCACGAGCACGTCAACACGTATTCATTATATCGAGTCATTGTCTGCATAACTATACAAGCGTATTTCAATTGAAATCATGTTGACGCGTAATCATATAATAATACTTTTCCACATTAGAAATTCGCATTTTCCGTTACATTGTTGTTAAATGGATTCTAAAATTCACAATATTTTTTAGTTATCTCAGTTTAGTTTCTCCTCCCAGTTTTTATCTAGCAAAAAATATTAATATCTGACTATTGAAGTGTTAAGGTAGTCATTTTCGTTCCGTGAAAGGAATTGTGGTGAAGAACCTAAGATATCTTGCTTCTGTACTACCGCGATATGCTATCAAAATAATTTATATTTTACTCGTACGACTCAAGATTGGCTTTTACGGGCGATCGATTGCCTCACCCGAATCGTTTCGCTTGACAATATGAATATGAGATTACTGAAGTTGGCCAGCACGAAAAAATAGGATTTGCTTAGAGTCTCGCACGTGGCAGCATAAACGACAGGGGAGAAAAAGCTCGCCACATACTTGACTCAATGTTCGATCTGAGTATTCACACACAGGCACGCGCGGACAATTACGGACGGCGGGACACGGTTTTACAATAAGTCAATTCGTTTTCAAGCTGCGTAAGAACGGCCTAACGAAAAAAGACCCGGGTTGGATATAGTTATTGCGGCTGTACACGTGAACAGGTCGATCCGGTCGAGTGAGATCAAAAGAGGGACGAAGAATGAAAGATGGAAGGAGAGGGTAGAAAAGAATGGACGAAAGAGAAGGGGAGAGAGGTTTTCGAGATGGGAACAGGGATGAAGGGGGGGGAAGGGAAGGTACAGACACGAAGTACACATACATGACGGTATCGAGCGGTGATAAATACGTGAAAGAGAGGAAGAGAGCAACGAGAAGGACGAAGAGCTAGAAAAAGAAAGAGAGAGAGGAAGATGCCGTACAATAATCGAACGCGCTCGTAGCGCAGTGTTTGCAAAAGAGTGATATCTAATCGGCGAAATACTCGTCGAAAAGTAAACCCAAGAAACAGGGTGGAGCACAGGCATATATCGTTTATCTTCGTTGTTTACGGATAGTTTCATCCGTTCGTCTCTCGCTCTCTCGTGAACGGGTTATGCGCGCCAGAGAGCCTCTCCTGGCTGGCAATACCTGCCGCGCGCGGTGTACAGCACGCCCCGTTCGGTGTGGACCCGTTCGGTGGTATCTATATACGCATACGTATGTACGCACACTCGCGCAATTCGCGCCGGCAAACACGTATTGCCGTATATACCACCACCGAGTATTGTATAATGCAGCCATTGATAGCCGTCCTCTCTTTCACGCACGCGATCTGTTGCAGTCGCTGCAACCCGTGTCCGGTGACAGCCTCCAGTGTCCAGTCTCCCTCCCGGTGAGTGTCCACAAGATTTATTTTCCCAGGCGATATACGGGGTGTCGTCGCGAAAACCGGACGCACACTCCCACCGCGAGAACGAAAAATTTAACGCGACGCTGAATTCGGATATGATTGCGAGAATAATAATCGTCGGGCGTTTTCAGGACGGCGGTCTAAGCGAAAGTATTATTTAGTGAAATATGACTTTGTGGATTGGATATTTCTCGTTTTTGTTGCGCGCGTTCGAACGTTCAAGCTCTCATCAGAAATGGAATCGATTAGGTATGTAAAATTACACTAGCGTTTAATTTTATATTTACTATGCTAGAGAAACAAACCGTAAGGTCTATTTAAATTGCTGGCTATTAATTGTATATTATACATCGTGCCATATTATTGTCATTTTTATTATTGTCATTAATGAAATCTTTTTAACTTGAAAGATCTCAAATTAATTGGCGAATTGAACTTAAAGAAAATGAGATAACAGATAAATTAATTCTTAATTATTGCCAAATTTTATATATACAATTTTATTGTACAAGCATTTAATTGTACATTCGACGATGTTCTATAAAATATTTGAGAGTTGTTAATAAATTACGCTAAAATGCCCTCCTCAAAAAATTTCACAGATGAAAACTCTATTACAAAGAATCCATTAATAATGTTAGTAATAATGGTCGGACATTCTATATATCACGCAACACACCACGGGAAACGAACTTTTACTTTACAATCTTCCACGCCAATAACAATCTCCGTTGATATTATATACAAAGCGGAAGCGAGCTACTGTGAACTTACGTAACATCCAAGTTCCGTCGTCGCTCGCGTAAGATCGACTCGAGACAAGAAGTGTGGCGAGAGCAAACCTTCTTCCCGACCGCGCTCACGACTTTCGCCATTAATCGCGTATGTCGGGGGTATAGTCGTTATTTTCTCGATCGCGATCTCGCTATCCTCCCCCCTTTCCTTACTTTCCAGACGCTGTCTTTCTCGGGGACCCCGCGGTACTTAACGAGCAGATCACTTTCAGTTGCAGTGTGCACAGCCACGATCAATTTACAAGCGCAGCGAATCGCCACGGGGCCGTGCGAGTCGCGGAAGATTGCGATCGCCGTATGGCATGAACCGCTTCGACGAGAGGAAACGTTCCACCGATCTCTCGTAGGTGGTGAACGAGTTACGATTTGCACGCCGTCAAGGAAATGTTGAAAACGGCGGGAAACGATCGGGACACCCGTTGAGTCGTCGATCGCTCCGCCACTCGCGAACGCGCGAAATTGCGTAAACGGAATTGAATTACCGTCCATTGCGAAAACGGGAAATTCGCGGGCACGGTTCGATTTATTGAACGATTGCTGATGGATACCTGCCGAATGGCTGTCATTTTGCGGATAACTAAAAAAATTGTCGACCGTCCTCGTTCCATCGCATGCGGAAGACGATTTATGCTTGTTTCTATGCAGATTGTTTTTAATCTCGGTTCAATTTACTCTTCATCTTTTTCTAATTCTTATGCCCGTTTCTATTAATGTAATTTAATTTTTATCTTGGTTCAACTTGGTTTAACTCTTTATTTCTTTCTAGTTCTAAGAATTAGAAAAAAAAATGAACAGCAAGTTGAACAAAGATTAAAGTTAATTCACATTAATGGAAATAGGCATTAGTTCTAGAAAGAGAACTAGTTGTGAAGAACTAGTTGTGAATCGATTAAAATTCAACTACATTGGTAGAAAACAGACATTCGTTACATGACATCGTTATGAGAAATATCTGATTTTACAATTATATTTAAAAAATTTAGAGACATGATATCAATATTATTTTCTGTTTTCCTAAATCTCGACAATTTTTGGCATAATGATGTAAAGCAAATTTACGTAATGAGATTTCTCGAACATCGGTTTCCGTTCCCGAATACGGATGTCGAGTTCGGCGCGATATTGACATGCCGCTACCAACAGCAAAACGCTAAGTAAATAGCTACGAGTACGCCGGTATCGTCGTTCCATCTCGCACTTGTCAATAAACCTGTAGTATCAGCGTAGTATCTTCCAAGGCAACGATAAAATGTTATATGGTCTTAGTTCGAGATTTTCGACGATGGGAAAGAGAGCCGCTTAATCTTATCACTCCTTTGTGCAAATAGTACAATGATGATTCGCGATTGCACGTTGCAACGCGCGTTCGACGCAAAATCCCGGCGTTCGAAGCAAATCCCGGCGCTTTCGCTAATTTTATTTCTTTAAAAAAAAAAAAGAAAAACAAGTTCAGACGCGGACGTTAAATTGGGAGCAATCCGGGCGCGACAGCATCACAAAGAAGTCATCTCGATATGCTCGTAAAGCATAACAAAAAAATGATATTTTCTTTGACATTTGTTAGTCATAATTCTGGCGCTCTTTCTTCGAGAGATTATTAAAGCCGCTTTTTACGTGAGAAAGCGAAAAATCAAAAGAGAGAGAAACGCAGATGCATAGAATCCGTCCATCTTATCTTTGGAAAAAAAGAAACTTAAGAGAGGAATGCGATAAAATATGCGACTGTATACGTTTGCGAGATACGGTGCCTACCACTGTAGACCAAAATGGAATGACATGCGATTTTCATCACGTTTTTATTTTTTCGAGTACAAAAAAAGTATCGTATCACCTTCGCGTTCGGAGACATGAAAATACATCAGTCGCCATCATGCATTATTATCGATAACTCAAATTTTTTGGCAACGACAAATGCTTTAAGAATATCACACCTCGATGACACATGATACTTGTGCGTTTGAAAATCTCGACTGCCTGCAGACAGCGAGCCAGAATAACAAAAGCGAATTGAAAATATGCAAAGAATGCATTAAGAGTATATACTGTGGATAGAGCTACACAGAGGCAAGCGTGCCGACTTACGGAGAAGAAAGAAAGAAAGAAAAAGAAGTTGAAACGCGCGCTTTTGTCGGTACGTCATTACGACATCCGGTCACCGTATGGTCGTTAAAGTGACACAAATGGTGTTTCAAAAATATCAAGCAAAATATGAATCCGAGTAGAAATAACATCGTGTCATGCTGTTGTTGCGATGTTTGCGATGTCTTTTTGTACTCATTATACTCGATAATTTATTCCTTTAAAAAATCGTGTTATCGCACGTAAAATTATTATTCTCAGCTAAATGAAGAAAATATGTAAATTATATAAAATAGCTTATCTCATAATATCCATATTTATTCTAAATTTATACATAATATTTATTTTTATTTATAGTTTTTTGTCGAAACAATTTTAAATGCATATCTGTTGGGGTATAATGAAAGAAAGACCGAATAGTAACATCGAATAGTATCAGATTATTTAGAATACATCGCCCAAGGATTAACATACTCTCGCGAGATTATGCAGATCTTGGGAAGCTTGTCTATTTAATTCTCTCGATTTATGCGGAACTCGCCGACCATTCAGTGTGTGATCCATAGTGACCGTTGTCGACTTTTAATCGGAGCCTGTGTGCGTGGAACAGGCGATCGTGAATCTGCTGTTGACGCTGAGAGAGTCTGCCTCCTTGACAAAAAAAAAGTAGGCAAGCATAATCGTAAAGTGCGAATGTTATTCTCTGGGCGATGAGCGAGGCCGCGAAAGAAAGAACGAAGGGGCAGTATTTTTTCGGCGCGTATAATGGAACGCCATGGAGAATAAAAATTCCACGTAGTAGTCGCGACAGGGATCTCGGGCGATACGGCTTGATTCGGTTCAAACCTCGAGACTGACGTTCGAATCAACGGATTATGATGATTCACAAAGCAGTAATTATCACATGATTAGTAAAAATTTTGCTATTATCAATATTAAATTGAATGCAAGAATTTATTTTACGTAATCGCGATGAGGTCGATCGAGCAATATTCCCCATTTTCTCGCTTCAGCATTTTTGCGTCAAAATCTTTTCATCGTTCTTTCGTTGAACTTGTCGATAAATTCAAAGGAAAACTAAAGATCGGTGCACCCCTCGACCAGTATTCAAGCGTGGCACCGAATTCCATCGAGCACGTCAATTGCGAATGATCGACGAACTAAAGACGAAACAGGGACGAGCTCGGTCGGCCGAATTGCACAAGCAGATTATACGTTTTCCTTCGTAATAAAACACGGGAGGTCTCAAAGGGAAAATAATGTCTCCCTGATTACTCGCCTCGATTCAACCCGCTACTCTCCCTTCCCGACGCCTCTTTCGCGCTGTTTCTCTTTGCAGGGATATAACTTCCAGATCCTTTCTGTGTGGGACTTTGTTGAAATGGGGATTAAAACGATGTTTGCGCGAAAGCCAAAAGCATTACCGACTTTATCTTTCGAATTGCACCGTATTACTTTTCCTTTTATCTTCCGGCGCTTCTGTGATATTTGTTTCCTTAATTTCAGTCGGAAAAGGAAGGTATCTTGCGCTCTATAAGATTACATTTGTAAGAATTAAAATACAGAGTCAGCTTTTCCGTGAATGTACGAGGCAAATTACATAAAACGAAATTATTTTTAATTTGGAGAGACATTTATAATAATTGGATCTTAGAGTATGTTTTTTATAAAATCATTTTTTATCTTACGTTACGTAATTTGTACACATCTAACATGTATCATAGCTATGATTGAGATAACTCATTAAAAAAGTTGATTTCACGTAATGGCCAATTTTTTCTGCAAAATACATTTTTTTATTTTATTATTTATGTTTTATTATTTTTGTATGATGACGGTAATATTATAATTATTTTAGGTTTAATAATGACTCGAACGTTGGCCCGTCGTTCGGTGATCATAAACCGGTTGGACAACTATATAAACTACTTTTTAAAAATCGAATCTACAAAAAAGAAATTGCTATTTGTAGAATTTCATAAATCAACTCTATCAAGCGTAAATAATCACGTTTATAGATGGTTTCTAAGATTTTTAAATTAGATCTCTTTTCTCTCTGTTTTTTGTAACAAAAACATATTTTACTTAAAGTATACTTAATAATTTATTCGTACTATAATTGTAAAAAAAGTAGACGATATAAAAGTAATATGTCAACATATTACTGAAATGACAATAAGTAAAAACATATTATGCTTTATCTTTAAATTGAAAATGCAATTTCTCAACGTATGCTGTATGTGCTGTTTGATAAATATTGCTAAAAGAGATTGCTGAGAGACACTGATATTTATTAGTAACATATTAATAATTATAATGATGATTAATTATTTATGAAAGATAATTATGCAACATATGCTCTTTCTTTTTTTGTTCAATCTTCTTTATCATCTGTCATTTTTATAATTAATATACTAAATTCTTAATTATACATATATTAAGTCTTAATTCATAGTTTATAAGAAGTGATCATATTTCGTGAGGTATATGCAATATTCACTATGGAGCTTGATTCTTATTAATATCAAATATTCAGCATATGAGTTGCAGAGACAAAAGTGTTAGTCCCCAATTCGACAAGGTCCACGAGAGTAGATAAAAAAAGAAAAGACGCAAGCACAAGAACCAAACGGTCGGTCGAGACGCGGTGAATAGACGTCGCGGCGAAAGCTCGTCCATAATATATGAAACCTGCGCGAACATAAAATTCTCCAATTGCAAAATTGATGCGGCTTATGTTTCTCTCTCTCTCTCTCTCTCTCTCTCTCTTCTCGATGCCGTAGACCATCCCGCAGCAGCGACGTCGATGCCACTCGGTCTCGCGGGTCCCTTGCTCGTTTTACTGTAAAGCAACTCCTCATATTGTACAGGGACGCGTAATTCATTTTTTACCGGACTCGGCTCAATTATTTATAAATTGCTGCTCCCTCGGGGAGGACGGGACTGACTTGTCATCCCCACGATACGACACGACGCGTCGTGGCACTGCGTTTCCCTCTGATAATACATAGACACGAAATAAAAGATAAAAAGCAAGCGCGAAACCTCATATGATCGACCAGTAACTCGAAACGATTGTGTAGAGATGTTATTTGTAGTTTGATATAAAATTGTCACACTACATGATGTAATAATAAAAAATTAAAAATTAAAATTAAATTACATAAATAATAACTTAGAAATATATAAATGGTTTTATAGATATTTAATTTCAATTGCAAAAATATTAGAAAATATATATCGACAATTTTTAAAAATATTAGAGAAAACACACACACACACACACACACACACACACACACACACAGAGAGAGAGAGAGAGAGAGAGAGAGAGAGAGAGAGAGAGAGAGAGAGATATTGACAGCTTATTAACACTTACGCATCTATCCATGAAATCCGTCTGATTAACAATTCATAACCTTAAATCATGTTAAATATCCATCAAGATAAAAAAAGCTACATAAAAACTCGTAAAGTATCAAGTAGATGATAGATCAATTATGCGCGAAGGTCACGTATGACCTCGCGCAGCACGCGCTCACGATCACAGCTTCGTAATCCGCGATCTTAATGACGCACCGCTCTACATAAATTTACATATAATTGCAGGCTTTTTCGCGAACTGGCAATTTCAGACTCAAGCTCATCAAGCCGCACATGACGCATTTGTTTTGCGGTAACACCCCCATACACGTAAAACAGGCTCTCAAGTCTTAACATTATTATATGTTGAAGCTTAGTGATTAGAGAACTGTAAACTCAGTCTCACTTGTCTATTATACACTATATATATATATCTATTATACACTCATTTATTATACATCCTCATTTATTACATATCTCAGTGTAAACACATATATAAATATTTCTAAAATAAATACAAAAATTTCGCGATTTAAGAAAAATTAATATATTGGTATTTTTGTTTCAAACAATTAATAAATTTAATTTGTGTAAATGTTAAATAGTTTTAAAATGAAAATTTCGCGACGTTATAAAAAATAAGAAGACACATATTCCTCTTTTTATATTTAATTAATTACTTTATTATTTAACTTAATAAGCTATTCCTTCTTGTATGTATTATCTAATTGCAATGCTGGCATGATTATGGAACGAAAAGATTAGAAATCTTGAGTCATATAATTTTCGTGTCACAAATTTTTCATAATTTAATACATTGATACTGATATTTTAAATGATCTTTAAGACAAAAATATTTTTAACGTATATATTATTATAAGTATTATTACATAGAGTTTACATGAAAATAAGCCGATATTGCAATTTTCGGGCCTTATTATTCTCGTCATGTTCATTGAACAATGTTCAAAGAGCATCGCAGTGGTTTGATACCCGGATCATTATTACAGGGACATCGTCTGCTTTGACTGCTCCCTAGAGACAACGGTCTCCCTTTCTACATTTCCATGTTTCGTTTGCCCTGGTTTTCTTCCCTTTTAACGTGCGCGTGAATGCGATTTATTTACAAAATCGACTAAAGGAGCAAAAGTTCTTTTTTTTTTAAGGGATTATATGGTGGATCATATATTTTTTTATTTATCCCTCTCCGCGTTTGATTTTCTTCCATTCGACTGTCAGAAACTACAAATTCATCATGATTAGACATTCCGAAGATGTTTTTCAAATAGCGAGTGTATATTGATTTATCAATGGAAAGAAAATCTTCTATGAGTATTTTTTGCAATGGAATTATATTTACATATTGAATGGATAGATTTATGAGTACATAAATATAATTTTTGATACTATCTTAATATTCCGGAGTTGACAAAAAAATGGGTCTATTAGACTATTTATTCAATTATATATAAATCTCTTTATTAAAGATGTTAAACAATTTAATTTTCTTTATGTTACTTTATCTTTGTTATATTCTTTACATTTTATCTGCTTTACATTTTATCTTTGGATTGTTTTTATTAAAGTATATTTATTCTGTTTTATATGAGTTATATCATTTCGGTTTTTTTTTAAATTAATTAATGTATTTTAATTAACGTCTTTCAGATCCAACATCAGTAATAGTGTGTTATAGATTTTAGTGTCAGATCCGACAGATTAACTATTGTTAAGCGATCAATATGGTGACATATTGCGATTGATCGAGCATATAATTGTTAAATTATCAATTAATCGGTAAAAACATTTATCTCGCAATTATGAGCCGCAAATGTTGCGGCAATTGATACCGCATTCCTTGAACAGGCAAAACATGCTGATCTATTTTTCTACAAAGCCAAATTATGCATGCATCGATGCGTACATAATCTCATTTTTGTTAAATTAGTCTATTGAAACTGTCGACAAAGTATTAGCTCACAGTTGACGTCGATTCAATATCGTTTACACACACGCGCGCGCACGCACGCACGCGCGCACACACACACACACACACACACACACACACACACACACACACACACACACACACACACACACACACACACACACACACACACACACACATATATATATA
>NW_012130076.1:2398677-2400275 GCF_000143395.1 Atta cephalotes
CTCTCTCTCTCTCTCTCTCTCTCTCTCTCTCTCTCTCTCTCTCTCCCCTCCCTCTGCGAACGAAGGAGTCGGCAGCCGACGACGAGCGAGTGTGCAACATGTGTTTGTTCCGCGCCCTCCTTCCGTCTGCCTCTGTGTTTCTACTTCTCTAGATCTCCCTTTTTTTCCGTTACGTTATAATGTTATTCTTCCGACCTAACTGGGGCTGAGAATGTGTAGCGAGAAACCTAGAGTCGCGCGAGTTAGATGACAATGGATTAGATTTGTTCTTTTTAACATGGCATTCTTTGTATATTTCGTTCGTACTTACATACTTTGTTAATATTTGGTTTTCTTCATTTTCACAATCATCGTACCATGCGCGATGATCTCTCTTCCTCAAATTACAGTTAAGAATTAACACAAGAGGATATTTTTATAATGTAGGATTAACTGTAGGAGTACTGTTCGTACTCATATTGTTTGCGGAGATAGCTATCATTAACATTTCCTCACGTACACAACGTCGATCGGAAAGAAATATTAATTTCGATGTATTAATTTCACGTAATGGACTAGTCGAGTATCAACCGATGCATTCTATATCAAGGAACTCGGGAGTAATTTATAAATGGTCATCTCTCGGAGCCCTAAAACCACGCGTGCGGCTCGGAGAGAAAAAAGCGACAGAAGGATAGGAATGCAGGGTAGAAGGGCCAAGGGAGCAAAGGAGAGAATTGAGGGATACAGAGAGCGAGCTGGGCAGAGAAAGGGCATAAAGACCACGGAAGAGGAACAGAGGATGAGAGACTGGGACTATGGCAGAGAGGGGGAGGAAAAGAGTGAGAGAGAGAGAGAGAGAGAGAGAAAGAGAAAAACTGAGACTGGCGGAAAGATAAGTCTTTGATGTCTAGCGGAGATATGATGATAATCATGATGAAGGCTTCCGCTTGCACACTACAGCGAAATCAGCGCCTGCTACCTCCCCGCCGCGAGCCATCCTGTGCGCGCGCGTGGTTTCAAGCCAGGTATCTTGTGTTCTCGCAATCAATATAACGGACGTATTCCGAGACAGTGATATAGTCGTGGGTGACCTTACGTTAATGTGTTACGCCCAAACAGGATTCCAGATACGCATGGGTCCTTGTTGCGCACAGGTGCACGAACGAGTTCCGCTACGGTCGGCGCACATATCACCTTAACGCAATGATACCAATGCTCAATAAGTGCCAATTAACGCCAAGAACTCTTCGTAATATTAAAAAATTATATGCACGTATACAAATAATCGAGGGGGTTCACGATTATTTGTAGAAATACAATATATGCAACAGTGACATGACGGTTACTTAGAGGTTACGCATGAACGGCAAAATGACACGGTTTGAAACCATGATTTGTCGATAATTCTTGTGCGTTTCAATTCTATGGTATTTTCTAGACTTCCCATTTTTAGGAAAAATTTAAATTTGCATATCTAGATTAATGTGTACTAGAGATCTTAACAGAATCTGGTTATGAGTGATTTTGTTAAAATCATAGGAGAGGGAGAGAGAGAGAGAGAGAGAGAGAGAGAGAGAGAGAGAGAGAGAGAGAGAGAGAGAGTATATATATATATA
>NW_012130076.1:2400974-2403861 GCF_000143395.1 Atta cephalotes
ACACACACACACACACACACACACACACACACACACACACACACACACACACACACACACACACACACACACACACACACACACACACACACACACACACACATATATAATGCCAAATGTATAAATATTTACTGTATAAACAATGTAGATGTAATAATATAGTGTTTTATGTATATTAAATAGAAAATGAGAAAAAAATATGCGCTTATTGATATTCAAAGTCTTTGAATAAAATTGTTGCTAGATATTAAAAATTATTTATTTGTAATGTATAATTCCATTTATTTATTACTCAATTAAAAATTATAAAATGTAAAGATATCACCCTCGCGAAGGAAAAATCATTTTTAAAAATATTTATTAACGTAAAGATCTCGTATGCGAGATTTTGTAGCGCGAATTTACGGCAAAGTCTATTGTACGAAATGCGTAAAACATATAGTGCGAAATGTAACGTGTCATTAGAAAGCGCGAGGTTGTAACTGCCGGGAGAAATCACGAGACGCCGCGCGCGACACAGCTCTTTCCTTGCGATTCGTTCAAAATCATTCGTTCATGATCATGCGGACATATTCTGCGGAGAGCGATGAAGTCGGTCGACGCGCGAGATTCGCCTTTATCCTCGCGCTCGCCGGACACAATGCTACACTCTCACGAGAAGCGCATCACGAGAGGACAAGGAGGACACCGCGACGTTCACGCGCGCACACGGGCGCGCGATCGGAGGCTACCCTTCAAACAACCTTGATATTAACCAGTTGTGGAGGGCCCATTGTCGGCTCCGGACTATGGACATTGTGCTCTTTGAACGTCCCACAAAGAGCAACGGCTCGCACGCTCGGTGTGCGTGTGGTATTCAGTCAACACGGCTATCTCTGGTCCCGGAGCCCAGTGTATACAATATACACGCATATGTATACACACGCGCACTGAGTGCCGTTAGATTGCTGCTAAAAGCGCGATGCCCGCGAGGCATTATCCATTGTGAGCGCGGACCATCTCGAAAACGTAACGTCGGTATCACGGCCGACCACCGGTGGCTGCATCCGAGAAAAACGGAAGAGATGATTGTGATAAATTTATTGCTACTGATTTAGCTGAAAATTCTTTTGACTAAATCGAGTAAAATTAAATCAACATTTTTGATTTGAGATTTCATAAAATTATGAACAGATATCAGTAGAAAATACGACACGCTCAATAAGTCGAACGAAAAATTTTATTTATTTATACATAATTTATCTAAGTTATAAACTGATTCTTATTTATTCAAACATGTTTCTCTGATTATCTTAAAGTTAGACTTCAAAGAGCAGTTCACACGTTTTATGTATTATTTGCTTCCTCTATTGCGCCGGAAAATTTTCAAGAAACACACATGCCTGCTCCTACACAAATCCTCACGTGCGGCGCATCGAGCCGACAATCAGAAACATGGGTACCACTCTTCAAAGGCGTGAACCACCCACCAGTCGCTGAAGAAAGACGTCACAATAGGTCTGCCGTTTAAGGCGCGAAGGATTTCCAACGGCAGAGATTAATTGGTCGCGGAAGGTACGAGCGGTCCGAATTCGACGATACGGCGGAACGTCGGATCTCTTGCGTGTAATCACGCGCAAACACACACACACACACACACACACACACACACACACACACCCGTGTTCACCGAGGGAGAGGAGACAGAAGAGAGGGTTACATCGGCTGCGTACGGTCGCACGAAGCTCGTCTTAAGGCCCTAAGCTCCTTGTCGGAGGACGCGACCACGCATGCGTGCCAAGGACTAACGCACCGGCGACAGTACAATGCCGCAGCGGCGATGAATGTGAGCATTAAATGATTATAGTCAGGGATTTGTATGAACAAATGGATGACAATGGCGTGCTCGAATGGCCGCGCGGGCACGGAGCGGCCGGCGACGAACCGGCTCCTTGTTCCGCTCCTTCCTCTTTTGAGGTTCAATGAGAAGCTAATTGGAGGCTGCATCGTTGGCGTTGGCTGCAAGCAAGCACATCACGAGCACCAGTAGCGCTCCCTTGTATCTTATATGCGTGCGCATTATTCTCTCCCGACCGTCCGTGCCATTATGTAAATTGCGCTCATCGATAAATGCGCTCCTATTATTTTAATCTTTGTTGTTTAGCATATATTGATGTAAGACGGATGCCGCACAGGTACTTGATACACAGGTACATCTCTTGTGCACTGTCATTGCATATGGTACATGTAAAGCCTGCTTCGTCATCCTGCACTTTCTTCCATCTGAAAATACCGCGGAGAATTTCGATGGAATTGCTCGCGACAGATAAGCGGAAGCTATTATAATCTCGCGTTATTATTTCACGTACTATCGTGAGGTATTACAAACACTCGTGTCTATCAATAGACAGCAGTACGCCACTTACTCCTTGTGTGTGCTTCGCGTCGTGTAAATCATATCAGGGAGTTCCATAAATCACAGACTAAAAGGGATCTCGAGAAATCGCCGAGCGATTGAAGAAGCTGGCCCACAATAAGGCGTGACGCATATCGGTGAACACTCTCCCAGCCAGATGTCTTCCAGAAGGTCTTTTTCGGCCGATAAACAAACCCATCTCGATATATGTCGAGCGACATGACGTCATCGAGTTACCAGCGTCAGATTCCTGCATGACGCGCTTCTCTTGTCACGCTTCCGCGAATCGCGAGCTGACCGATAACGACTTGAGCCCGCGAGCGTAAAAGAAGAAAGTCGGACCCTGGGCCGAAGAAAGAGCGTCGGAATCGGCAATGTTGGCTGGTCCAGCAGTCACCATCTATCATGCAGCTGTTGCTTCCATTGTGTTGTTAGTCTTACGTTACGCGTCGCGACGAGAGAAGCCGAAGAGAGAAACTCTCTCTCTCTCTC
>NW_012130076.1:2405899-2420329 GCF_000143395.1 Atta cephalotes
AGAGAGAGAGAGAGAGAAAGTACCTTATACTTTTAGAATATTATTTACCCTTTTTCATATAACAATTTAGGAATATTATCCCAAGTTAAAATTTTGCTCCCACTTTGAATCTAAGTTTTATAGGACGTATATAGACTCTAAAGATTTGTAATTAGAACGTATGTAGACTGTAGAGATTTATAATAGGTTCTAATCTAATGAATCTTACGTTGAACCTGTAATGACAGTTATTGAAAAATTTCCTATTTTTATGTTCAAAAGAAGTTTTCTAAATAGAGGCTGTAGATTAAAAGTGATATTAAAAGAGATCTTATTGTTCAAATATCAAAGATTTAATTGAAGTTGAAAGAGATTCAAAGTAAGACTAAAATTTCGATTCGGAATATATCTTATATAGTGTATACTTTTTGCATATATATGTATATACATTATCTCTCTAATTTATAGAGTCTGTCTCATTTTATAATCTTAATTAAATTTATAGAGTGAAACCGTAATAGAGCGAAACAAGGAAGTAGTATACATATATACCTTTCTCTCTCATAGAATTTTGACAAGATCACTCTTGGCCAAACTTTGTTAGAGAGTCTCTAATATGTACTAATAAAATACAGTGCAATGAGATATATAGAATGATCTTTTTCCTGAAATTTTGGAGAAAAACTGTGAAAGCGGCAAGCACCAGTCAACATACCGCCGTATTCGTGTCCAAGAAGACACAACGGGAAGTACATATGTATAATAAAGACGATGACTCGTCGCGAGTATGTGCGAGCGCGCGTATACAAGAAGTGCGTCCTGCTTTCACGACAATCCAATGCGGGCGCGAGAAAGTAGTCGGTCCATCCGCCTTTATACATACCAATCGAATAGAAAGCCAGATAAGCTTTATAGTCGATCGAAATCGTAAAAACGACCAGACGGTGGAGTTTTAACGAGATGTACCGTATCGTGACGATCGCGAGCGCGAAAGACAGCTACATGCCCGATACATACACTCCCGCGGATGATTGGCAGAATTGCAGCCCCTGAAGTCGTTTATTGCGACTCGTGAGAAGGAATCACCTTTTAAACGTGCGGATCCAAGTCGGATTCGCAACTAATAATAGACTTTATCTCGAGAAATTCCAAGAATTTCGAGTATCCATACACTCCGAGTAGAAACGAGCGAAGCGATTTGTGGTGGTTGTATCCACCGTGCGGGTGGATAAATTCTTCTATTTTATCAGCGAACGGTGGATTGTGAATCGGACACTTTCATCAAATCGGTGCCGCGTGTTCGGCCATTTGCATACGTATGGCCGATGCATATTCTCCGATTGAATATTGCTTGCTTTCTCGTACGGAATTATTCGGCTTGCACGCGGTGGTTTCTCCGATATAAAGATTAGTATATGTATTTTAGATAGTGTTATTCACGCAGCCGTGGTATTCGCGTAAAAAGGCTTATACATTGCGGGAATACTGCACGGCGGTGTATATGAATTTGTATAAGAATATATGAAACTGAGTAAGAAACTAGAAAGTATTTTAACAGGAATTTTTTTCAATTAATTTAATCATTATTAAACATGATCTGGCCTTGACTGTATTGGCTCTTTTCTTATTTATTTAATTTAATTATTTCTTTATTTTTTATTAGTCTCATAAATCACGCGCGTAAGCACCAATTATCTTCCAGTCTTCGAGATCACCTATCCATTGTACCAATATTGTGCATTTCGAAGCGAATTTTCTTCTGTCACATTGCATCGAGAAACGAATTTATTTTTAAACCATCCGACATATTCACTGATGCACGTGACCCTGGTGGTTGCTCTCCGGAGGATTTTACCCACGAAATTTTATACCGTAAACCAGAAGAACGACTCCAACAGGGATAGGCGCACGTGCGCTGGACATCGTTACTAAAACATTAGGTGACGCCGATAAATGGCCGCAATAATCCAGCGGTTCGACTCGCACGCCGATTGTAGAGTAAAAAGCGACGGAGACTCCTGATGGCGACCCCACTCCGCCGACATAAATGATCGTCCTTCTTTCTTGGCCGCGTCTCTATACTCCACGGGCCGATAAATACAGGTTCGCCATAGGGCGGAGGCGAGGCATGGCCCACGAATTATAGGCGTTTTAAAAATATTGTTCCATCACTTATTCACACGCCTGGCTAAGGTATCGCTTTCCAATAGTATCCTTCGATCACAATTTCCCACCGGCTGTATTATTGAAGCCTACCCCAAAACTCGAGCAGTCTAGGCGCTACGCGGCGGATCGTCTACTTTGTAGGGATAGCTCGAACGGATAAAAGGATGATGTATGATTATGGGATTCTCCGCGAGAAGCTGCTTTTCTATTTTGAAACATTTTAGCGTCGATCTTCTTAAGTCGAGTGCGTAAGAGTCGTATCTGCGTTTAAGTGTATAACGCGAATACGTGTTGCTTGTTGTTGTGATTAATTACAATATATTATTTATAAGAATATTTATATATGATTTTTGACATCGAGATAGATGTTTTTTAAGTCAAGTAGATTGATGCGAGTAGATTTAATTACTGGTTTAAATCGACCATCGAAAAGCGCATATCGATTATGTCCGTATTTCGCAGGATATGGTTTGGTCCTTATTGCATCCGTGCTCATCGCGCTTGTGAATGTGCCACGGATTATCCGCTTGTAATCTGTTACGAAACTGAAAGTTTTGATGATTTCATCAAAACTTCAGGATCCTCTGAAATATCCAACAGTCATATGTATCGTGAACGTGGGATTTTCAATGTCTGGAATTTCTAGAAATTCTTGTAAGGAAACATATCCGTTGTACATAAAGAGCATTCAGTCTTTCCTTTATAAAATCTCATAATTAATAAAAATTTCATGTCTCGAATAATGAATTATATCTACTTATGTTATTAAGCTACTCGAAAAAATATAACATATGTCATCAATATAAAAAAATTTCCTAATTTTATTATATTTTTTATTTTACATATAATATCAAATGTAGCATCTATATCAAGTAGAGTTTTCACATTTATGAAAAAAAGATATTAAAAATATATATATATATATACATAGATTTATCTACCTTAAATATAATAATTTAATAAAAATTTACAGAAACTCAGAGAAGAATTATCAAGTGATGAGATTATCGCTCAATATACATAGAAAACGCGAAAAACACAAAATATGCAATCTCTAATAATTAATTATATAATACTTATATCACCAAGTTACTTGAAAAAGCATAACGTGATTAAATGAAAAATTTACTGATTTTATAATATTTTTGTATTCTTATATATCAAATATAACATTTACATTATATATATTGTATACACACTTAGAAAAAAATATGTAACATGTATTCATCTATTTTAAATAAAATAATTTAACACAAGCATTTAAAACAAGCAAAAAATTATCAAACGATGACACCGCTTAACATATAGAAACACGAGAAAAAAATATGAAGTCTACATTTACGATCACAGAGACAGAAATTGCCATTCCACTACACTGCCGCTATTGGTCTCATCGATACACCGATTACAGCCTGCATCCCTCCGTTAAGCCCGCCACTTCTTTTCAGGCGTTAATGAGGACAGGCGGTTGGCTGCAGGGTATTGCGCATACGTTAGTAGAAACCGCCGATCAACAGCGAGCGATGCGATCAGCCGTAGATCGGTCGGCTGCATGCCGCGCGAGTAACGTTGCAATGGAGAGCGCAGAAGGACGCCTACCAGCGCGGCGTCAGGAGCGGGTAAGAGCCGCGCGGTAGCGACGACGGGAATGGGAATGAGAGGCTCAAGAAGCGGCGCTTTCAATTATTCCCGCCGAACAATCCCACCGCTTGTTTCCTTCGGCGATTACATCTACGAGTATTTATTCGCCTCCCCGTTCTCGTTCGTCGCGCACTGCTTCCATCGTTCCGCCGTATCTAATCCGCCCAACCCCCTTCGCTGTGCTCTCGCTCTCGAGTGTTTCTTGCTCTTTCTGATGTCTCAGCGAGAGATTTTTCTGTTAAGAGTCGCGGAAAGAGCGTGATGTGGTCGGTCAAGCTCGTTGAGCCGGCTGTCGTGAAATCTCCCGAATTATTTGCCGGAATGTCGTTGTACCACTGTGGACAAGTAAAAGTAGTGGCAAATTATCCGGAAAAGTGCATTTAGTTGCATTTGTGTTTGTGGATAAACAGTTGATAAAATTATATTTAAGAAAAAGTATTAAGAGCAATTTATATCTTTTACTTAATCAAGTACTGAGATTAGTCTGCAGGACCACACAAAAAAAACAAAATGCTATATCTGTATTTTTGTAAAGTATTTTCATAAAGACTGATATATAATGGTTTAATTAATAAAACATTGATTTATAAAATTCCAGTTTTTATTCCATTTTTTTTTAATTTATGACCCAAGGATCAACTTCGATAAAAGTGTCACTATTTTTTATTTTGGTACTTAATAATTAAAATACTTAAAAGTAAAGTTAGGTGATGTTTATAATTTATGATACAAAATAATAGTGAGAGAGAGAGAGAGAGAGAGAGAGAGAGAGAGAGAGAAACTAAACAAAATTATGTCATTATGGGAGCATTCGGTTAGCACAGAGAGTATCATTTAATCCTTGTTTAATATTCGGTGAACAACAAGGATAAAGTAACACTTCTGCACTAACCGCTGCGTAAACGAATGCAAGGAAATTCATTATTGAAGGGAGCGCATAATTTATATATGCCATTATAATTCGGATTTAGGTGAATTTGTTTCGATAAGATTTGTTTCGAGAAGAAGTGATTTACATATGTTGGTTTTATGTTTAACGCGTCTAGTAACCTAATCGTTTTAATAATTTTGCTAATAAATAACATCCGTCAGCTTATGTATTTCCATGCAGAAATAACGAGACCATTACGGACGATTTATGCGATTCGATAACAATGTGACATGAGTTATAAGTATGTATCTCGTCACTGATAATACATCAAGAGACAATGAAAAATATTCGGCGCGTCGGAATAACAAGTATAAGGATCCTGTATTAGCTTGCAACAAAAGCATCCAGAAATTACGCGTCCCGCTTGGTAGTCATTATTCTTTAAAGCAAACCATTAAGGAATTGTTCTCCATTCTCTTGTCTGCCTTCCTCGTATCAAGAGCCGTTGAATCTGCTCGGAGATCCGAAACTGTGATTACACACAAATTATTGAGAGTTAATTGTAATCTTAATTAAAGTCTATACAGCATGACTGGTGAATACGCTGCTCGATAATTTTTTAAGGGATAAATGAATGAAATTTTAATGTATATTTTAATCGTATTACTTATCATCTATTCTGGTCTCTCTTTTTATTACTTAATTTTATTGTTTAATATTTAATTATATCTTTATGAAATGTTTAATGATTCATAACATTTAATATAAATATAAGGTGATCCTTAAATTTTTGCATCTATTTATCTGTTTTATTATTTTGCTATTAAATGTACAATTATAAAAAATTATATGTTAAATTACAATAATTATAGTAAATTATTTTGGAATCCACTATTAAAAGTATACTTACACACATAACATAAAATCATAACTTACACATAAAATTATTCTTCTTTATCATAATTAAATGATTTGCAAAAGTAAACTTACGAGTACAGAGTTAACAGAGTTAAATATGTAGAAATATATATTAATTCACCAACAAATTAGATACAATTTTTCTTAAGCTGTATATTTTTATATATACGAACCTAAAAATTTAAATATAATGTATATAACGATATATTATGTTATATAACAAAAATTTACATAGGAATTATAAAATATTCTATTTTGTTATTATAATTTTCGGTCTAATATATAAGATATATATATATATATATATATATTTATATAATTAGAGAAAAATACTAATTTTTTGCATATAAAATTACACAATTTTAAATATTTTCACTATAATTTTTATACATATTTATGCAATACTCTGCATACTTTTTTTATAGTGTGTAACAAACTTTTACAAATGTATAGTTCTATGTTTATATATACAATTCATTATATTTACTGACTTATAATAATATCCCGAACAAAAAACAGATGAGAGATACGTGTTACCGGAAATACGTGTTGTCAACTATCATCGCTGAACGCATAACATCGTTCTTAGGGTGCAACGTTAAGCTCGAAGGTATAATCGAACAACGGCTCAAATGCCCGTTATGTCTATCTATCCTTGAGTTTTCTTCGTAGGCACGTATGGCCCACACATGTTTAAATTATTATTGTCTGAAATATGTGCGTGTATATATAGGTACAGAAGCGGTCGGTCGAAACGCTCTGCTCGCGGCTTAGAATTCGTTACTTTCCTTTCTGATGACCACATGTATCTCATCGTTCTATCATGAGAATTCGTTAAACCGTGACAATAACGGACGAATGAATGACGAACAACATCATAAAATCATTCGTGCATTTAACAAGTAGTAACACATTCAATTATCTCGTCAAATGCAGTTGCGATTATGCGTTACTGATAACTTTATCTTTAATAAAATCGCTTCTCGATGGAACTTTGATGCCGAGGTAAGATACTACTGGAGGAGAAATTGCTTGGCGTTAAATGCAGCATGACACGGAATAATCTCTGTAAATCACCATAAATGGCAGTCGTAAAACTTTTACGCTGGCTAAATTTATCCTTAGAAGGTATTACTACATAAGAGATTTGTTATGCACTCTCGAATGATATATGCAGCGACGCATTAAGAAATGTCTTCGTATGTCGTGGAGTTCGAATGACGGTAGTCGGTTCTTCGAAACGATGGCCCTGACCTAGCTCAACCCGCTACTTACGCGGGTTTCTAATTTCGAGTCGGTCGCATCCTTTGCCGGAAATAACCTACGTGTGTGCGAGAGTTACTGGAAGATCCTCTGGTGGGGAGGAAAAGAGCTGCCCGCCACGCCGTGTCATCGTTCGGCACGGTGCAACGATAATTAAGGGCAAGTGTAAGGGACTCGTTGGTAACGTCGCGTGGCGATCGAAATTTTTCAGCTTTCGGCACGTACGACTCGCGATGTGCCGGATGGTGTCGGATGCTGTGTCACTCTGTACGGCGGGTATGGATATGGGTATGGATATGTATGCTGCATTTATTATGCTAGCAGCGCGGGACCGATGCGCGTTTATGCCATCGGAGACGGACGCACCAGCGTCTGCAATCGCTCACTCCGTACGCGCGCAGCACTCCTACACCCGCAGCTCGTATCGTGCATATCGTTGCATTGCGCTGAAAGCTAAATTTATATTGTTAAATTGTGCCACCGCTTCCGTCAAGCGACTCGCGCGACCCGCCACTTATATTTGTATACTTAGTCACTAAAAGTACAGACGCGTTCCCCCAGTTTCACTATCTATCCCCACGTTTCTTCACCTATTATTCGCATTAAATTTATTTTGCGTCATGTAATTATAAGGAATGAAATCAAATCGTTTAAATTACTTCGATCGATCATAAGATCTCAGATAATTAATCATTTTATTAAACTCATCTTCGTAATATTCAGTGTACATATTAAGCTCGCGGCTTTTCTCAAACTGTTTAAAAATTATTCATTTCTCGTAATTATATGTTCGTGATATAACGGAATATGAAATCAAGTCATTAGTTACGAGTGAATAAACTCGTAACGTGCACTTATGAGATGACTATTCCATCATTATCACAATTTAAATATTTCTACACTCGATTACTCGTACGCCGGCAACACCTTCAATCTCCCTTCAATTTTCATTAATCGCGCGTAATTCCTACGTGTGAATTTTTAGCGGCACTTCAATTCGCGATATTAAAATGTTATCGACGTAAAGCTAACGCATCGTTTTACCGTTATCGATCACTGTAATATGTATAAAGACTTGCCAAGTGTCTCGATCGCGGCGCGTCGATTTTCCAATTATCTACGCACGCGTTCCACATTATGCTTATCGAACAACGGTATACGCGGCAGCAATGAGGAAATGTCTTCGTGGCTCCAAGCACTGCTATTACCGTACATCGCGTGCGCGCTTCTAAATAATGATTTCCGTCAGTACGACCTTGAGTATGAAAGAAAGTATCGGTGCTGTAACGATCGAAAAAAGACTATGTTGGTGGCGTACGTACGTCGTATGAGTCCTCTTCCTGGTCTCGTTGTACAACCGGACTCATTCGCGATATGATACGCCTAAGTATTATGATGCATACCGGATAAATCAAATTACTGGTAGTATTTATAACGACTAAACAAAATTGTCGACAATGATAACGCTTAATTAAATATCACACTCATGATTGGAAGGTCCTTACGATGTTGCTTGAAAAATAGATTACTTAGAAAATGTATTTACAATTATAATTATATTATGCCATAAAATATTGCGATGATATCTTGCAGGCAACTCTGTAAATCAAATTCCTTCTGGCTAAACATAAAGAACTTGAGTCTGATGCAAGTCTGAGAAGAATAAATTGGAAATCTAGCTAGAAGAAATATATCGCATTAACTGTTTTTATAAATTATTTTATTTTTATTGTAAGACAGAAGTTTTACATATATAGAAAATGAAATAATGTCAACGTCGGACCGTGAGATTTTGTACAGACAAATTATTATAGAATTAAATATATAATA
Source organism: Atta cephalotes (assembly GCF_000143395.1). Taxonomy (NCBI): domain Eukaryota; kingdom Metazoa; phylum Arthropoda; class Insecta; order Hymenoptera; family Formicidae; genus Atta; species Atta cephalotes. Next base: position 2,414,568 of record NW_012130076.1, read on the forward strand.
ATGTAAAATACTAATGTTATTATGTAACTTTGTTTGAGCGCGAGAGGAGAATTTCGCAGTAAACGAAATTACTCCAAAAATAGCGATTGGCAAAAGATCAGATCGCTAACGAGGCGGACGAAAGCGATTCTGTAGACCGGTGGGCTTTCACAACATAATTTCCTAAGTGAAATGTATTCAAGCGATTCAGGCAAAAATCTCGGGTGGCATGACCGCGTCTATTTTTCTTCCGAGGTGCTTGACCTTAAGAAAAAAAGAAGGAAAGAGATTCCTGTCATGTGTAACCGAGCACCAGAGCTTCCATGCATAGTTAGTAGCGTGCAATAGGAGATTCTCTGTCCCCCGAAGCAGATCTCTAAACGGTAGTCACTCGCGGTCGTGATTTTCATAGCTGCAAGTGTGTTGTCGGCAGAGAGGTAACGACGGAGAGGTGAAAAGGACGATATTGTAATGGCTACCAGCGACTGCGAGAACGATGGAGCGGATGGCTAACGCAGGAAAAAGAAAGACGGGAAAGTGCTGAACAAAGAAACGGGAGAGAATATTTCTCCCGACAGCATCGCTCGGCGTGGAGGATGGTCAGTGTGCGAGATGCCAAGACAGACGTACGTGAGAAAGCGAAGGTGGACGAACGCGCGTGAACACGCGCGAACGGCCTGGAGGTGCGAGATTTAATACCTCGTCTCTCGTTCGCGCGTTTACTTTAACGAGCGATCGTCAAATTAAATTAAACGACACGCGAATCGTTAAGGGGCGACATCGCAGTGCTACCATGGATGGGTAATACACGCCGACCGTCGCTGCGGGCGGCCGACGACTTCTCTCCGCGGATGCTGAGCTGCAAGCAAAATGCTGACGTGTCGCCGCTACCCATTGCCGCACGACCGATGACTCCGCAGACTTAGCATATCCGACGCGGAAAATAAATCGCGTTCATCTCGAATAAATCAATTACATCGATGACTCACAGAGATGCGAGCCGACATTGCCTCTACCTTAACGCAAAGCAAAATCTTTGATTTTTAAATAAGGAAAAGACCAATGCGATCGAGACTAAATCTTCTTATAATGCCTAATATTTTTTGTAGATTCTAATACATCTTTCAGTTATATAAATTGCGTGCCGCTTATTATCGGATTTAAAACGCAAACTGAAGCTAAAATAATAATATTATAATTAAGAATTGATTATAGATTTGATAATGATGCTTCTAGCATTTTGGAAACTGTAAGAATGCATTCTTCTTTTTATTTTAATTAAATGCTGACATTCTGAAACCTTTAATTATCACGATTTAATTAATTTCTTAATAAATATGAATTGTGCAATTTTTCAAGATTAGCATTTTTTTAACATCAACAGACATATATTTTTGTTTTCTTTTTTTAGTTAAGATCGTCATAATTTACTATTGTACAATTACTGGACGATTAATAGTAATACCGTAAATCGCAAGTAATAAAAAAGATATATATATTCGATGATTCGGAGAAGATGATACGTGAATACTGATGAACGCGTAAAATAAAAGTATTGCACTTCGAACGCTTTTATTTTATGCTACCTACTCACACGCGAGATGCTTTGTGGTGGCAATTAATAGTAGATTAGCGGCTCGTGCATGACGCAAAGAGGAAGATGAGGGCGAGCGTGGATCAAGCGTATTGGGAACGCGCTTGTAGGGAACGAGAAACAGAGTCTGGGGAAAGGTTGGAACGGGGGTTGCTGAAGGGCCATGGGACTTACCCAAGAAGAGCGAAACTTGGCCGGGGATGGGGCGAACTGGGAGAGGGATGAGATTACATACACCGTGCCTCGGGGATTACCACACTCTGATTCTCCGATAAGAATGTCAAAATAAGCTGCCTCTCGCCGCGCCACGTGTAATCTCTCCTCCCGCCCGCTCTATCATCCTCGTTCCATTCTTATGATGGACGCTTACGAGCCGCGTAATTACATTGTGACGAGCCCGACCATTCTATGACGATCTTTAGTCCGTTGAAACGATCGTCTTCACTACGACGAAGCCATTGTCATGATTCGTCCTACCGTTGGCAATGACTCGAATCATTCTGTACAAGTCGTGACAATATTTCAATTCATCACGATATATATAAAATACACATTATACCATTCAAGTGTGAATGTTAGACATGCGATATGTTTAAGTCGCATGAGAGAAACTTTTTTTGAAACAATAACATGTGCATATATATTTTATGTAAAAGATGTTCATAATAGTATAAATAGAATTATAAATTTCCGTACAAACTTTGCTTATAATTTATACAAGTACAGAAAGAACGGTTTCGCCAAGATATCTAGAAATTTAGCTACATACAGATTTAAAAATTTTGTTGGATTATTAAAATAATTATGTAGGGAACGCTTAAGCGTTGGCAGTGTTGCAAAAAATTTTATTTCCGCACGGAAAGGTCAATTTTATCAAAGTGTCTAAAAGCTAGATACAGATCTGAAAATAATTTTGTTAGACCATCAAAATAATTATATAGGATGCTCAAATCAATTCTGGTTTAAAATGTCAAAACTTTTTACATTTATTACTCATCATATTTGAAATTCCTACGTAATTATTTTGATGATCCATCAAAATTATTCTTTCCGTATATAATAACTAGTTTGAACATCTTAGACCCAACTTAGACGCAACTTTAATCTCGGTTTAATTCACTCTACTTTTTTCTAATTCTAAAAAGAAGAGATTCTAATAATAGAAAAAGCTAAATAGCAGATTAAATCGAAATTAAAGTTAATTTTATATTGATGGAACCGAAATTTATATAATTAGTTTGGTGATTCAAGTAAAATTATTTTCAAATCTATATTTATATATATAGTTGAATTTCTACTTCAACGAAACTAGTTTTTTTTTCGTGTATTATTTTTTATAAATCTAATGCGCGAGAATATATTTGGCTTTCTACATGGAATTGAATAAAATTGATTTTAAAGAAGTTAAAAGCATAAGTTAGGCTTAACACTTGCGTTCACTCATACATGGTACACACACTGTCGTGTAAATCAGTCGACTGGCTGGCTTGAAGGCAACGTACGCCATCGGAATTCTAAATATCTTCCGAAGACGAGAGATCTTGGGGCACGGATATATCCACTCGCCGGACAATCCGGAGAGCATTCGGCCATGTGTACGGATTGGCGAGAGCGTAACGCATAAATTACGGCTTCGGATCCTCACACTGGCCAGACGTGCCACTTTTCACGGGTTCCGTCTAACGGTCACGCGAACAATCCGTGCGCGCGAATAAAAATGAAGAAGAATGGGATCGGCCTGAAGGATTAGCCGCCTTTCAAGCTGACATTGAAGGAGTACCGCGTCTTCGCTATGCCGAGAATTAATCCATGGCTCTTTCGTGCCGCGAAATAGAGAAAATCTCAAACGACGAAAGAGTCACGGTTAGCCCATTTGTTGTATCCACGACTGCCACATTTCTAACATTTTATTTTTATAGTATCATTATCTAAATTAAATATAGCAAATTATTTTCAACGTCTTTTTATCGTAAATTTTAAAATAAACTTCCTACGGAAATAGTAATTTAAAATATTGCAGATTAAAATTTTATGTATTACGAGTAGCTATCACACCACACCTTTCCTTCTCGCGATTTACGCGACTTATTATAGACACGATAAAAATATGTGTCGATATCCTGCGGGTTCGCATATATCTATCCAACCGCAATGAATAGTTATAACAGCGCGGATGTGTGTGCACATACGTTATAGATGCATCGATCTTCAGGCCGCTTGGTCGAGGGCTTTTGCAAGGAAACGATACAATAGTACGACGAGAATGACGATTATTCAAGCCGGGGTGGATTATGGGACATTTATTGAGGCTAGCTTCTGTCCCCAGCGGACAGATAGGTAGAGAGGGAGCCGCCTTTTTGCGCGCGTGTGCACCGGGGTGTCCATGCGGGGAGGATGTTGACATTGGCAGATCTGCTCGTGGATTAAAGCTTTGTGTCGTACAAAGAGCTGCCACAATGCCCCGTGTCATTGTATACACGACCTCATATACCTCCGATGCAACACCCAGCAGGGACGTAATAACTCGGTCGATTCCCCATTAAGGATTCAGCCGTACTCGAGAGGTTGGCTATCCAGCGAAAAGAGACAGATCTCCAATCACCCCCTCCGGATTCTCCAGCTAGTCACTTCAAAGCGCGTGGGAGTTGCGAATTGGACCAACTGACTAACCAAGCTGATTTCGCGAACATCTTGCTTTATCGAGAGTCTCAGTTACTGCACCAAATACGCGTTCTCTGATATACTCCGTCTCCGGACGTTAACTAAAAGCTCCCGTGAGTTTCTCCGTTTCCAATCATTACGCGAGATTTATACTGCCTGGCAAATATTTTACGAGCCGCGAAAGTTTCGAGCTACGTTATTCTGTCACATGATTAGACAAACATATTATAACTTCGTATTATACTTTCGCGTTGCCTTTAAAAAATGACATTAATGATATTCGTTACTTTAGCGAAGTAAATGGCTTTGAGGGTACGACTAATACAGGTAAAGTTACTCATATTCTAATATCTATGTATATAATAATACATCTCCATTATGTTCACTGAATTATAAACAAGCCCATCATGATTCTAATAAGTTGATGAAGGAGAAGTAACACTTTCTACAATGAGACAAAATAATATCTTATCTCAACAGATATAACACCTCAGATTTATGAGTTTTCTGGATCCGTTTTAATCTCAATCTAGCATGAGGTCCAACGATCCTCGTCCTCCACCTAAATTGCGTTAGTACAGCCTCTTTAAGGCGAGGACAGTTTTCCCGTACGTCAACGTTGACCATCGCCTAGCGGTGCCGCTAACACCCCTTCTCTCGCGATATCGTCATCTTCTCGCTATCTCTGTGTTTTTAGTATTCCCCGAAATGAAGTTGCGAAAAGTGAGATGGTCGGACTACGGCGCTAACGCCGGTGATGGCTGCGCCTGTCGGCATTGGCGGTAGGTAGCTAGGTAATATCTTCGTAAGCTCCGTCTTTTATGACAGGACTGGAGCGCCTCTCAAGGATATTGGTAATCTTCGGGCTGGCTGTAGTAATATCGGCGTCGCAGTGATCTCTCGCCCCGAAGATCCCCTTCCATGTAGCTCCCTCCTCTTTCACCACGTCTACTCCCCTGCCTTCCTTCTCTTCTTCCTATTCCTCTCGATTCCCCCGGCTATATGCGCCTGTACAAGTCCGCCAACTACCCTTTCCGTATGAGAGCCAAGGCTTCGAAGAAGTCTCTATAGTTTCTTTTCTCTCATTCTCTCAATCTTTCTGTCTCTTTCTCTCTTTTCCTCTACCATTCTACACCGTTCCTTGTAACTCTCTCTCTTCCATCTTCTCTTTCTCTCTTTCTCTTTCTGTTTCTAACTCATTTTGTAAGAATAAATGTATTGACGCGACTTTGCAATCACATTCCAAAGTAAGAACGTGCGACATGTATGTGTATACCCATTTTCTCTTCATTTATTATACTTGCTTTCTTACACTTGCTGTCTCTTCATATAATGGAGTTAATATCCACGATTTGGTTTTACTGAGGTTTGCTCTTATATTTTTCGAGCAATTATAAACGTCAGTTTTATCGCAAGATAAATTTAGTTAATTTAATCATTAAATATCTAGACATAATGTTTGATTTATCGTCTGGCGAATCACAAATATATATATATATATATATATATATATATATATATATATATA